>NC_085844.1:123291981-123613231 GCF_035594765.1 Anolis carolinensis | reverse complement strand
TATATGATGCTCTAATATACATATTGTGTTCTATGTTTTGAACCTTTACTGTGGTGCATATTTTTCAGATACGTTCAGCAAAGGACAAGAGGAATCCTCTTACCTCTGCAGGAGTCTACCATATACCATGCAGCTGTGGACAAGTCTACATGGAGACCACCAAAGGCAGCATTGCCCTGACACGAATCAAGGAACGTGAAAGGCATTGCAGACTAAGACAACCAGAGAAGTCAGCCATAGCAGAGCACTTGTGGAACCCACCTGGACACAGCATATTATTTGAAAACACAGAAATGCTGGACCACTCTCACAACCACCATGTCAGAGAAGCCATTGAAATCCACAAGCATGTAGACAGTTTCAGCAGAAGTTGAGTTTATACTACCCTATAATCCAGTTCAAAGCAAATAATCTGGATTTTATATGGCGGTGTAGAAAGGGCCTCAGTTTATAGGTCTCAGTATCTATGTTTTGTCCCTCTCTTTCTTTTTGATTCTGTTATTGTTAGGGGTTAACTTAGCTATACCCTGAACTTTCTATCTCAGACACTGTTTTGTGTGACATTCTATGCATTTTAAAGATTGTTTATTACAGTAGAGTCTCACTTATCCAACACTTGCTTATCCAACGTTCTGGATTATCCAACGCATTTTTGTAGTCAATGTTTTCAATATATCGTGATATTTTGGTGCTAAATTCATAAATACAGTAATTACTACATAGCATTACTGCATATTGAACTACTTTTTCTGTCAAATTTGTTGTATAACATGATGTTTTGGTGCTTAATTTGTAAAATCATAACCTAATTTGATGTTTAATAGGCTTTTCCTTAATCTCTCCTTATTATCCAACATATTCGCTTATCCAACGTTCTGCCGGCCCGTTTATGTTGGATAAGCGAGACTACTGTACTTGAATAAATGTTTGAGAAGATCTTTGTTGCTGTGAGCTTTCAAGTTGTTACTGACTTATATTGACCTTAAGCAGATGAAATCCCAGTTTCCTTGACAAGATTTATTCTGAAGGCCTTTCCTTTCCCTGAGGCCGAGAAAGTGTGATTTACTGAAGGTTATCCAATGGCTTTCTATGGCTGAGAAAGCCTGGTCTCTAGAGTTGGAGTCCAGTGCTCAAACCACTAACACAATGTTGGCTCTCTGCTAAGATGTTTACTTCAACATTTCTGACAATTCTTTCATTCTTGTGTTCCCACTATTTCTTTGCAGGTGGTAGATCATAATCTTGCACAGATTCCAGAGTATCATTGCAGCATTTCACAACATTTCTTATATTCAGTCTGTGTGATCTTGTGCATAAACTGATAAGGTGGGCGATAGCTTCATTACTGATTACCCATGCATTTTTCATTTCATTCTTCTCCCTCGCTCTGCTAGGTCAGTGTTCTTTTTCATGCTGGTTACTATGAGTGCCTCTACACCAGGCATGGGCAAACTTCGGCCCTCCAGGTGTTTTGGACTTCAACTCCCACAATTCCTAATAGCCGGTAGCGGAGAATGCCTCAGTGTAACAGAAGCCTCAGTGTGAGAAGGCCTCAGTGTGAGGGAGGCCTCAGTGTGAGAAGGCCTCAGTGTGAGGGAGGCCTCAGTGTGAGAAGGCCTTAGTGTGAGAAGGCCTCAGTGTGAGGGAGGCCTCAGTGTGAGAAGGCCTCAGTGTGAGGGAGGCCTCAATATGAGAAGGCCTCAGTGAGAGAAGCCCCTGTAGAAGGCTGCTGTGTGTAAAGCTACTGTGTGAAGCTCCTGTGTAAGTTCATTATGAGAGGAGGCTCTGTGAGAGCAAAGCTGTTTATCTGCATGAGAAAGAAGCCCAGCATGGAAGCAAAGAAAGAAGCATAAAGAACTTTATTTGCGTTATGTTTTTGTAAATAGTACAACTATATTATTTTGCTATAAAGAAAAGTCTCCTAAGGAAGAGATAACATTGCTCTGTATGTTTTTGTTCTTTTTATCACTTTTGGCTATTGGTGCTGGGTCACAGTGCTGCTAATAAATTACTCTGCTATATGTTTGTTAATAAGCCCATTCACCCAACAGATCCAGCCTGAGATAACTTTCACTGACAACCTGCATAGTATAGAGCTGAAAGGTTCTGTCAAATAGATGCACAGTTTAATCTTGGCTGCATAGGTCATGTCTTTAGGTCTGTGGATTTCCAAGTCTGGCCTTTGGGATGAAAAATTTCCTAACGGTAACAACATGACAATGCAAAGAGATGCCTCATAAGGTGGTGGATTGTTTTCACTAGAGGTACCTGTATTTAAGAAGTGTCTCAGCAGCTACCAAGACACTTACAGTTGAAAGATTTCTCTGCTGAGCAACTAGTTGGATTAGATCAGCGCTTCTCAACATTTACTTTCCTAGAATAGGAGACTGGCATCTCCCAGAATCTCACATTATTGGGAGAGTTTTTGGAAACTAACATACCAGAACACCTGGAGAGCCACATCTTGAGGACCACTTGTATATCCTCCTCATCCATTCAATGATTTTCTCAACCTGCCAAAGTCAAATGGTCTCAACAGAGTTAAGCATAGGATTTAAAAGTCTCCTAAACTTGAAAGTACCCTGAATTGGCCATTAGGTCTGATCTATATATGTAGCAGAAAGAAAAATTCTTGGGGGATTTATGGTGTTCAGAAGTGAACATAATGCAAGTTGCTTCTAGTGTGAAAGAATCAGCTGTGTACAAAGACATTGCCCAGGGGATGCCCAGATGTGTTACCATCCTGTTGGGAAGCTTCTCTCATGTTCCTGCATGGGAAGCTAGGGCTGACAGATAGGAGCTCACCCTGTCTTGCGGATTCCAAACACCGAACTTCAGGTCAATGGTTCAGCTAGCACAATGGGTTAAACAATGGGTTAAACAACCCATTGTGCCACCACGACCCCATATTGTGTGGACTGTACCCTGTAAGTCAGAGCTTCTACTTTTTGTCAATACTCTCCCCAGCTTTTAAAATTAATTGGTTTACTGTGTTACAGCCATGCTTCAGCTTGCCAACTATGTCACTTGGTGATGCTTATCTCTGCCAAGTTAAAATAAAAATAAAAATAGAGATTGCCCTTTGAAAGAAGAGACCTTGGGGGCAACCTAACATACAAGTGACTCATCCATGCATGTCCTCCTGCCTATCAAAACATTTTTTTGCTGGTTTATTTTGGATTTGCTCAGAGAAAAACTATGCAAGTGCAAGTTGCAAACACATTTTCCTGCATAGCATCATACTGTAATGAGGAAATAGAGGATGTCAGGATTATGATTTGAAAACGGCATAATTAGGTGATATTTTTTAAGTGAGTGGTGATCTTAAGCCATTTGTTAGGGTCTCCAAGACCAACAAAATGCATCTTATGCCAACAGTATTTCCCAGGTTCAAGAGAAAGGTAAAGGTAAAGGTTTTTCCCTGACATTAAGTCTAGTTGTGTCCTACTCTGTGGGTTGGTGCTCATTTCCATTTCTAAGCCAAAGAGCTGGTGTTGTCTGTAGACACCTCCAAGGTCATGTGGCCAGCATAACTCCATGGAGCGCCATTACCTTCCCGCCGGAGTGGTACCTATTGATCTACTCACATTTGTACATTTAGTTGGCAGAAGCTGGGACTAACAGTGGAAGCTCACCCTGCTCCCCGGATTTAAACCTTTAATTCAGCAAGTTCAGCAGCTGAGCGGTTTAACCTACTGCGCCATCGGGGGCTCAAGAGAAATGTGTTAGTATTTTCACAGTGCATACCCCACTTTTTTAGCTTTGAAGAATCTACTGGATTTGCCAGCACACCAAAATCATCCTAACCCCTCTAAAATGGCACTGTAAAGAAACTGACATTTTTAGAAGAATGACCGTTTTTTTTCCATTTCCATGGTCTTTGTGTTTTATCATTTTATTTTGTTTATTTGTTTGAAGATGTTGTTTAGACATATATTTTACGACGACATGTATTTTACTTTGCTTATTGTTTGTTCTTTGGGCTTGGCCCCGTGTTAGCCACCCCGAGTCCCTGCAGGGAGATGGAGGTGGGATAGAAAAATAAAGTATTATTATTATTATTATTATTATTATTATTATTATTATTATTATTATTTCCTTTTTAAAAACTTGATCGCCAAACATGTGAGAATATCACAATGGCAGCCCATCAAAAGATGCTCATCCTATGAAAAATGTGTCCCTTATTTTAAATGCAAACATTAACCCAGACATTCCACATTACAATCTGCTCGCAAGGTGGCACAATGGGTTAAATCCTTGTGCCGGCTGAACTGCTGACCTGAAGGTTGGGTTGCTGACATGAAGGTTGCCGGTTCGAATCTGCAAGATGGGGTGAGCTCCCACCTGTCAGCTCTAGCTTGTGGGGACATGAGAGCAGCCTATCAGCTAACGCATCCAGGCCTCCCCTGGGCATCGTCTCTGTAGACGGCCAATTCTCTCACACCAGAAGTAACTTGCAGTATGTTCTCAAGTCACTTATAACATGATAAAAAAATCTGCTCACTTTTATTTGTGTGATAACGGGGAGAACACTAAGTTAGATTGCAGTAATGCTTTTACATCAAGTACCAAATCAAGACAAAGTATATTTTACTTGTCAGCTATAATTGGATGATGCAAGAAATAGCATCTAGCTTCACCACTTGCTAAACAAATTAAACATCTTGTACCTACAACACTTGCTAAGCTTCTCAGTCTTTGTTACAGAGACTTCTTCCTTTGATCTGGAAAATCACTGAACCAAGTAAGAATGTAATCTTAATACCAGTAAATTACAAAGCGGACATTTTCACGAGAGTGGCCAACTTCTCTCAGTGCCCTGGGCTCTGTGTCTTGATAAGGTAATTGGCTCTATGCACTGATGGAGTATTTGTCTGACCCACTGTGTGAATAAACAGAATCCTGGACTAATTGGATCTTAACTTGGATTTCATTCATCAAAATGTTTCTTAATTTCTTAAGAACTTTATAGGCAGAAGTTAGCTGATAGTAATATTTATATGCTGTGGAAGATTTCACCTGCTAATTCTTGCACAGCAAGCAGTTATTAAAAGTGGCTATTAAAACCTATAGAAGACATTGCAATAACTTGTAATCTTTATTGCCCCATAATGCCTCCTACATTATAATACTTATCTGGCTTGGTTGCTGTGAGTTTTCCAGGCTGTATGGCCATGTTCCAGAAGCATTCTCTCCTGACGTTTCACCCACATCAATGGCAGGCATCCTCAGAGGTTGTGAGGTCTGTTAAAATTAGGCAAGTGGGGTTTTATATACCTGTGGAAAGTCCAGGGTGGGAGAAAGAACTCTTGTCTGTTTGAGGCATGTGTGAATATTGCAATGGGCAAGCTTGATTAGCATTGAGTAGCCTTGCAGCTTCAAAGCCTGCCTGGAGGCATCCTTTGTTGGGAGGTGCCAGCTGGCTCTAGTTGTGTCTGGAATTCCTCTGTTTTCAGAGTGTTGTTCTTTCTTTACTTTTCTGATTTTAGAGGTTTTTCTTTTAATACTGGTAGCCAGATTTTGTTCATTTTCATGGATTCCTCCTTTCTGTTGAAATTGTTCACATGCTTGTGGATTTCAATGGCTTCTCTGAGTAGTCTGACATGGTGGGTGTTACAGTGGTCCAGCATTTCTGTGTTCTCAAATAATATGCTGTGTCCAGGTTGGTTCATCAAGGGCTGTGAAGCCACAAGGCTATTCAATGCTAATCAAGGTGACCAGTTGTAACATTCACACTTGCCTCCAACAGACAAGAGTTCTTTCTCCCACCCTGGACCTTCCACACATGGTCAAAGCCAGAAACAAAAAATTGGGGGGGGGGGGGGGAGGAGGTTGAAACTTTTTTTTAGCGAATCATGAAGAGTAGTTCCATAACGCAAAATAATTTAGAAATTTAGTCTCGATTGATAAACTTCAGTAGACACTCAAGACAAAATTCAGTGGACATTCATGGGGATTTGGTTAAACAGTTAAAATTCATGAGTAAACCAGGTTTTTTAAACCCCTATCCCCCCTTAGCTACAGCCCTGCTTCCACAGATATATAAACCTTCCTTCCTTAGTTTTTCCAATATACAGTAGAGTCTCGCTTATCCAACGTTCTGGATTATCCAACGCCTTTTTGTAGTCAATGTTTTCAATACATCGTGATATTTTGGTGCTAAATTCGTAAATACAGTAATTACTACATAGCATTACTGCGTATTGAACTACTTTTTCTGTCAAATTTGTTATATAACATGATGTTTTGGTGCTTAATTTGTAAAATCATAACCTTATTTGATGTTTAATAGGCTTTTCCTTAATCCCTCCTTTTTATCCAACATATTTGCTTATCCAACATTCTGCCGGCCCGTTTATGTTGGATAAGTGAGACTCTACTGTACCTCAAAACCTCTGAGGATGCCTGCCATAGATGTGGGCGAAACATCAGGAGAGAATGCTTCTGGAACATGGCCATACAGCCTGGAAAACACAAAGCAAACCAGTGATTCCAGCCATTAAAGCCTTCAACAACACTTATCTGGCTCGTAATCCACTCCCTGATCCTTGTGTTAAAGTGTTGCTATTTAATTTATTTTTTGCTTTTTTCTTGTGGTTTGAACAGCAACACGATTTTCCAAAATCTTACCCGAAATGTCACATTTGCACCGCAGAAAGCTTTTTCTCCCAGTCAGACCATTTGTTCAAGGTACAAGTGCTAGTAAACAGAAAGCCTAAGTCTGCTACCAAGATTTTCTGATATTTATTGGAGCAATCCAAATTGTTATCTCCACAACAGGAATAGGGAGTTAATGTCCTGCTGCTTGATGGCTCAATTGCTACTTCCAACATCCCTGACTGCTTGGCCGTACTAATAAGCGCTCAGAAAGGCCACGGGTTCACTACTTCTGCTGCAGGAAGGCCTGCTTCCTAGTTCCATTACTCTATTATTCTTTCTTGAATGCATTTTCTTTCAAGGAATTCAGTGCGGGACACATGGAGCCACATTCTTTTCCTTCCCTCTAGGACCAGTTATGCAGAAAGTACTAAAGGTACTCAGGGCTGAAATGACTTCAGAGAAGCAGCTCACACACATTTTTGCCCACATTCCTTATCCTTCTGTCCACACCCCATATTAGTGTGGGGAAAAACATTTTGTTAGCTATATAATACCAGGCAAGAATGGGAAGAATGTGGCCATTTTGTTGAACTGCTGTTCCCATCATCCTTCAACATTCGGATGCCTGGATTTGATAAGAATTGGACTTTTATGACATCTAGATGCCCTTTTATACAGTTTTTCCTAACTCTGCACTTTCCAGATGTGCTGGATCACAACACTTATTGGCCTCAGCCAAAACCCCACTTGTGTCAGGAATAAGGTAAAGGTAAAGATTTCCCTTTGATATTACATCTAGTTATGTCCGACTCCGGGGGTTGATGCTCATCTCCATTTCTAAGCCAAAGAGCCGGCGTTGTCCATAGCCACCTCCAAAGTCATGTGGCCAGCATGACTGCATGGAGCACCGTTACCTTCTTGCCAGAGTGGTACCTATTGATCTACTAACACAGGGGTCCCCAAACTAAGGCCCGGGGGCCGGATGCGGCCCTCCAAGGTCATTTACCTGGCCCCCACCCTCAGTTTTAGACTTCACACCAACAATCCTACTTAACCTGACTATCTCATTGGCCAGAAGCAGGACCACACTTCCCATTGAAATCCTGATAGGTTTATGTTGGTTAAAATTGTTTTTATTTTTAAATATTGTATTGTTATTTCATTTACAGTAGAGTCTCACTTATCCAACACTCGCTTATCCAACGTTCTGGATTATCCAACGCATTTTTGTAGTCAATGTTTTCAATATATCGTAATATTTTGGTGCTAAATTCATAAATACAGTAATTACTACATAGCATTACTGCGTATTGAACTACTTTTTCTGTCAAATTTGTTGTCTAACATGATGTTTTGGTGCTTCATTTGTAAAATCATAACCTAATTTGATGTTTAATAGGCTTTTCCTTAATTCCGCCTTATTATCCAACATATTCGCTTATCCAACGTTCTGCCGGCCCGTTTATGTTGGATAAGTGAGACTCTACTGTACTAATATTGTGCTATGGTAACAATTGAATATATTGTGTATACATATAATATTGATACAAATATTATAATGTAATACAATATAATACTAACAATTATACAATATAATAATATTAATTATACATTATATATTACATGTAATATTACTAATAATATTACGGTAGTGGTATAGGACAATATAGTAATATATAATGCTAATATGTGTGAGAGGGTGGGGTATAAATGTAATAAATAAATAAAATAGTTGTTGGGTTGTTTTTTGTTTTTTTTTGCACTACAAATAAGACATGTGCAGTGTGCATAGGAATTTGTTTGTATTTTTTTCAAATGATAATTCGGCCCCTCAACAGCCTGAGGGACCATGAACCGGCCCTTCACTTAAAAAGTTTGAGGACCCCTGTACTAACATTTGCATGTTTTCGAACGGCTAGGTTGGCAGAAGCTGGGGCTAACAGCGGGAGCTCACCCCGCTTTCCGGATTCTAATTGTCGACCTTTCATTCAGCAAGTTCTGCAGCTCAGCGGTTTAATCCACTGCGCCACCAGGGGAATAAATTGTATAATAGTCATTTATTTAATTTGCACCAACCTTTTCCTCAGTACAGGACTCAAGCAGGGTTACAGTTTGCCCACTGTTTTCATAGTTATGTCTGTGTTTGTTGAGGGATAAGCAATGTGTGGGCCAGAAGTATGTGTGCCCACTGCACTATGATTCACTAAGGGCCATAATACTATCAATACTTTCTGCTGAAATGATCTCATAGAGTTACTATGAGGAAGAAAGCAATGGAGACCTATGTAGGCTACCCTGAATTCCTTGGAAATAAATGTACTATAGACTCAGAATAAATGGTAAATAGCCATGCTCTGTGTAAACTGACCTCAGTTTCATGATACCTTTGCGGTTTGAAGTCTCCTTCTCATTTCCTGTTTGATTTTGAGCGCTCTTTGGTTCCTTCCATAAAGCTCTATAAAATCTACATTGAACTGGATTATATGCTAGTGTAAACTCATATAACCCAGTTGTGGATTACCTGCCTTGATATTCTGGGTTGTATGGCTGTGTGGAAGGGGCCTTTTTCTGTATGTAAGTGTATACAGCAGTGGTTCTCAACCTGTGGGTCCCCAGATGTTTTGGGCTCCAACTCCCAGAAATCCTAACAGCTGCTAACTTGGCTGGGATTTCTGGGAGTTGTAGGCCAAAACACCTGGGGACCCACAGGTTGAGAACCATTGGTATACAGAATATCTAAATCCTGTATCTAAAGATGCCTTTATATCCTGGATAATAATAATAATAATAATAATAATAATAATAATAATAATAATAATAATAACAACAACAACAACAACAACAACAACAACAACAACAACTTTATCTTTATATCCCACCTCCATCTCCCCGCAGGGACTCAGGGCTGCCAACATGGGGCCAAGCTGAAATAATCACAATAGAACAGAATAAAATATAAACATAAACACAACATCATTAATGAATAATATCAAAATATTAGAACCCTTGATATCCACTGGAGCTTGTTTCTATGATTCCCCATGGATACCAAAATCTGTTGATTATCAAGTCCTATTATATATACAGGGAGCCCCCGGTGGCACAATGGGTTAAACCCTTGTGCTGGCAGGACTGCTGACTGAAAGGTCTGTGGTTCAAATCTGGGGAAAGTGGGTGAGCTCCCATCTGTCAGCTCTAGCTTCCCATGCAAGGTCATGAGAGAAGCCTCCCACACAATGGTAAAACATCAAACATCCGGGTGTCCCCTGGGCAACGTCCGTGCAGACAGCCAATTCTCTCACACCAGAAGCAACTTGCAGTTTCTCAAGTCGCTCCTGACACTATCTGTCTGTCTGTCTGTCTGTCTGTCTATCTATCTATCTATCTATCTATCTATCTATCTATCTATCTATCTATCTATCTATCTATCTATATGGAGCCTCTGGTGGTGCAGTGGATTAATTGCTGAGCTGCTGAACTTGCTGACCGAAAGATTGGCAGTTTGAATTCAAGGAGCAGGGTAAGCTACCACTGTTAGCCCCAGCTTCTGCCAACCTAGCAGTTCGAAAACATGCAAACGTGAGTAGATCAATAGGTACTGTTCCAGCGGGAAGGTACTGTATATACTCGAGTATAAGCCTAGTTTTTCAGCCCTTTTTTAGGGCTGAAAAAGCTCCCCTCAGCTTATACTCGAGTGAGGATCCTGGCTGGCTTATGTTCGGGTTGGCTTATACTCAAGTATATAGGTAATCAGACTTAGACCGTCTTATCTTATTAAAGTCTTATTATTATTATTATCATAAATTATAATTTTATGTAAACATTCAAAAACATTTAACCTATTGATGCCTCAAATAATGTAATTTTATTAGTATCTATATTTTTTATTTTTGAAATTTGCCAGTAGCTGCTGCATTTCCCACCCTCGTCTTATACTCGAGTCAATGGGTTTTCCCAGTTTTGTGATAAAATTAGGTGCCTTGGCTTATATTCAGGTCGGCTTATACTCGAGTATATATGGTAACAGCGCTCCATGCAGTCATGCCGGCCACATCACCTTGGAAGTGTCTATGGACAACGCCAGCTCTTCGGCTTAGGAATGAAGATGAGCACCAACCCCCAGAGTCAGACACGACAGACTTAATGTTAGAGGAAAACCTTTACCTTTATCTCTCTCTCTCTCTCATATATATATACACACACACACACACACACACACACACACACACACACACACACACACACACAGAGTAGCATGGTAAAATGGTGTCCCTTATATAAAATAGCAAAATCAAGTTTGCTTTTTGGATATTTTTTTTAAAAAATTCCAAGCTATGGATGGTTGAATCTGTAGATACAAAATCCATGGCTATGCAGGGCTAGTTCAGTTTTCTTCTGAATTAAAGAACTTATCTCTCTTTCTGTCCTTTTGGTAATCTTCCCTCAAAAGGCTTGAAATAACTCGTATGAATGTTTAATCTCTTTCTCTCATTCTTCCTTTCCTTCAGGTCGGTGGACAGTTTTATTAATGTAATTGGAAATCCTATTGCTCAGAGAAGGTGTCAGGGACATGGCCTCTTCATTCGCTAAGGCCTCGCTCCATTCAAACCCCTCTCCCCCATTGTCCCTGCGTACTACTCTATGGGGATTAGCAGAGCTTTGAAGTTGGCTCCTCGGCCCCTGTTCTTCCTTTGTTACTGCCCCCAAGATGAGTATCCTTAAAACATCAAACATCTGTGGGGTTTGACAGCTAATTACAGCCGTTTTCTTTTAAGGGTGTGAGGGTTTTTTTTAAAGATAGTGAGTAGCCACAGTACTACCATTTGTATTTGGGGATGTCCAGTCTGCTTTTTGGATGGTGAGCAATGAGCATCCTCTTTTAAAAAAAGATTATTCAAACTGACAACCCAAAGGCTGTAGCTTTATGGAATTACAAGGATTTAAGAAGTGTCCTGATGAAAGGTGGGAAACCTAATTCACAAATTTGGGGTACTTACCCACATCAGAGAGCTTAGATTTTTTTGCCCTCTTTATGCTATTTCAAGGTTGCATTTCCCTTATCTGCAATGCATCCTTGTAATATATTTTTATTTTTTGGACATTGGGATACTTGCACATCCATCACAAGCTATCTTGGAGATGGGACCAAGGTATAAATATGAAATGTGTTGTTTATACACAATATTTTTTAAATAATGCATATGGAATCAAGTTTGCATATACCAAACCATCAAATGACAAAGGTGCCATTATCTCAGCCATCTATATGGACAATTATAGATTTTGAAGCATTTTTTATTCCAAATGAGAGATACTCTGTAAGTATGGTATTTATTGGGCCCCTGATGGCACAGTGTGCTAAAGCGCTGAGCTGCTGAACTTGCGGACCAAAAAGTCCCAGGTTCAAATTCCAGGAGTGGAATGAGCACCCACTGTTAGCCCCAGCTCCTGCCAACCTAGCAGTTCGAAAACATGCAAATGTGAGTAGATCAATAGGTACCGCTCCAGCGGGAAGGTAACGGCGCTCCATGCAGTCATGCCGGCCACATGACCTTGGAGGTGTCTATGGAAACGCCAGCTCTTTGGCTTAGAAATGGAGATGAGCACATCTAAAGTTATCTCTACTTGGAAGAATTTCAATCATTAAAATGAATGTTTTACCCAAACTGCTATATCTTTTTCAGGCCCTTCCGATTATAAGGAATTTAAGCATCTTTAATATTTGGCATAAAGACATTTCAAAATTTATATGGCAAAATAAAAAACCTAGGATCAAAAGGATAAATCTAATAGACGAGAAAAAAAGGGGTGGTTTTGGCTTACCAGACTTACGACTTCATTATGAAGCTGCTGGCCTATGTTGGATTAAAGAATGGACGACTTTAAAAAGACGTAGAATCCTAACTCTGGAGGGATTTGATCTTCGGAAGGGGTGGCACGCTTATACATGGTATGATAAGTCAAAGGTAGAAAGTAATTTCTCTAATCACTTTATTAGAGCCGGCCTGATAAAAATTTGGAATAGATATAAATTGAAATTTTATACGCAAACCCCTCTGTGGGTTTCACCTTTGGAAGCCTTCCAAAGGAGAGAACTGGGTTGGCGAATATGGCCTACCTACGAGGACCTACTAATTAAACAAAAAGGGAAATTTGATTTAAAAGAGGAAAAAGATATTAATCTTTTGTTTCCAAAATGTTATTGGTTCCATTATAGACAGGCATATGATCTCTTTAGGCAAGACAAAGAAACAGGTTTTGCAGATAGAAATGGTTTTTGGGACAATATAATGAAGACTGAGCACAAATTAATTACGAAACTATATAAAAAATTACTAGAGTGGGGTATGGAAACGGAGCAGATAAAGGAGTGCATGGTGAAATGGGCCCAAAACGTGGGTCATCCAATTCAATTAAAAAGTTGGGAGAAGTTATGGAATCAGGGCCTCAGGTATACTTATGCGTATTATATGCGCGAGAACTGGTTAAAAATGCAATATAGATGGTATATAACCCCCTATAAAATTTTGAAATGTTATAAAAATTCCTCAGATAAATGTTGGAAGTGTGAGCATCAAACGGGCACGTTTTTTCACTTATGGTGGACTTGTCCAAGAGCCCAACAATACTGGAAAGAGGTAAATGAAGCAATACAATCAATTCTAAAGATAAAGATCAGAAGAGAACCTGAGTACTTTCTACTCGGAATGTTAGATATAGAATATGACAAAGACAAAGAGATCCTGTTCAACTATCTGGTTATTGCGGCGAGAATAGCTTATGCCAGGAGGTGGAGACAAAAAGAGACCCCAAATAAGGAGGAATGGCTGATTAAAGTCATGGACGTGATGAACATGGATAGGCTTACTTACTGGTTATCTCCAAGTCAAGGTCTGCCTAAGAAAGAAACTAACTGGGACCTGGTAAAGGACTATTTAAAACAAATTAAATTTAATCCCATCTGCTGAATAAATTCAATCTTAGAATCTGATGAGGACGAAGGGGATATGGATTTGATTGACTTTCAGAATCTTCTTGTAGAACCAGTCAAAGGAAGATGGAAGTCAACATTTTTTTTTCTTTTCCTTTTTTATAAAAATACTATTTTTATTTATTATTATTTTTTATTTTTTATTTTTTCTTCTTCTTCTTTTTTCTCTCTCCTCTTTACTCTTTTTTCCTACTTTCTAACAAAACAAATGTTCCCCCACTTTTGATGTAAAAATATTATTTTCTTATCAAGATATATATATATATATATATATATATATATATATATATATATATATGTATATGTATATGTATATGTTTCTTTTCTTCATTTTTAATATATAAAACTTTGAATAAAGATAATTATAAAAAAAGAAAAAAAAGAAATGGAGATGAGCACCAACCCCCCAGAGTCAGTCACGACTGGACTTAACATCAGGGGAAAACCTTTACCTTATGGTATTTATTATGTTACTAGCTTGGATACCCAGCGTTGACCGGGTTATTTGAAAAAGTCAGTTTTTAATTGTACAAAATGCATAAGGTTGTGGATTAACTAGAAATGACATCATGCCAGGTTAACCCCAAGAAACTCGATCAGTACTTGACGTTTGTTATTTTGGGAAAATTTGCTCTAGATGCATCATCAGTGGGGTTAGTGTGCTCTCTGGTTGTAAGTTAAACTACAACTTCCACTATGGTGAGTCAGTCCCCTCAAACCCCTCCAGTAGGTTGAGTTAGTCATGGGGGTTATGTGTGCCAAGTTTGGTCCAGGTCACAGTTTTCCTGGTTGTGGGTGAACTACAACTCCCAGAAAGGAAGGTCAGTTTCCCCCAAACCCCGCCACTAATAAAAATTTTGACATATCAAGTATGTTTGGTCCAGATCCATTGGTGTTCGGGTTCACAGTGCTCTCTGGATGTAGGTGAACTACAACTCCCCCAAATCAAGGAGAATTTTCCCCAAAGACCCAGTATTTTTTGTTGTTTATGGGGGCTCTGTGTGCCAAGTTTGGTCCAATTCCATTTTTGGTGGAGTTCAGAGTGCTCATTGATTGCATGTGAACTATACATCCCAGTACCTACAAGTCCAAAATGTCCCCTCAAAACCCACCAATATTCAAATTTGGTTATATTGGGTATGGATGCTAAGTTTGGTCCGGCTCCATCATTGTTTGGGTTCATAGTGCACTCTAGAAGTCGGTGAACTACAACTCCTATAAATCCCTCCAAATACCTCCAGTATTTTTTGTTGGCCGTGGGAGTTCTGTGTGCCAAGTTAGTTCCAGATCCATCATTGGTGGAGTTCAGAGTGCTCTTAGATTGTAGATGAACTATACATCCCAGTACCTACAACTCCTATAAATCATGGTGAATTATTCCCAAACCTCCCTAGTATGTTCAGTTGCTGATCAATTCCTCTGTTTGATGTGTGCCATAGAAAAGTGTAGGAAAGGGTTATATGTGTGCCATAGAAAAGTGTAGTTTGATGTGTGCCATAGAAAAGTGTAGGAAAGGGAGAGGCAGTGGGTGGGGTTATGCAAATTCCACACCAATAGCAAGAGTAAGAAACACTGTGGTGGAGGAAAAACAGGATGAAATTGTTCCTGAATGAAAACCTTCACCTGGGTGGTGGGCACTATAGTGTTTGCAGAGCACATTGGCAGGACTCTTGGACATGTTCACGGGACTCGCTATAACCTGCAATGTCATTGAAGGGAGAGCCATTGGTATCTCCTGAGCTGTGGGAGCTATAGCTGTTTTGTGGAGGCAGGAGCTTGTCTGTGTAACCCTGTAAGGGGACGCCCCAGCCACACATACACATACAAATTTTCACTTTCATTATGTATATAGATTTTTGAAAAATGATTCTGAAATCCCTTATTCCATCCATATCTGGGTTAGAGGAGGTAATACATCAAGATAAATGGTTCGAACAACTCAATCTTCAGTGCTGTTTCTATTCACTCCCATGGATTTTCTCATTTCTTCAGGCATCATGTTTATCCCATGTTAAAATGCTGAGGAAGCACCATGTTGTTGTGAAAATATCAGCTGAGACTCTCCTGAAAAAAACCAGATACAACATCATGTTTGCTTGCCAGTAAAGGATGTTTCTTCCCACACATACATTCCTGGATGATACCTCCAATTAGCCACTGCATTCCTCCAGAATAAATATGAGAGAATGATATTGCCTGCTATTTTCTTTCTCCTCTAACTGTCATGCAGAGGGAAACATGGAAATAAATAAAACTTACTTGCTTTCAGAAGAAGCAGAAGGCAAAAAGTACTCGCATTTCCTTTGGAGATTAGATAGATAGATACTTCCTTCTGCATTCCTCAATAGTTTCACCAGGCAGTGAAGATGCGGGACATAGCTGTTCAAGCCATTGCATGTTCCCATGATGGAGACTTTCCTCAATGCTTACGTTTTTGGACTGCAATGCCCAGAATTAATGGCTCCCACTGGTTCAATCATCCATGGCTTAAAAAAAATATCTCTTCCAAAGCAAACTACAATTTTGTTATTTTGTGCAAAGGGCACAATTTTGCTATGCCATTGTATATAATGGGACTTATATGTTGATATCCATGGGTGTATGTGTGTGTCTTGGAACTCAAATACAGTAGATTCCAAGGACTCACTGTAATATTTAAATAGTAACTACAAATATATTGTGTTGTGTAATAATAACAACAATCCTTTATTTATATTCCGCCCTATCTCCCCAAGGGGACTCAGGGTGGATCACAGTATACATACACAGCAAACATTCAATGCAGTTTGGAGACAGAACAGAACAGAATAAGACAAACAGAAGGAGGTATGTAGTCTTTGTGAGGGTTTGTAAAAGAGGCTCCATGACAGAGTGAGTTAACTGGAAAGGGCATGTGGTGACGGCTGATTGGCTGAGCCAGTCAGGAGCCAGAATTCCAATTGGCTGCTGTCTCTATTGGTGCTGAGGCAAATGGTTTTAACTGCCACTTTAATTTAGGAGAGGGAGGAGACCAGTTGGCTGAAAATTGGTCAGGAACGAAATGACTGCCATACTCTCTGAAACCTGATTATTTATAAGGCAAATGAGGCATATTTAAAGGAACTGTTTATTCCTATGTTCTCTGTGTGAATTCAGAAAAACTGTTATATATTTTGTTGCCCTGTTTGAACTTTTGAACTGAAGTAAAGATACTATTACTTGTTGCACACAAGCCTGAGTGATATTTTATTATACTGCAGAGTTCATCTTGATTCAACAACTATAGTAAAGCTTCTATTTAACTGTTTATTTATTTCTACAAACCTCAACAGTCTTGAAGTTCAGTTTTTTGGTGCCTTGGAAGTTGAGGCTGAGCTCAGATTCAGTCACAGAGGGGCTTTTGCTTCATTCTTTATGACGAAGAGCCATCAGGATTTCCTCCTTCCATTTTCCTCTCGGTCACCACATTTCTGGTCTTGTTATTTATGGTGTCGTAAAATACCGCCTCAGCAATTTGCGGTACCTAATTTCTCTACTTACAACTTATAAGCTGTTTTCAAACTTCTTAGATAAACAGTGAGCTGGGCTTGAGGTTGAGCGCTTACCCCAACCAAGCTTTGAACTGGCCAACTTTCAGTTGGTAGATCTTATTACTGCTGTGCTACAGCCCAGCCCATGGCCGTAATCACTGGGTTGCTGTGAGTTTTCCAGGCTTTATGGCCATGTTCCAGAAGCATTCTCTCCTGACATTTTGCCCACATCTATGACAGGCATCCTCAGAAAACTAAGCAAGTGAGAAAACTAGGCAAGTGAGGTTTATATATCTGTGTTAGTAGGAAACAACACTTAAAAGCTGTTTAAGACAACAAAATTATTTTTACACATTCACACCCTCAAGTGCTGACATTTTTCCAAGCCCAGATCTATCTATCCATCTGTCTACCTCCTAACTGTTTAATATATGTGCACTCATGCTTACTCTCCTGCATGACACCTGTAAATTAATTGGTACAACTACTAGTTAAGGCTAGACAATTAGAAGTACTTTAAAAGATCCAAGATTTCACTAGAAGCAAAAGCCAAGAGCAACATATGAGTCCCATTTGGATTTAAAGCAATGGTTAAAGCACATATGGAAGGAAAATATCCAACTCTTAAAATGATGGACCCATAATATTCCTCAATAATGCTTTCACACAAGACAATTATAGTGCTATGATTCCACTGTAACTGTCATGACTGAATCTTAATGGAATCTGGAGACTTGTAGATTAAGGATAGATATTAAGAATTCTCAGACACCGAGCTCCTGTCCCTCACCAAACGACAAACCTCAGGATTCCATAGGATGGTGCCATGCCAATTAAAGTGGAATCATAGTTAAACTTCATTTCATTTCATATCAAAAGCATTGCATAAATTAGTATAAAACTGATAAAAATAGAAGGAGCACAAGTGGCTAAATAACTTTTGACCAAAAATGGGCAACAGAGATTGCATTGTCTGTAGCCTCAAACAATTCTTCTTCTGTACATGACAGTGCAGACAAGCATACAGATGTGGAGTCTGTTCTGCTCCACAGTCGCACAAGGTGGAGGATTCTTTTAAGTAGTGCATTTTGTTAGGTTGTCTTTTGATTTGCACACTCCACTTCTGAGTCTGTTTAGGGACTTCCAGGTTGCCCATTCTTGGTTTGCTCCTGGAGGCAGACCTTCATGGGGGGCCATCCAACTGGGATTTAGTGGCTTAGTTGTCCAGAGGGATGCCCTTGCTGTTTCTGGGGGAACGTCAAGAGGAGTGGTGGTTCTCATGAAGCTTTTCCTTGATTTGAGTCTACTGGGAGGAGACTGATAGCCATGCAGTGGGTGGCTTTCACAATGTTCACCCTTATTTCTCTTACAGTTAGCAGCACCCAAAAGCATTGCTTTTAAACATAATTAAACTGAGAAAGTATCACAAACTAGATTCATTTGTAGGTTTTCCAAATCCAAATTCCAACATGCTCACTCATGTCCTTAGCCTGGGGTCTCCGTATTGGACTGTAATTCCCATCATGAACCTGATCACCATGAACCTGGGAGTTGGAATGGCACCCCAGTATCATATGGGGAGGAAAGCTGAGAACAACGGAACTGCTGTTCACTATTACATTACATTGTCTTGAAACAACATCCAAAGAGGTTTGCAAAGTAGTTGGCAGGGCAGCTACATTCCTGAGCTTGCGATTCTGAGATGGAAAGGGCAGTCATTTTGCAGTTTCACCAAAGCACTGCACAGTCTTGAGACAGATCCTTGTGGGTTTCCAGAAGAAGGAGGTTATGTGAAATACAACAAAATCCAAGTGTTTCTGCTTTCGTAAATGCATCAGGCCACAAGGTGGCACTTTCCTCTATACTTTTGTCTTGGAAAGCTAGAACTGGAGTAAGTGTAAGCTTAGTCTTTGGCAGTGCATGATTTTCCTTTGAATTATTTTGCACTTTCCTAGATGATGGTTTTGCACTTTCTAGAGCAAAAACTGGAAGTAGTTCATATCCTCTTAATGGATGGGTAGAAGAGGAAATGTCAGCAGGTGTTCCTTGTCAAACAGCCCGGCAACAAGCAACACTTGTTTAAATTCCCTCTTCTATACAGCCATTCTAGGGCCCTTTGGTGGCACAGTGGATTCAACCGCTGAGCTGCTGAACTTGCTGACTGAAAGGTCAGCAGTTCGAATCCGGGGAGCGGAGTGAGGTCTTGCCATTTGTCCCAACTTCTGCCAATTTAGTAGTTCGAAAACATGCAAAAATGAGTAGGTCAATAGGTATCGCTCGGGTGAGAAGGTAATGGCGGTCCATCCAGTCATGCCGGCCACATGACCTTGGAGGTGTCTATGGACAACCCTGGCTCTTTGGCTTAGAAATGGAGATGGGCAGCAACTCCCAGAGCCTGATACAATTAGACTTAATGTCAGGGGGAAACCTTTACCTTTACCTATACAACCATTCAAGGTACAGGAACCCATTATAGTTTTAATTCTGGCAGCTCTTCAGAATTCGAAGGAACAAATTATCTGAATGGAAACAGTTATTCACCAAAAGCAATTTCTGAGAACTGGAGTAGTGCCATGGTTAAAAGTTTTGAAATAAGACCCTCATTCAAATCCCTACTGAGATGTAAAATTTGCCAGCCAGTTGCTATCTCTCATCCTCACCTGGTCACAGAGTTAACTGTTATTTTTTTGCAGGAAGGTTGCAATATTAATACAACTGAAGATGAGGAGGAAATTGCTCTTGAAATTACAAAACTATGCTTCAGATGCCTTCCTGACTGTACTGTTTATTTAAATTATTCATACTGGCTCTGTCAGCCAATTATCTCAGAATCGATCAGGAATTATTAACTTGACAGTCCCTTGCCTTCAAGTTCACAATTTAAGAAATACAGGATCCATAAGGAAAAGTGGGTGACAGTGTAAGAGGGAATTGTTGGTTGCTCTTCTCTATGGACCCGTCCAGATAGTACCTTTATCTCAGGAGCTTCCACAGCAAACAGGAGGGTGGCCAGATGCCGTTCCCTGTAAACTCGGAGGCAACTGCTACAAAAAAGCAAGATTTCGAGATGCGGTTTTTAGCTGAATATCTGGATATTTGCATGTCTGTATGTCCCTGCAATCCGAAATCACAGGATTTTTTTATCTGTATTTGTTCCCAGGTTTTAGATGCTTGTTCCTGATTAGTTGGTTCCTAAAATGAAGGTGACACTTGAGTAGAAGGCAAAAAATTTGTCCTGGGAAGAGGAACTTCGTCCTTCACCCGTTTAATGAAATTTGTGGCAGAAATGCAACAAGTACTTTCACATTAAGTAGTACACAATGAAACAGAAACAGACACTTTCAAACCAGGGACAAAATGCCATCATTACTAAAATTTCCTTGTTGTATGGCTATCTGTGCAGATAGGTTTTGTGGTGTACTTGTGCCAGGAAACAACAGGATGGATTACCGGGTTATACATGTGGTTCCTCATTGAGTGTATGCTGACAACATGTGTACAGTTTATTAAATGGCAAAAACTTAGTACTGACTGTTGGGACATGGATGTGCTTGAGAGGAATGTGAATACTGAGAGCCAAAGTCATGCAGGTGGCTAATAGGAAAAGCCATGTATAACCCAGAAATAGCACCCTGTTGTTCGATGCCACAAGTACACAACCAAATCTGTTTTGACAGATGGCCAGGATGTAAAAATAGTCAATAATGACAAAGTTCTATCTTAAAAGTGTGTGTTCCTGTTTGATTGTGTACTGCTGACTTGGGCAGTGGTCCTACCCCATGAGGTTTGTTTGTGTGGGAGATACTTTATGAAATATCTGAGGGCCACAGTTTCTCTGGCCAGGACAAAGAACAAACTTTTGCAGTGATCCACATATCCGTATATCCACATATCTGCATCTCGCCAATTTTTTAATAAAAAAAACCCTCTGAGGCTTCCAGCAGAAGCCCCACAGTGGTAATCTTGTGAGCTTCTAAATCTCAGAACAAAGCAGTAAGTCTGGACAACAGAGGAAGAAATCCCAGGACTAACAGGCCTGTATGTGGACCTCTTCTGAAGTCCTGTGATTTTTTGCCCCTGTTTAAAACCCGTGATTTAATGCTGTCTGGAAGCACCCTATCTCAGAGGCCAGAGAAATGACAGGTGGAACAGGGAGGTTACTCAGCAGATAAGGTGGTGAGGCCAGTCATTTACCCAGGGAGTGATAACCAGGATCAGCCCTTTATGGTGGAAATGTTCACTTATTGCAAAGTACTGTATGTACTCAGGAATAAGTCAAGCTCAGGTATTGTTGATGGTAAATTTGGGACCAAAATTATGGATTTTGATATGACCCATGGATAAGCCGAGGGTCATTCTATAGAGAAGAGAAAGCACAAATACTGCCCCAAGAGCCCATCTGGTCCTGGCCGCCACCACTTTCCTGCCCAGGCATTGAAAAGGGTCAAAAGCACTGAAGGGATTGTCCTTCTTTTAGATTCTTCCAGAATGGACTAAGCTCTCACCATTTGTCACTAAGAGAAAGGGATGGCTTCTTCTTTAAAAATAAGACTTAAGGTACAATACTTATTTTGACCCATGATTCAGTTGATCCAAGGTCTTTGGGTTTTTGTTTTTTTTACTAAAATGTCTAGACTTACTGTATACATGATAAGGCAGGTTAAAGTTAAAGTGTCTCAGAAAGCTGAAGGTGGGAAGATTCTTATGCTGCAATACTCATGGCAATTGGTCTAAGGCAGTCGTTCTCAACCTTGGTCCCCAGATGTTTTTAGCCTTCAACTCCCAGAAATCCTAACAGCTGGTAAACTGATTGGCATTTCTGGGAGTTGTAGGCCAAAAGCACCTGGGGACCCCAGGTTGAGAACCACTGGTTTAAGGGCACGTCTACACTGACCATTTAGTTCCGTTTCAAATTGACATTGAAACCAATTTGTGGTCCAGATGGTGATTACATTCACCACAGGACACTGATGCACATTAAAGGCTTTCTTTTGTGTGTTCTTGTAGGAATGTTTTATCCAGCCACCGCAGTTTGAAGCTAGCATCGAACTACATTATATGTAGATGGTGCCTAAGTAGCACATAGCTAGGTAGATCACAATTTGCTCAAAACCTAAAAGGACTTCTTTGAGGAAGAGATATATCAAAGCGCAAAGCAATAACCACAAGTGTCTATTTGCCAGTCAAGGAACGTCCTGTACGAGATTTAAACACCTCCCATACTCCCTTCCAAACAGGCCGGGAATGACCAAGCTCACAGATTTGGGTGTTTGGTTGATCTTGCGGTAAAGGCTTTGTATGGACTTGAAGTTTGCTTTTCTGCACAAAGGTCTCTGACCTTTTAATCCCTCTGAAATAATCCTGCCCTTCCCCATGTCTTTATTTGTTTGCTTTTTCTCCTTCAGTGCATTTTAAGGCATTTGCTGCTACTTCTGTAATAGCCCGAAGTGTTTCACCTTGTTGCATGTCTCTCTCACTCACATTAAGCAGCCAGAATAAGTTAGAAGTTGTAGCAAGACTGGCAAAATTAAACAATGAAATGTATTACTAGTGTGTTAACAAAAGCAGCATGCCGTTAAATGTCTGCATGAAGTTTGAAAATTATTGGTATTGGCAAGACTCCCTCCCCAGCAGAATTCTCTACAATATATGTTGACTGAGCATAGTTTCATACCCTACATGTGGATAGATTTCCACATGGGTTTCTCCATTTATTTTTTATTTACCATGTCAGAAGCAAATTGAGGGTACAGTTATAATGTATTTTTTAAAAAACACAAACAAAGTTAAAACTTGACTTTATACTAGATTTCCTTTGACCAGAAGCTGGCCACTTTGAGTACCTCTGGCATCACTGTGAGAAGGTCCTCCATTGTGCATGTGGCAAGGTGCAGGCTGCATTGTAGTAGGTGGTCTGTGGTTTGCTCTTCTCCACACTCGCATGTCGTGGACTCCACTTTGTAGCCTCATTTTTTAAGATTGGCTCTGCATCTTGTGGTGCCAGAGCACAGTGTGTTCATCACCTTCCAAGTCGCCCAGTCTTCTGTGTGCCCAGGAGGGAGCTTCTCATCCTGTCTCAACCACTGTTTGGGGTTTTAGCCTGCCACTTTTGGACTCTTGCTTGCTGAGGCATTCCTGCGAGTATCTCTTAGATACTTAGAAAGCTGTTTCTTGATTTAAGGCATTGACATGCTGGCTGGTATCCGAAAAGAGGGTAGGCCGGAGATGTCAATGCCTTGGTCCTTTCATTAAAGGCTGCTACTTCCTGTGTGGACCATAACAAATTGTGGCATGTGCTTGGTGGTATGGGGATACCAAGTCACCTTGTCTGTCTCCTGAGAAATCTGTATAAAGGCCAAATACAGTAGAGTCTCACTTATCCAAGCTAAATGGGTTGGCAGAAGCTTGGATAAGCGAATATCTTGGATAATAAGGAAGGATTAAGGGAAAGCCTATTAAACATCAAATTAGGTTATGATTTTACAAATTAAGCACCAAAACATCATGTTATACAACAAATTTGACAGAAAAAGTAGTTCAATACGCAGTAATGTTATGTTGTAATTACTGTATTTACGAATTTAGCACAAAAATTATCACGATATATTGGAAACATTGACTACAAAAATGGCTTGGATAATCCAGAAGCTTGGATAAGCGAGTGTTAGATAAGTGAGACTCTACTGTATTGATATAGGAACATCTACAGGGGTTTGCAAAGTATGGATCAGAAATAAGACAGTGTTTCTTAACCCGGGGGGTCAGGATCCCTGGGGGGGTCATGAGGGGGGTTTCAGAGAAGACCATCAGAAAATACATATTTCGGATGGTCTTAGGAACCCAAATCCCTCCAGTAGTTTCTGTTGGTCATGGGGGTTCTTTGTGGGAAGTTTGGCCCAATTCTATCATTGGTGGGGTTCGAGGGGCTCTTTGATTGTAGGTGAACTATAAATCCCAGCAACTACAACTCTCAAATGTCAAGGTCTGTTTTCCCCAACTCCACCAGTGTCCACATTTGGGCATATTGAGTATTCATGACAAGTTTGGTCCAGATCCATCATTGTTTGAGTCCACAGTGCTCTCTGGATGTAGGTGAACTACAACTCCAAAACTCAAGGCCAATGCCCACCAAACCCTTCCAGTATTTTCTGTTGGTCATGGGAGTTCTGTGTGCCAAGTTTGGTTCAATTCCATCATTGGTGGAGATCAGAATGCTCTTTGATTGTATGTTAACTATAAATCCCAGCAACTACAACTCCAAAATGACAAAATCAATCCCGCCCCCAACCCCACCAGTATTCAAATTTGGGCATATCCAGATTTGTGCCAAATGTGGTCCAGTGAATGAAAATACATCCATATCAGATATTTACATAACGATATGAATGTATTTTCATTTACTGGACCAGTAGCAAAATTACAGTTATGAAGTAGCAACAAAAATAATTTTATGGTTGGGTTCACTACAATATGAGGAACTGTATTAAGGGGTCATGGCATTAGGAAGGATGAGAACCACTGCCCTAAGATATCGCCAAAATCTGTGAGGAACAGGTTTTTAAGCAGGAAATTAGATACGGGGATTTAAAACATCAACTCTCTACGATTTTTGCCAGCATAGTTTTTATTCATAGAAGTTGGAAGTCCAAAAAACTGCAGACCTACCTATTGTCAATTCTGAATCTAAACCACACGGCAATATTTCACTGTTTATGCCAATACATGTTCTAGCATCAAAATTCTTTTAATGTAATGCTTATACACAAGAATATACTATTAAACTGGCTCAGTGTGGCTTTATCTTTTGCATTGTCAAATAACATCTGCTAATATGGGCCTTAGGTTATACAAATAATCTATTTTATGTTCGCTTACAGATAAAAGATCTTTTTTTGGATGAGTGGGGAATTTCAAGCATTGTAATCCTAGATGGGAACATTTGCATATTCTTACAGGTTGCCTCCTGTACCCTGACACTTCAAGGTCTTTCATGTGTGGTAGGGAGTGGAATGCAGCCAGGAAAGTCTAAACATGACATTCCAGATAAGGGATGCTGAATCTATGCTGAAAATAAAAATGGATCACACAGTATCTGGTAACAATATTGTGGTTATGTCGGATCTCCTTGAAGGTGGATGGATGGTTATGTTGGGTCTCTGTGACATTGGATGGGTCAGCCCTTTAGGGAGCTGCAGGGAGAGAAAGGTTAAGAGTGAAATATTAATAGAAAGAATGTAAGAGGAACCTGAGGGAGAACTCAAATGTTCCTGTTCAGGGTTCCAACCAGCCATAATTCCTTTACCCTTACATAATAGCCCGGGCATGGGCAAAATTCAGCCCTCCAGGTGCTTTGGACTTTCAACTTCCACAGGGCCAAAGTTTGGGTTGAGACCCACAGTTTAAAAAGCCGTGATTTAGTCTACAAATGTGGGAATGATAGGCTACTGGCAGCACCTGTGCTTGCACAGTGCTTCTTCAGAGGAATCAGAACAAGTCTCCAAATTAGTTATACTGCTTTTCTATATAAAACACCCAAGGACATTAACAACAGTAGTATACATGGGTTGCTGTATGGCCATGTTCCAGAAACATTATCTTAATTTATGCATACCAATTAGTTATTTTTTATTATGTGCACTATTGTGTTGTCAAAGGCTTTCATGGCTGGAATCACTGGGTTGCTGTGAGTTTTCCGGGCTGTATGGCCATATTCCAGAAGCATTCTCTCCTGACATTTCACCCACATCTATGGCAGGCATCCTCAGAGGCAGGGCCTACAGTCAAGCGCCAGGCCCGCTCACATGTAGGCCCTGTCTGGTAGGCCCGGTGCTTTTCTGCCGAAGGCCTGAAAAATCTTAGTTTTTTTTTTCAGATCTTGGACAGAAAAGCCCATTTGTATAGGCACCTGTTTTTGTAAGCGGCGGACGGAAATGTAAGTGGGCCATACGAATGGTACAAATAGAAACGGGTAGTGATTCCATACAAATGCACACCACTAGAATGTGGACAATATGACAATTTTTCATAAATATGCATGACATTAAGTTTACTTAGCCACCAATATTTTCATTTGGTATAAACTTGTTAACAGCTACTTCTTAAGGTAAAGGTAAAGGTTTCCCCTGACATTAAGTCTAGTTGTGTCCGACTCTGGGGATTGGTGCTCATCTCCATTTCTAAGCTGAAGAGCCGGTGTTGTCCTTAGATACCTCCAAGGTCATGTGGCCAGCATGGAGCGCCGTTATCTTCCCGCCGGAGCAGTACCTATTGATCTACTCACATTTACATGTTTTCAAACTGCTAGGTTGGCAGAAGCTAGTGCTAACAGCAGGCACTCACTCTGCTCCCCAAATTCCAACCTGCAACCTTTCGGTCCACAAGTTCAGCAGCTCAGCACTTTAACACACTACGCCACTGGGGGCTCCAGTAGCTACTTCTTACCAATCATAAACATGTTGCTTACTTTCATTTTGAAAACCAGGCAACAGTACCATCAACAAGCTGGTGTACAGCACTTTCCATTTCCAAATTTCATTAAAAGGGGATGTTTGCTGGAAACCGAGTCTATCTTGAGCTTTCTTGTACATTTCCTTCTGGACAATACAACATGAATCTAGAGTACAATGCTGGCACCTGATGTAGGCTACAATCCTATGCACACTTAGGAGTGAGCAAATTGGACTCGATAGACTTTGGTGTAAATATGTACAGGACAGGTCTAACAGATTCTGCTGCCTAAGGTGAAGGGCTAGGAGGCACTTCTCCACATTCATTATACAGAAGCTGGGTAGATTTGCAGTCCAATTTTACTTCAACCATGGGATAATATTTCAGTACAATTCTAATTACAATATTAAATTCTTAGACCATTACCAAATTACTATAACCAAGGATTTTGTAATGTTTCTTACAAAACCTTGACGACCCCATTTCTACAAATATGATCTACTACTCGGTTTGAAAAAACCTCAATACTAATCGAGGAGCAGGGAAGATAATGTGCTCAGTGGCTTCATATACAACCTTCATATTCATTTCCCCCAAATACTAGCTGCTGCACATGAAGCAAATCAATTGTAACATAAGGATAAAAACAGCTTTTTTGTGCAATGCAGTGATTTCGTATAAATTGTTTTCACTTAACACCAAGGCCGCAGAGGTGAGTCGAAGAAAACAAACAAGGCTTAACATTTGACCTTCAGAGGCACAACAAACAAAATAAAGCCCTGCTAATGAACTCATCTGAAGCCAAGCTTTTCCTTTCCTGAATGAACTTCAGGAATGTAGCATGCTCTCATTTTGGGGCTTCAGAGAAGTCTCTCTGTGTTAGAATTATGTTTGGTACAAATGAACCATAGCTATCCAACACATTTTGCTACCAAAACCTCCTTTCATGCTGATAAAAGAGATTTCTCTTATGGCATGGAAAACCTGCTGCAGTGCTATAAAAAACAGTTGCAACAAAAGCAAATGGTTCTTTGTATAAATATCTTGTTATCCAGATGTCTGTTCAACACTACCATGACAAGGAAACAAATCATGCAATGCCTGAGTAATCTATTTACTCATCCCATCAATACCTGTGTATTCTGAATGTCTAGACTGGTCTTAAAATGTTAATGGTTTATAGAAGCAGTATCAAATAATCCACTTTTAATATCCCAGTACCCTAACACCACTACAGGTGCCTCTTTTTGTAAAAACAGAAATGATTTAAATGTGGAACCCAATGTCTTTGGTTTTGTTTTTAATTTAATTATATTTTAAATTGGTTGTCTTTTCATTTGGTTTTATTTCAACAAATGATAAAAGGGTCTAATATACTGTTTAGGGTGTAATTTAAAATGCTCAAAAAAGTAGGTTGTCAAAAAGTGGGGGACATCTGCATACAATTAGGTAAAAAGTTTCCCCCTGACATTAAGTCTACTCATGTCCGACTCTGGGGGTTGGTGTTCATCTCCATTTCTAAGCCAAAGAGCTGGCATTGTCCGTAGACACCTTCAAGGTCCTGTGGCCGGCATTTCATGGAATGCTGTTACATTCCCACTGGAGCGATACCTACTAATCTACTCACATTTGCATGTTTTTGAACTGCTAGATTGGCAGAAGCTGGGGCTAACAGTGGGAGCTCACCCCGCTCCCCAGATTCGAACCTCCAACCTTTCGGTCAGCAAGTTCAGCAGCTCAATGGTTTAACATGCTCGAAAAAGTAGCTTGTCAAAAAATGGAGGGCATCTGCATATAATTAAAGTGCTATTATTCCACTTCAACTGTCATAACAATATTCTACGAAATCCTGGGACAGTTTGATCAGAAGCTAAAGCTTCCTGGCTGAGAATTCAAAGTAATCCTTCCTAACCCTACAAGATGTTGCCATGATAGTTAAAATGCATTTCTCTGCATTTCTATAGTAATCTGCTGTATACAATACAGAATTTATACAGGGCAATACTTGCAGAATCCACTGGCTTTTCCATACGTATCTAATCAGTAGGGTTATGTGATTCATTTAAAAAATGAGGCATATTTTTAAAATGTAAGCATATGGTGTCTACTATGTGGTGACACACAGCTATTGGTCTTGTTGAGATAAAAAGAAGGCAGGAAGCAAGCACACATGGTCTCTAATGACATACACCGAAGGAAATAAAATAATTTGAAAGGAAAATATATTCAAGCCAATGCAAAATCTTTTCTGAAAACCACAGAGTTTAACATAGCTAGTAATTGAAGAAGAAATGACAGTTGCGACACAATATTCAATTACTTATTGTGTAAAATAGGACCAAACTATTTTTCTTTCTCAAGAATACCACAATTTAATAAAATGACTTTTGTATGACTATTTAAAAAAAAAACGGAACAGGAACGAAAGTTTTTGTTGTTATAGTTGTAAAGAAACTTTCTTGTGACGCACAGGCTTAAAATAGCATTAATTTTAATTAAAATAAGGAAAAGGTAAAAGTTTTCCCATGACATTATGTCTAGTCGTGTCTGACTCTGGGGGTTGGTGCTCATCTCCATTTCTGAGCTGAAGAGCTGGCATTGTCCATAGACACCTCCAAGGTCATGTGGCTGGCATGACTGCAGTAGACTCTACATTTTTAGGCTTTTTTTTTTACATAAAAGAATACTTTATTAATGTTTTTTTTTTTGGAAAAGCCTACTATGAAAAGACAAGCGAACCATAAATCCCACAGCTGGAAGTAGTCTTGATACCCGCCTTTCCACTAACCAAGTGTCCTTCAGATGTGTTGAACTACAGTTGTTGGGTGGATTCTGGGGGCTGCAGTCTGATCCATTTGGGAGGGTACCAGGTTGGGAACAGTTTTACACCAGTGTTTGTTACTAGTTTTCTAATTCCACTCCAGAAATGAATGGAGGGGTGCAAGGGAAAAGAAGTTCACACACTTTACATGAAGAAGGCACAACTTGAAAAGTGGTAAAGTCAGTAAACAAAAATTTTACTGAAAGAATTCAATAACACAGACTGGATTTTTTTAAAGTGTAAAGCTAATATTGTACACAAGAAAGATGGACAGACCCTTCCCCCCAAGACTAATATGGGTACAATAAATATGGAATTGTACATACTCATTCTGTACACACAAATGTCACCCCACAGCCATAAAAAATTACATTTAACAGTGCAACATATAATTTATTTCATTCAACATAGGATTTTTTAAATTTTGTTTTTGCTTACGAAACACAAGTAACTAATTGGTTTTTAATATACATATAATATATAATTTTGACAATCTGTACAGTCTTCTAAACATAGAACTCCAAAAAAAGAAAAAAAAGGCACAATAGTCTATACAACATGTACAAAAAATGGCCGGAGTTGACAAGAAACAATTATTGGTCGAGAGTTCATGATTGCACAAAGATTAATAAATGAGTTTGTGTCAGAAAAAAATGTGCTTTAAGTAAAAGGGAGGTTTGCAAAGAAACCTAGTAAGTGTTACTTAAAAACACACACACACACACACACACAAAACAAAAACACACACCCACACGCGCACACAACCCAACATAAAACCAAAAACGCTAGGTTGCTATTACAAGTCTGTCTTCATCATCACTGCTGCCGTCGCTGAACTCCACAGTATTCTGTCTTTCCGGCAACCCTTTTCGCCTTTGTACTGGTCTGTCTAGAGAAATAGTCTGATTTCTGGGGGAAGTGGATAAAATGTCAGAATTCACCTTCATGGGAGGCTTTGATGTAGAAACCTGTTCGACCCGAACAGAATTGATATTGCACTTTGGTTTTGTATGACTCTCCGAGTCAGGCTTTTCAGCATCCAGTTTACCTAGCCTTTCATGCAGTTGGTACTCGCTCAAAGGAGCCGGTTCCAGTGGGTTTTCAATGCTGTACCGCTGGTTGGCAGGTACCACCTGAGGAGGCAGGGCACTGGCAATCTTAGCCGAGTTCCTGGAAAAACTCCCAGAACCTGGATCCGGACAAGGTTCGCAGGGCTTGCTGTTGGTCGCTGGGATCTCTGGAACGCCTTGTCCCTCTGAAGTCACGGGGCTGATCGAAGGGATCAGAGTCGGCAGTGCTATATTTAATATTTGCAGACCTGGAATGTGTGCCTGAGGGGGAGTGTTACTTTGAGGGGCAGGGTTAGCAGTCAACACTTGTAGTCCTACAGCATTTAGTGTTAATCCTGTAGGGTTTATCTGCTGAGCAATGTTGGTGTTGGTTAGGCCTAAGATGTTCATGGCTTCCATGCCCAGGGATGGAAGAGGCTGCAAGGTCGATGTGCTCAGGCTCTGGATGCCTGGTACATTAATCTGGCCTATTGGGATGCAGGGGACAACACTGTTCACTTCAGCAACGCCCAGGTGACTTGCGGTTCCAGAGACCACACAGGCCGGATCGCCAAGAGAGCTTGTAGTTCTGTGGATCACGCTAACAGTCGGGATAGTAAGCTGCACTGGCCCAGCCTGAAAGGGCAGGAAAGTAGAGTAGGCGGCCAAGCCAGTAGGTACCACATGGATCCCACCCACGGGAATCATGCCATAAGGAGTCTTGGTTTGTTGCTGAGAGTGCAAAGGCAGGTGGCTAAATAAGTGAGTCTGTGGAGATGGAGATTTCATGGCTGGCTGATGATGGTCCTCAAGCTTCCGCTCTTGGATCTCGGGAAAAGATGAGGCCAAAGTAGGAATAACTGTTGTCGTTTGGGTACTCCGGTCCACAGGTGGAGAGGGAAATCTTGTAGAAGTTGTGCTCTAGAATTAGACAAAATCATGGAGGGGATGGGAAAGAGTGATAAGTCAGTTGAGCATTCCTTTAATTGTGTTGTTTAAAATGTGAGAAGAGCATCTGCTAAAAGAAAATTTCCCTCCCAAGGCTGTATACAGATTCTTTGATTTACAAATCCTTTATCATGGTTTCACTGTGTGTGTTTTTTCTGCTCTGAACATTTTGAAACATTTAATGACTCGACCAGCCCTTCCCATGTTGAGAAAGAGTCGCTAGTTGAACTTCTGATTCTTTGTTTTCTTTCCAGTTATACTTAACAAGCTAAAAATATCCTTTCAGTTTCCAAAACATCACACAAGATTGTGTTCTTCAAGGGAGATTGTTAACAGCTTAAGGTCATGATTAAAAATTTAGAACAAACTGCGACACTTATTGAATATACAGGCAGTCTCTGGTTATAGATAAGATAGGTTCTGTAGATTTGATCCCAAAGTTGAATGTGTACATAATTTGGAACAGGCACATTTCTGAGTGTTACTCCAGCCCATATATGAGTTTTGGATAGAATAGGGAAGAATTAACAGTTCTGTAACTTTCCTTTTGTTATCTGTGTCCCTGTTTAAAAGATTTCACCTCATTTTCTGTCCCTGCGGCAACTGGAATTTGAAAATTTGGGTGTTTTGTGGAATAAGCATTGGTGAAAAAGCTTCAGTGGAAATACCCATTTCCCATGATAACTCTTTCAAGAGTGAATTTTCCTTCTGAGAGGTAGATTTATTTCACTTCCTTTTGTCTAAACCTATTTGTAACTAGGAATCATATGTAAGTCGGATGTCTGTAACTCAGGGACTGCCTATATAGGTTAAAAAGGGTTCTGTGTGGTAAAGATTCCTACACTCTCATATTTTCCATTGCCAACAATGGCCAACATTTCATTAGACTCCTTCCCTTCTTCTTCTGAGAATGTGGAAGCCCTCCTTTCTTGAAGGGAACTGTGGCCTTTGTGTGTGTCTCTTTGTATTTGTTTTACACTTTATATTTCCCCACAGAGACTCAGGGTGGATTCCACAGCTTAGATGTAAAAAAAACAACAACAACCCAATAAAACGAACTATCAATATTAAAACACAATTTAAAGTAATTGTTAAAAGCAGCTGAATAAAAAAAGATATGCATATGTATGCATATGCAATGATGACATTGGTGTATTTATTGAAAATATCTATCTCATTAACGTCATTGTGCTGACTAATGTGATGAAGAAATCTAATCCACATAGTATTTATTCAGCTTCAAGTACGTCAAAGTGACTCATTTTCAAGCAATGGATGTTTCACTAAAATATTTTCACCCAAGGACATCTAGGGATCACTGAGTCAAGAACATGCAAACATTATTTGCTGTCTTGCAATTAATTCTGGAGGCAAAAGCATGTTATCTACTCACCTTAGATGTTACTGAAGTAGTGATAGTAGGCACAGTAGCAGAACATCGTAGTGTCCCGTCTGTATCTGGATAGTCCACATACATTGGATGGCATGGAGACTTGGGATTCGTCTCAGAGGAGTCAGCAGGCCCTGGGGTTGTGTCTAGTGTGTTTCCTTCATTTGCTTGTCCAGGCACAACTGCTACTGGTGGCTCTGAGCTCCTGCAGTCCGACTGCATGGTACTAAGTACTGTCATCTTTGTGAGAAGTGCTTTTGGCAGGCCATCCATAGAGTCTGTGTGAACCCCAGCAAAGCAATCTGCAATTCTGATCTCTTCATCAGCACTTGAGATCTCCTGAGAAACACTTCTAGATGGGTAATGTTGGGGACTGGCTGAAACAGAGGGGGTGGCAGATAAAACCGATTCAGCTTGGCTGTCATCATCATCATCTTCGTTGTCGTTGTCATCATCATCTGGCCCATCTGAATCCTCTGCATCAAATCCAGACCGATCATAACCCAGACGCTGCTTTTCACCTATGAAAGAGAGAGGAATTAAATATTTGTATAGCAGCACTGCAGGACAGAGTGGATCTTTCACTGTGATGCCACTGCAGTTTATTCAAAAGTGAGATAAGCTGCAAATTTTCATATTACTAAACAGAGATAAGAAAAATAATAATCTTTAAACAGCTTTTAATGCATTGTTTGACAAATCTGAGCAACTACGTCACAGAGGTACTTCTTATAGGATACATGATTGTTCAAATACTCCAATTCAAACACTCCCAAACAAATTGTTCCATGCCCACTAAACATTACAAAAGCTTGTATGTCAGAGAGAAGAGCTTCACTCCAGACTTTTTAAAAATCATATAATAATACAGGTAAGTAGTTTTTTTTTCATGGAGGAAGGGGTACATTCATATATGCAACGATCCCTGTTCATTTAAGCATGAAATGGTACATTTCTCTTTTTGTGTGTGTCAGGAGCGACTTGAGAAACTGCAAGTCGTTTTTGGTGTGAGAAAACTGGCCGTCTGCATTGCCCAGGGAACACCCGGATGTTTTATGCTTTACAATCCTGTGGGAGGCTTCTCTCATGTCCCTGCATGGGGAGCTGGAGCTGACAAAGGGAGTTCATATGCTTTCCCAGGATCCGAACCGCCGACCTGTCTGTCAGCAGTCCTGCCGGCACAAGGGTTTAACCAATTGCGCCATCGGAGCTTCCGGTGCATTACTAAAATGACCGTGGCACAAACCCTATGCACTTATGTATAAGTCTAGAAATTTTAATTTAAAAATCAGCCTCCAAAACCTGAGTCAACTTATCCATGGGTCAGTGTGAATGCCACACTTTACCTCTTGGGGGGGGGGGGGGGGTTGGAGACAATTATCTGAGTAGGGTGGCAAAAAGTGAGAGTTTAGCCCAACCTGGGAGAACCTAAAAGATGTATCAATTCCCTCAACTGTGGTGTCACTTTTGACCCTTTTGAATGTCTGGATGGGGAAATGGTGAAATGGTGTCGGAGAATACAGGTGGCTGATCCCTTAGATGACCCTAATGCTTTGTCTTCTCCATGGAATGACCCTCAACTTATCTATGAATCACATAAAAACCCATAATTTTGGCTCCAAAACTTGCCCTATACTTGAAGTCAATTTATACTGTTATGGTTGAGCCTTCTGGCTCCGATACTAGGAGACGGGGTCGTAAGACTCCTCGACAGTCAGACTCTTTTGAGGAGCGCGAAAGGAAACGGCTCCGGGACTTATTTGCAGAACCAACAGATGAAGACTCATTTGAGGGTTTTACCGAGCGAATGGAGGAAGAGATAGTTAGCTCAGAGGAGGATGACATGGAGTGGACTCGTGTAAGGGAGGATTTGGGTGTCACCGGCAATGATAGCATGGGAGGCGATTGGCGGGTTGCAGGATCAGACCCATGGACGGGCTGGAGGGATGGAGCGGGATCCACAGCTGGGGATGCTGTGGGGCGTAGTCAAAGGTGTTTTAGCTCTGATGAGGATGATGATGATGAGGCACCTGGAATTAGGATAGCAGCTGACAGCGATGAGGAGTTATGAACTGGGATAAAATGGGGTTTAGGATCAATGGCTAATTGCGTTGGGCAAGGTAATCTGGACGAACCCTTGGGCTCTTGTTGGGGAACTTCCTGAAGACGGGTGTGATTTGTTGCTGGATACGTAAGTTACCAAGGACACTGGGCATAGACGGCGGGAGGAACTGTGTGGGGTTTTTCTGTGCAACTTGTGTTTAATATTGATAGCTTGGACCTCCGTCGTCTTTTTGACGGACATTAATTACCTACTCTGGATTGACGCTGGACTGACTGACTGACTACGACCTTGGACTATCCCTTCTGTGGCTTTCGGTGGAACTTGTGGAACTTTAGACGTCTGCGCTTGGCTTTCGACCTTGGACCGGATTGGGACCCTGCTGACCGCCGTTACCCTGATTGATGTGCCTGGACCTGGATTTCGCTCGTTGCACGGAGGAGTAAACAGCCTGAGTTACTCATCTGTAGCTTTTGAGTAGCAGAGAGGAATCTGCTGCCAGTTTTTTGTGTTCATTTTGACCTCTGTTTACCAACTTTTGTTTGTTTAAATTGCCAGGCTGAAGTAAGCACTTTTGATTTAATCCGGATTAAACTCCTGTTTAATCCGGTTTATTCTTTCGAACCGTTTTAATTCAAACGGAGCTGTTTCTGTTACTTTTCACACTGAAGACAAGTGTTTGCCTAGTCCTTTGTTTCCTACGGGCATTTTTTAGTTCTGTAACCTCAATAAACTGTGTTGTACTCTATTTGGTGGCGTTCTGTCTTTGACATATACAGTGTGTATACAAGGTATTTGCATGTTTTTGAATCAATCAGTTGTTGACAGGTTCAGTAAGATCATAATAATGCCACATGGAAAAAACTGATGGTGAACCAAATGTGGACCTAAATAGTCTAGCCAGCTGGCTAGAGGTACACCTAGCACACTGTTGGCACTGAGCCCTTGGTAGCGCAGTGGGTTAAACCCTTGTGTCGGCAGGACTGCTGACTGACAGGTTGGCGGTTTGAATCCGGGGAGAGTGGGTAAGCTCCCTCTATCAGCTTCAGAGCCCCAAGCGATGACATGAGAGAAGCCTCCCACAGGATAATAAAACATCAAAAGGCATCTGGACATCCCCTGGGCAACGTCCTTGCAGACAGCCAATTCTCTCACATCAGAAGCGACTTACAGTTTCTCAAGTCATTCCTGACACACACAAAAAAACTGTTGATGCTAAATTAGTATCAACTACCGTGTTTCCCCGAAAATAAGACAGTGTCTTATATTAATTTTTGCTCCCAAAGATGCTCTAGGTCTTATTTTCAGGGGATGTCTTATTTTTCCATGAAGAAGAATTCACATTTATTGTTGAACAAAATAAATGAACATTATATACTGTACAGTAGTTGTCATCATAAACCAGCATAACCAGACAAACTGTGAATCCTATCAAGAATTTCTTGTTACTACCAATATTTCCATGTACAACACTTTATAGTACGTACATTTACCGATCCTGCATGCTCTGGTGTTCTGTTCGGCGAGCATGCTTCCAAACAAAAACTCTGCTAGGTCTTACTTTTGGGGGAGGCCTTATATTTAGCAATTCAGCAAAACTTCTACTAGGTCTTATTTTCTGGGGATGTCTTATTTTAGGGGAAACAGGGTAGTTTCGATAAAGGGAGGATGAATTATGCTAGTTATGAATTTCTGTAGCAAGTGGCAACAGAGTGAAGTTCTGCAGTTGGAATTTTTTCACCGCATAATAGTTGCGCTCCCCTTCAGTCAAAAAAAGGGAGGAAATATGGCACTGTACATCAATAATCAAAATTGCATGCTGCCTACAGTAACACATAAACCAAGTTTTACTGTTACAAGTAAAATCAGTGATACATTCTCAGAGAATAAACTTTTATGACTGTCATCTGAACCAAGCTACAGCAAGAGTGGCTCCTCTATATAAAACAGGTTGATTCAATTCTCTGTTTTGTGCACTAAATGCATGAATCAGAACTAAGACATACAGTGTTCCTTCGCTATTTCGCTTTTTGCGGATTCACTATTTCGCGGTTTTTCAATAAACTCTAAAATAATACTATAAATCATAAAAAATTACAATTTACAGCCTAAGGAAGGGAGGAAGGAGCAACCTAAGGGAGAGAAAAGGAGCCCAAGCGACAACGGGAGGAGAAGGAGGCGAGTTATCAACACACAATTGGTTGATAAAGACTTAAAATAGTTTATAACTACTAAAATAATGTATAAATACTAAAATAAATATAGCGTCCCTACTTTGTGGATTTTCACTTATTGCGGGTGGTCCTGGAACATAACTCCTGCAATAAGTGAGGGAACACTGTATTCTGATAACTGATTTAATTTAAAAAGCTTTTTATTTCATTTATTTTGATGTTATAGTTTAATTATAAATCCTACACAATGTATTGCTGTCTTTACAGAAAAACTGTAGACCCTCCCCCAAAATACCACCTATTGTTTTCAACAAGAAATATTATTTAAAAAGTCAAACTTTGTACTTTGTGATCACACAACAGAGTGCCATTAATTTATGCTCACACCAAAAGGCAACTGGGAAGAATCCAGCTATGTTTAAACACTTTTAAAGTCTTAAATATTTCAAGTGGGGAAAGAATTTCAATATTTTTCAACTGAAACCAGTGAGATGTAAAATGAATTCATTATGGCTGGAATTTTAGGGTAGAGAGAGAGAGAGAGCCTTTATCTCTGTGGCAATTAAATATGACAATATTTCCAGTTTGCACAATGTTAGACTTCCATTGTAGTTCCTTGTAGCTTTTAAATGAAAGCATCACTTTAACAAGAGAGAAAAAGATAATTTAATAACATATTTCACACTATGCATTCTGTTCTAGGTTCTATCTGATCAATAAGATACTTCAGCTAATTCTATATAGAACTGCACATCAATCTGTTCTGTTGAGGAAAATAACACATGTACAGGCATGAATAAAAGTCATATGTTATTTTAAAACAGACTTTCTAAAAATGCCATAAGTTCCAATTTTGGTTCCATTTAAATTACATATCGTTCACAATACAGATTGCAGACACTAACCAACAACATAACATTGCACAAGTTTGTGTAGAAGCAACTCTCTTGAATTCAATAAGACTCTCAATTAATGGAGTACAAGCCAAGCACAGCTATCACAACATGGAGGCAAAGGCAAAACATTCATACACACTGCAATAGCTGGATATATTTCCTTACTAGACCTTGTGTGCTTTTAAATGCTAATGACCGGATTAGATTTATTTCTGTTTTATTTTTGTTCTTTATTGCATGACAGTGGAATACTGACATCTGCTGGGGAAGCTTGGTTTGGAAGAATCTATAAACCCCAGATGTTTGCCTTGAAATGGTAGGGAGTAAAGGGCATGCCAGTTTTTGAGCTTCTTTTAATAAAAGACAATTAAAGATTTGTTCAGACAATTTCTCATTGGCTACTATTGACTTTTATCAAGTCAAGTACTAATAGGCACTATCTCTCTCCAATGCTGAATCCTGGTCAATGTATCTGGGTTTAGTGATGGAGTTTTTGTCATTAGGTTTTAAATCTTTGTTAACTGATTATATGTCTTATGCATTTATGTTCATGTGGTATTATGTCCTAATTGCTGTATGTTTTTAACTTGTTGTATATTTTCTGTTGTATTGGAAACCACCCTGAGTCCCTTGAGGAGGTAGAGCAGTATATAAATGAAGTTGTTATTATATTATTATTATTATTATTATTATTATTATTATTATTATTATTATTATTATTATTATTATTATTTATAATCTGTTCTCAATTGCTGATAGGGAATAGCAGCTGTGGAATTTAAGGGATCTCCCAACATATCTTTGTTGGTGGCAAATTGTAGTGTGTGTTACTTCAGAAGTTGTTGCAGCAAGATACAATAGACTCATGTGTAGATTTAATTTACTAATAAAACTCCATAAGCTATATATCATATTTCTTTTTCTCCCATCTTTCTCCCCTTCCTTTTCTTTATGTTATAAAACTGTCAAATGAAATAAAAATTTGTAAATCCAAGCCAAAAAAATAAATAAATATCCAAAATCAAGCAAACTCTTTATGCCTAGGGGTCAATCTGCACTGTTGAACTAAGGTAGTTTGACACCACTAACTGCCATGGTCCAATGCTATGGGATCCTGGGAATTGTAATTTTACAAGATCTATCGTCTTCTTGGCCAAAGAGTGCTGATTCTCGCCAAACTATAACTGCCAGGATTCCATAGAATTAAGCCATGGCAGTTAAAGTGACATCAAACTGTATTAATTTAACAGTGTGGATGCATCCTATGACTGAAATGTGTTGGGATGGCAGTTGGGGTGGAGGAGAGGGAAGTGTCTCTTCACAATTTATAGTTAATATACTGGAGAGGGAATTAAATTTAGGATTAAAGGTTTTTCCCTGACATTAAGTCCACTCGTGTCCGACTCTGGGGGTTGGTGCCCATCTTCATTTCTAAGCCGAAGAGCCAGCGTTGTTCGTAGACACCTCCAAGGTCATGTGGCCCGCATGACTGCATGGAGTGCTGTTACCTTCCTGCTGGAGCAGTACCTATTGATCTACTCACATTTGTATGTTTTTGAACTCCTAGGTTGCCAGAAGCTGGGGCTAACAGCGGGAGCTTACCCCGCTCCCCGGATTCAAACCTGCGACTTTTCGGTTCCGCAAGTTCAGCAGCTCAGCGCTTTAACACGCTGCACCACCGCGGGCTCCTAAAATTTAGATTAGCCATGAGATAATTAAAGTTAGGATGAACCATGAGAGAAAAACCTCCTCTTGACACCACAGGGAACATCCGCACTGCAGAATTTTAATTGATGGACACCTTAACTGCCAGGGCACCATCCTACGACAGCCTGCGATTTTAGTTTGTTGTGGCATTACAGCATTCAGACGGATTAAATATCTCACAAAACGACACATCCTTGCATTTCATAGCATGGAGCCATGACAGTTCATATGGTCAAACTGCTGTAAGTCTGCACTGTGAACACAGACAGGGCCACGTTATTCTGGACCAGTGTTTCCCAAATTTTGGTCCTCCGGCTTTTTTTGGACTTCCAGCTGCCAAAAACCCCAGCCAGCTTGGCCAGCAGTCAGGAAATTCTGGGAGCTGAAGTCCAAATGGAAATGGAAGACCAAAGTCTGGGAAACACTGGTCTGGAGGATCCCTGGTCAAGATCTGGCACTTCTTCAGCGACCAAGGTGGGGATTTCTGGAATTTTGAGCATTTTGCATTTGCCAGGTAAAGGATGCTCAGCTTGTATTATGTGAGCAAGAATTTACAAGCATCATGTTGGCATGCATTGAGCACTATGACCAGGGAGTATTTTTTGTCCTTCTGTGATGCGCAATGGCTGGCGGAAGGATCCGTCCCATTCTCGTAAGTGATGCTGTCCCATTGGTTCCATGCTGTTTTTTTTTTCCTCCACTCTCTCCATTGCCAGAGCCTTGGGGCAGGATGAGGGAGAGAGATTGGGGAACAGGTAGGTGAAAGAACATTAAATATTTCTCCCCAAAAGAGAAGAGAGGAACCATGTTTTTATATAATTTTGTTTGAATACATGTAGTTTAATTTACTGATGTTAGACTTTAAATTGATGTTAGGTTTTAATGTTATTTCAATATGTGGGATTTCTCTGGGATTTTTATGTCAGTATTTGTTTGTTTATGGAGGCATTGAATATTTGCCATTGTATGTTGGAATCCGCCCTGAGTCCCCTTGGAGAGATAGGGCGGAATACAAATAAAGTTTTTATATTATTATTATTATTATTATTATTATTATTATTATTATTATTATTATTATTATTATCTGTTGAAATGAAAGTAAATCATAGCTCAAGGAACTTTGGTGAGATATTCACTTACAAAAAGAGAGAATTGTTAATTAACTACAGGAAGAAGAAACTGTTATTTCAAACTGCAACTTGAGTCTACTGATGTTATTCTGTATTGTTTTGATTTGTTGGTTTTGATGACTATGGCACTGAATGTTTGCCTTTTTCATATGTAAACCGCTCCGAGTCCCCTTGGGGAGAGAGAAGTCTATAATTAAAGTTGTTACTACTACTACTACTACTACTACTATTATTATTGTTATTATTATTTCCTCTTGCTCTACATAGAAATGTATTCTTCTGTTCATTTCTATGGGGTTCCTTTTCTGTGCTTTAAACATTTGTGCTCCAATAACCTGATATTTACCCTCAGCCACAGAAGTCATGTAAGTAAGTAAATTTCATTCCTTTTGCTCTACACAGAAATGTATTCCTCTGCTTATTTCTATGGGGTTCCTTTTCTATGTTTTAAACAGTTGTGCTCTAATAACCTGATATTTACCCTCAGCAACAGAATTCATGTTGGTAAGTACATTTCATTCCTCTTTCTCCATATTGAAATGTATTCTTCTGTTTCTTTCTACGGGGTTCCTTTTTATGTATTAAACAGTTGTGCTATGATAACCTGACATTTACCCTCAGCAACAGAAGTCATGTAAGTACATTTCATTTCTCTTACTCTATACTGAAATGTATTCTTCTGTTTATTTCTATGGGGTTCCTTTCTATTTTAACCAGTTATGCTATAATAACCTGACATTTATCCTCAGCAACAGAATTAATGTTGGTAAGTATATTTCATTCCTCTTGCTCCATATTAAAATGTATTATTCTGATTATTTCTATGGGATTCCTGTTTTGGAAATGAAGATGTTTTGAGATTATTTTTCACAGATCACACAAGAAACTCCCAGACCAGTGAAAATATCAGTTTATCAGGAAATTCCCGAAATCGGGAGTGGGAGAATATTACTCTATGATCCAGCAGCCGGAAGTTCCATTTACGTTTCTGGAAGATCCAGCCCACTGACGACAATAGGGGAACTTGTGAGGCTCTTCGTTCAATCTTTTTTAATGGCTATCAGGACAAAAATAGCCACTCTTGGAGGAGTAATAATGTTGCTATAATTTAACTATGTTTGGGAAAAAATATTGCTAGTCCCCTATTGTATGTTCCTGAGTGAATCTGTGTAAAATTTAGTAACTTATTAGGTAGCTAAATTTTAAAAGATTTCTTTTGTTAGATCAGTTGGTTTTAGAGGCTGTTTTGATCAGGTCTGGTTACAATTTTTAAAAAGTCAGAATTCTTTCCCAGACATTTGCACTCTTTGGCAGTTCTCACTATCTGCTTCGTTTCTCCATTTTCCACATTCTTGGTCTGTTGTAGGAGTCATCTGAATGAGAAACGTAAGGCTAAAGCTGAAGCATGGGGCAGGAGTAGAGTTTAGCATGGCGCTGCCTTTGGAATTGTTCAGTGGGTTCAAAAAGTCCTGAATGAGAATGCTGACTTGGGCCAGTTACAGGGAATATATGAGTCCCTTGTTGAAAGAGCTTCCCAGGCCCCCGTTTTGTTTCCAGGCACTAGTCAAGGTCCTGGCCATGACCTATAAAGCCTAACGTAGTTTAGATCCAGGCTACCTGAAAGATCATACCTTCCTATATGAACCTGCCAACTTTAAGATCCTCAAGGTATGGCTTTATCTCCTACCTGTCTGGTCTGGATATGGAGCAGCTCTTTTGGTGACTGTTGAATTACTTTCCATACTTTCTAGTTGACTCGTCTCCTCCCCACTTTCCTTTTGCCAGCAGCCAAAAACCTTTCTAATTTATATAGACATTCAATTATTATATGGTTGTGTGGGGTATTTTATGATCGCTGGTTTAAATCTTTTTATTGTCAGATTTTCAGATTTGTCCCCCCTTTTCCCCATGGTTCCCATGGTAGGAGAGAGGTGGGATATTAAATAAACAAATAAATACGAACACATGTTACTCTATCAAAGGCATTATTTCCTGACTCTCAAACAAAAATTCAGAACCCTATCTGGGAACCCTAGATAGCTCCTGCCATTCATGATGGAATATTTTCACTAGTGAGAGGCTGTCAGCATTTTGTCTTCCATACAAATCAACAGGTTTATTTCTTCAGAATGAGGGCACTTAGGATTGAAAATTAGTTACCTAATTAAGAGGAATGCACAATGAAAACGTAGGCCAACACTGTGAAAAATGATACCCCCAAGTTATACTATGTCACACTGAATGGTTCACTTAGTCTGACAGCTTGGTCCGAAAGCCAGCATTCCAAACATAGTAGTCCTGTATTTCATGTGGAAATGGCATTCTTCAGATCAGGAGATGAAAGATGCAAGGATGATTTGGAACATAAAAGGTAAAACTAAGTGGCATTTGCTAATGCCCAAATGATGAAAAAAACAAAACAACCCAAAACAAAGAACACTGCCAGTTGACTAAACCTTGGTGCTGTGAATTCTGCATTCACAGAATGTGCTAGTCTTGCACAGAACAATGGAAACAAACACTACTTTTTTAGAAAGGAATTTCTTTCCAATAATACTCTGAAGCTTTCCTGCCTGACCCCTTCATCTGACAAATACTGGGCAATCTATACATTTTGGTATTGAGTTATTTGACAATCACCTGAAGATTAATGAAAATCAAATAATAAATACGTTAGACTATAGAGGAATTGATATTTCTGATCAGGTTATTAGCTATACTTTCTGATCTACTCTTGTCATCATGATTAATTAAGATGAGGGAAAGGAATCAGCAATATTAACTGGTCACCTCTGCCCATGAAGAATTACAGGAGGTCTAAAAGTTTCCACAAAATTTGGAACTATAGTCACCCCTCCACATTTGCTGAAGTAAGAGACATTGATTTTTTTTAATCTCAAAGAACATTTCTTTAGAAATATCTGATTTCTCCAGGATTCTCTTTGGTCAACATCTATCTGATCATATGGGAGGACCTAGAGACCTAGAGAAGTGGTCTATCTAAGAATCTCTAGGTCCTCTAGGATGACTCTAGACCAGTGGTTCTCAACCTGTGGGTCCCCAGGTGTTTTGACCTAAAACTTCCAGATATTCCAGCCAGCTGTTAGGATTTCTGGAAGTTGAAGGCCAAAACATCTGGGGACCCACAGGTTGAAAACCACTACTCTAGACCAACTTCTGGCAGAGATTGACCACAAAGTCACACTGCAGGATAAAAAGCTTCATTTGTATTTTTTAAAATATATGATTTATTGCTAATTTCACATAGACTCAGAGGTTTCTCTCTACACACTGCAGCCAACACACTAATGTGTCACAACACGTCATTTGAAAAGCTCTAGTTGAGTTTCCTAGAGAGTGACATTTCATTCAGATCTATGAATAATCAAATCCGCAAATGTGGAGGGCTGACTGCAATGTTATTCGATACTGGTTGCAATCCAGGATAACTAAATGTGAACAAAGCACTGTATGTACCAAACACAACAGTACACCTTAAAATGGGACAGCTATAGCTATATTTGAGATTTGCACTAGTCAAATCATGATCACTGTGTTCAGCTTGTGCATTTCGGCTGAGGCTTGATCTGTTTCTGCTGACCTGGTACCGGTAGACCCACATATCCGTTTTTGTGCACCTCCCGAAAACGAGTGTGAACCTGAATGTCCACTTTTGGGCCGCACTTTAAAATACAGCTAGATCCAGCCCAATGGCGGCAATGGGGAGGGAGGCTTCCCAGGTTCGCCTTCCCGTTACTTTTAGGGTTAGGGTAGATAGGTAACTGTAGATAGTTTTCTGAGAATGAAGGTTTTCTTTGTGTTTGCTGGGATTATTATTAATAATAATAACAATAATAATAATTATCTTTTAGAAGTATTTTCTGAAGGAGAGAATGGAAGATGATGGATTCTGGCCAAATTTCTCCACAGATTAAAGCCCAACTAAGCGTTGTACTACTGGCAAGCAGCAACATTCAGCTAATACTTATTATTATGTTTTTACTAGAAAATTCAGAAGGCAGAGACAAACAGCCGAGAGAGATATATAAAGAGAGAACTAGTTTGCAAAGGAACGTGGTTGGTAACTAGGTAGTTGTTTTCTGAGAATGAGAGTTTTATAATAATAATAATAATCATCATCTTTTAGAAGCATTTTCTGAAGGAGAGGGGGAAAAAGAGTCTAAAGGGGGATTCAAAACTCTCAGAGCCACCCAAATAGTTCTAAAGTAAAGCACACCACAAGAGCAAAGAGAGGCCCTTTCTTTCTCTCGTCCCTAAACATGCATGCACTGTGCACCCCTCCCACCCGTCCCGCATGTTCCAAACTCCCAGCCACTCCCACTAAATAAAAAGAATCAAGAACATAAAGGAAAATAAAAAAAATTCCAGAGAGAGGCCAAGCCAAGCCAACCCAAAAAATTGAGCTGAGTGGCAGCAAGGCAAGGCAATCAGACTGAAGCATGAGCATGCAACTGAGAGCAATGGAGGCGGTCGCCCCATTGACACAGATTGTGGAAGATACATCATGGTGTTCTTCTACTCTAATTGGCCCAACAGGCAGGGCTCACAAAGAAGCCCCTTGTGAGGAGGAGCATGTGACGGCAGCCCCTTTGCATGCCGTGTGCTCCTGAAAAGAGGAGGAGGAGCCATGATCGGCTGTCACGTGGTCCTGTTATGGAAGGGAAATCGTGACGGATGGGTCTTTGCTGTTACGGCCATCCGTCCAAGCCAAAGAAGCCGAATTGGCTGAAGGAAAATGGCTAAAAGGGATCCGTGCACAAGCCTAACAGCTATTATACACCTTGCTGCATGCTGAAAACACACATTTTAGCTCATTAATTTGAACAGAGCCAGAAGTTCTTTCTGATCCATAAAATGGCTTATAAAAATATGGAACATAGTTATTCTATGCTACAGTCAATATCTGAACTATCAATCTGGAGAAGAAAACCAGCATACCTTCATTAAATTAACTAGAAATGCTCTTGAGTATCATGCAAGTGGCTCAGTATTTGGACCACCTTAAGAACTCACCGTTCCCATTTCCACACCCCCCCCCCTCAAAATAAATCATCTCCATTTAGTTTAGCCATGGGAGTCATAGCAACACTGTAGCTCAGGAGAATAAACTGCATCATCTTGGGAGACAGCAATACTGATACGTCTATCATTTCTCTGATGTCTTCACATCAAACCCCTATTTCTGAACTTGAATATGTTTAAAGAGCAACTGGGAGATCTGGGAGAGGGGCTATCGTGGACCTCTATTTCTAAGCTTTACTAAATTTCATGTGGTCAATAGCACAAACATTATACTGACCAACACGATTTTTAAAAGGGTTAATGTGATACACAAAATATCTATAAATTAAGAATACTTCCATCATCTATCAAAATATTACTCTTCTTTCTGCCTTCTCCAAACAAAAAAATGATTCAGTTTGAACTGTCAATGATAACAATTGCCAAGTGCACCATGAGCCATGCCAACTGAGATAAGGAAGTCACTTTTCACACATTTAAAAAAATTGAATTTAGGTTGATTCAATTATATTGCTACTTGCTGCCAAGTAAGAGAAGGAATTTTAATCTTTTGCCCTTTCTGCCTCTTTCAATAAAAATAACCACTTTATCTTTTCTATCCTTGAACAATCCAATAAATGGTTTAACATAAATAAGAAAAAAATCATCTATAAGAAAGGGGGGAAAGGATCATTTTTGAGCAAAAGGATGACAAAATAAACATTGTACAGATGGTGATTAAATCTGTACCGGGTTACAATAGAAGATTGAGTAAAAGTTTCCTCCATACCTTATTCCTTATAATTTAACATCATCCTGGTTTATTTGTTCCCTTTCATATGCAAATTTATGTATGAATGAACAAGAAATACAGATATGTGCACCTTTCACTGTGTGGAAATATTACCTTTTACAACCAAACAACTTCTAGTCCAAAAAAACCCACCAACATTTTCAAACTCTGACTTTGTATTACCGCCAAATGTATTTTAGTATTGGCATCTCGTTATTACGATTAAAAAATTGTGACTATATGTTTGTTTGTTTTTTTTACAGACTGAACATTCTCCCAAACGTTTTAAGGAACAATGAGTGGATTCAGATCTGTTGGGGGGGGGGGGAACCATAATGAAAAACAAGACACTTCTCTTTGATGCAGAAAAAGCTTTCAACAATCAAAGATATGAATTTATGAAAGAAATGCTCAGGACAATTAAAGGTGGACATGATCACCATTACTATTTATAGTGGCAGTTGAAGTATTGGCAAAAAATATATGACAATAAAACTCCACTAGAGGAGTGAAAATCAAAAAAGAAAATTACTTTTTAAAAAAGAAGCCATCAAATTGAGGCTTTTTGCAGATGATGTGGTGATAGCTACAGAAGAGCCATAGAGATAATACCTAAAATACAAGAAACTATTGAGGACTTTAGAAAAGTGGCTGGACTAACAATTAACAAGCTGAAAACAAAAATAATGATTAAAAATCGGCATCAGTAGGACCAGAGAATCTTGAAAGAAAGCACAGGTATTGAGACTGTCAATGAAGGAAAGTATCTGGGAATCTACATGACTATGAAAAATCTGGATCTATATAAAAACAATGAAAACACATGGGATGGAATACCAAAAAGATTTAAAACAAAGGTCACAGCTGGGAAGAATACCTACAATTAAAACGAATGTCTGCAAGATGTTAAAATGCCCCTGTTTTGTATCCACTCTTGTACCCTTTCCCATTCCTCATATATTTTGCAATAAAATTATATGGGGGGGACCTCATAAACGGATCACCTGAAGTCGGAATCAACTTAAAGCCACACAAAACACAATGAATGGAAAAACCGACATGGCTTATTTCACAGAAAGAAATCGTGCAACTTATGTACTACCAATAGAAAAACAGTGTAACAAGTAGTGAAGAAGAAACAATGATGTATCCATCTCACATCTTTTATTCTTTTCCAAGAGTCTGGGAACTGTGCCAGTTCTCAAATATGAAGGCTGCAGTTCATTGTCTACATACATCCTATAAAAATAATTGAAGATAAAGAATTCCTCGCTCTGCTCATGAAGCAGAATGAGGCACCAGAGTGCACCCTTCAGCTTCAAACTATAGATGGAGAACAATTCTCTGAATTCTCTCCTAAGAAGGGAAAAACATCTAGCACCTCTGTGAAAAAAGTCTTGGCTCTGCTATTCAACTAACGGCAGGAAAGATTAAAAACACAAACAAGCCTTGAAAGCTAGTTCAGCCTACAACACTCTGTCACCTTGGAACTGTTACTTTATACCCATGTCATTCTGCCACATATCAAAACCAACCTTGATTCTTTGATGGATTATGGAAAATAGGTAGATTGCCTTGATTTTTCTTTACACTTCTTAGATTAATCTATTCAGATCTACATTATTTTAAGCCTTAGCAGGCACAAGTAGTGAGCATATGAAAGAGGGCATTCTTAGTGGCTGCTCCTAGGTTCTGGCATTTTTCAGCCATAGTAATCATCCACGGGTCTTTAGCAATGAATATGGGTTATTGTTGATGGCGGCTTTCATTGGTTCACTGCTTTTGGGTTTTTTTAATGGATATGTTTTAATTGTGATTTTAAGGTGTTTTAATGGGATATGTTTCCATTTGCATTTACTACTATTGGTTTATTATTTGAAGGATAATTTTTGCCAAGAAAGGTAGGAGGTAAAGGTCATGAAACAAACAACAGCCAAAGTGGTACACACTTTCTAAAGAGCAGCACTCCCCTAAATTATAGATCTATGGCTAATTTAAACTAACAACAATAACTGAATATAAATACCTGCAGGATTTGTTCAGAGTTTAATTTCAGCTCATGTGAATCATCATGAGTGGTATGATGAGGAACACTCCTGCATTGAAATTACATCTGAAAAAGCCTACTCTGTAAAAACACCCTAATAAAAGATTTGAAAGGAAGATTTTTTCGGGGGGAAGATACAGGAAGTACAGCACAAAAGGCGTTTCAAAAAATTTACCGTATTCTTCTATATCTTGATCATCTATTGATCCTACGGAGACTCCTAGATCCATACATTTCTTGCTATGTGCCTTGGACTTCATATGTTTTGTCAAGTTTCCTTAAGAAAAAAAAACAATGAATTGCTTTATGGTTAAGTAATCACCTTATGGGACATTGTTATGTTATACACCAAATTTTCACACATAAAAATACAAATAAATATATATCCAACTTATAATACATTAGGTGTTAACTACAATGGAATCACATTTTGTTCCCACTTCATTTTTTGTTTAATGTTTAAAAGTTATGCGTTGTCAAGGAGTGATATTAGATAAACAGATAATGATTGATATTAAATGTTCTCACATTAATGGCACATCAGTCCTCATTTATTTAGGATTGCCACAGCTGTATATAATCATTCCCGCATGCTTATCAAAAAAAGGTGCTACTAACAGGCCATGGGGAAATGGAAAATAACAAATAATGCAAGCTCATTTACCTTTAGTCTTGAAGGAAAAATTGCAATAGTTGCAGTGGTAAGGGCGGACATCTGTGTGCGTGCGAATATGTTTCTTCAACATACTGGGCTTTTTACAGCGTATCCCACACTCCTCACATATATACTTTCCTCTCCCTCTCCCACGAACATAGACATATTCTTCATTTGATTTGTACCTAATTTAAAAAGAAATATCTGCTGTGAAAAACAAAATTCCTGGTATAGATGCTAGAATTTCAAATAGCATGTGAGGACAGACATATTACAATAGTTGGCATATTACAATAGTTGACACAAAGGCACTACAAAGACATTGCATTTATATTGCGAAGCCTTTGTGTCAACTTCATCCCTTTCCATGCAAATTTACCACTCTTTACCATGGTTAAGTATTACTTTTATTCAATATTATCTACAGTTAACAAACCTGAGGGTGTTCTGAAACCATTTTTTGGATGAAAGAAATCCATGAAGGAATGTTTAAACTAGTACGGACTATGCACATTTGTAAATTATCTACGGTTTGCATTTTGTGTGTGAATATTTTCCAGATACAATATGAACTCAATTGTTATATATATGCCTTTATTTTGTTTCTCATTTTCTTGCAAGAAAGGTTATACTTAGTAACGGAAATGCCATACTTTCATCAGAGATTATCCAAAGCAAACCTTACTAGTAGTTACTTAACTATTGACAAATCTCTGTAGGTAGGTAGAGAGTTGGTCAGAACAAAGTTTTTTGGAAATACAGTGTTCCCTCACTACTTCGCGGTTCACTTTTTGTGGATTCGCTGTTTCGCGGGTTTTTAATAAACACTAAAATAATAGTATAAATCATAAAATAATATTATAAATCTTTCTTTCCACTTCCTTCCTGAGGAGAAGCCTAAGTAAGTAAGGAAGGAAGGAGCCGAAGGGAGAGAAAAGGAGGCTGAAGCAGCTTTGTTTTCGCCTCACAAGGTTGCAGCAGACAGAGAGATTGTAAAGAACACAAATATAGTGTCCCTACTTCATGGATTTTCACTTTTCGCGGGTGGTCCTGGAACGTAAGCCCCGCAATAAGTGAGGGAACATTGTATGGCTTGAAACTGGGTTGTTCCATCCCAAGTCCACCTCAGTTTGAAATATTTCATGTTAAGTCACCAAGATGTAGAGTGACTAGTAAGATGGTTTGATCACTCGGGGAAAAGACATCTGGAACATCAAATAATCTTGGATGTTTTAATGTTCTATTCTCTGAATCTAAGTATGTTTCCCACAATTCAAAGGAATTTCACCAGAGACAGGTAGAGGAGTAGATGGACAGAGAAATAATCATGTTTCCACACAAAGTACAGTACAACTCCCTTACCTACAGGAGTGGTACCCATGGTTTCATCTACCTACATCTAACAAAATATCCCCTCTTTAGGAATTTTCTAGGTCCTCCAGATGACTCTATGGTATGCTTCCACTTGCAGCTACCAAATATTTGCCCTGGAGGTCCTAGAAAACCCCTAAAGAAGATACCTCTTTAGGAATTTGCTAGGTCCTTGAGTGTGACTTTTGGCAGAAATAATTCATTTCAACAGGATTTGTTATTACCCAGTTTCCTGTTGTCAGCGTAAATTCAGGAACACATTCCCCATAAATCCAGAAGTTGGACTGTAATAAGCAAAACACTAGAAAACAAAATACTTACCCTCCATCAAATATTTTAACTCTTCTGGGCTCACTTCTGGCTGAGGTCTCATTTTCTTGATCAGTGCTTGTTTCAGAGTTTTCTTTATTGCTCAATTCCCTTGCTTTCTTTTGTTTAACTAATGCCCGCTGAAAGAGATGCAAATTTCTATTTTTTATATTAAAAGACACATTTGTGTTTATCTATCACAGTTTACTATTACAGGTGAACATCTGGCAATATACATTTCAAAGGCTACAATTTTCAGCCATAGTTACTTCTGTGCAGGGCAAAACAATTAAATTTCAATTATGGAGCACATGTTATGCCTGATTTAAAAAGTTACAAATGTAATTATAGCACCTTAGACAATCAAGCGACTTAAGTCTTTATTGTAAATTTAATGTCATTTTGGAATCAGGGCAAGTTCACCATTATTAGCAATCAGTCTCACTTTCACAAAGATTAAAACATATGTGATTTGCGATGTAACTACTTTGAATTAAAATAATAAAATCACCACCAAAACTATGTACATTTGTCTAGAATATAACTTTTATAAATATTCATCTCTGTTTTTCATCTTAGAAAAGGACATAGACTCATGTAAATATTCTACTTTTTAAAATATAATTTTTATTAATAGAGTGTGGGGAGGGATAAAAGAATGGATATAAAGTAGGGATATTTTTAACATCCTGTCATAGGGTCTTTTTCAGTAATTATCTAAGATAAAAAAGTTAATATGGTATTTAAAAAAGGTTTCCCCCTATCTAAATTAAAATAGAAATTTCGAAAAGCGGATGTAGATTAAATTAAAGCACAGAAGATAGAAAAGTTAAGAAAAGAAAGAGAAGGCTCTACCTAACACTTTTTACCCCCTTACTGTCATGTAAATATTCTAGTTAATATGATCAGAAGCTGGGTCAACCACACTGTGTGAAAGAACACAAATAAGAACTGGGTGAAGAATTCAATAATAGAAATCCTTAGAAGGACTACCAAAGGCAACTTTGTGTGAATAGGATGATGGATCAGGCAGGCCTATGAGCTACTAGGTATTCTTAGGATTTTTAAGGGAAAAGAGTAGAGGGCCAAAAAGTCAGAGATGGACTTCAAAAAATTACTTGCCCTTCACTATGACTGTGGCCGGACTGAAGTGCATTATATGTGTCAACACTAACCATATAATGCAGTTCCAAACTGCATTATATGGCAGTATAGATCCAGCCCAAGAGAGGCAGATTATGACAAGTCCACAACTGATAAACTGTAAAATCCATACAGTCAATAAAATTGAACTCCTTGCCTTAGAATATAATCATGTTCTTTCATTTATTCATAATTTAGTGCATCATATATAAAGTCTTGGGTATGAGGTTACCACACAGATACACCTAAATAAGTTCTTAAATAAATATGTGTACAGAATAAAATGCCTATGGTGAACATTTCAATTAAACCCTTTAGCAGATTTATGATCAGTTGCTCCTGTAACACAAAGATACATGTAAAGCTATATGTAAACATATTTTGTAAAGTGTGGCCAAATGGCTATACAATCAATGCAGATATTAATTAGCAAACCTAAGATGATTATGTATTATTAGTGCTGTGAATGAATAGTCATTATGTTTATTGTGGATGCATCTAGATTCCACATTACATTCTGCATGGCTATTTTGCTTCATTATTCAGAATTTTGTTTCCCCATACCTATATATGTACGCAAGCATGTGCTTAAATGCTTGCTAAAGGATAACATAGGATTCATCCGATAAACTAGTAAATAGAAACTTAGCCTCTTAGATGCATTAGAAGTTAAACTGTTGAAGAATACTACTTTTTAAATAACAGCAGTGTTAAAAGAGGATGAAGATGACAACCAACACAATCTCCCCTTTCCCCAGAAACCTGAGACTCAGGTCGGCTTTCAAAAATTAACACAGATATAAATAGGAAAATATCATTAGTTAAAACATACAAATTCTAGGGTTGAGAATGAAATATGCACGAACAGTAGAATAAGTGGCACGGAAGCTATAATTCAATGCATATGTATTCAGTACAGTAGAGTCTCACTTATCCAACGTAAACGGGCCGGCAGAACGTTGGATAAGCGAATATGTTGGATAATAAGGAGAGATTAAGGAAAAGCCTATTAAACATCAAATTAGGTTATGACTTTACAAATTAAGCACCAAAACATCATGTTATACAACAAATTTGACAGAAAAAGTAGTTCAATACACAGTAATGCTATGTAGTAATTACTGTATTTATGAATTTAGCACCAAAATATCATGATATACAGTAGAGTCTCACTAATCCAAGCCTCGCTTATCCAAGCCTCTGGATAATCCAAGCCATTTTTGTAGTCAATGTTTCCAATATATCGTGATATTTTGGTGCTAAATTCGTAAATACAGTAATTACAACATAACATTACTGCGTATTGAACTACTTTTTCTGTCAAATTTGTTGTATAACATGAAGTTTTGGTGTTTAATTTGTAAAATCATAACCTAATTTGATGTTTAATAGGCTTTTCCTTGATCAGTCCTTATAATCCAAGATATTCACTTATCCAAGCTTCTGCAGGCCCGTTTAGCTTGGATTAGTGAGACTCTACTGTATTGAAAACATTGACTACAAAAATGCGTTGGATAATCCAGAACGTTGGATAAGCGAGTGTTGGATAAGTGAGACTCTACTGTATATTAATGTTTTTCGGGACACTTTGTTCTGAACAGTATCAGAAGTCACCCTTTTTTTAAACAATCAGAAAGCCAAGGTGTCAATATCTCAACCACCTTTGTGGATGATTTCAGATTTTGAGGATTTCAGATTTCCACAGAATAGCTGTTCAACTTTTACCATCCTCAATTTCTGAGGCAATCGCAAATTTATAGAACTGTAGTCTTCTTCAGAAGGCCGAACTGCAATTCCCATCTCCTGACACCAGAGCTTTCCAAATTGTGTGTAGCTGTGGTGTGTAGGTGTGTTATGCAAATGTAATGAGAAACTTCTGAGTCTATGTAAATTAAGCAATAAGTGATATATTTAAAAAATATAAATGAAAGGTTTTTATGAAATTAGATGTGTATCCCACAACTAACTGTGTAACCTTGTTTGCTAGTAAATCTGAACTACTGTGTCGCGAAATGATGCATGTCTAAAAAGTGTGTTACGAACATAAAATGTTTGTAAAGCTGTGCACGACACCAATGCCCATTTAGGCTACGGTTCATGGAGTTTCAGGCCCACACACAACTGGACATTATGGGTGCACATTCCTGATTCAGGCAGAGATGTATTATGGAAATGACAAGCAAAAGATGTATTTAGTCTGCTAATCATTGTGACTGCAGTAAAAATAGTACCATCCTCCTGAAATCTGTGATTGAGTTTAATAGTTATTTTTCTTTTCCTTTAGTAGAAGTCCACAAACATATTCTGTACTAAGGCCACTGACTAGGGGAAGAACCAAAGATTGTAGGCTTGGAAAATGGGGTGGGGTGAGTCCACAGCAGGCATGGGCAAACTTTGGCCCTCCAGGTGTTTTGGACTTCAACTCCCACAATTCCTAACAGCCTACCTGCTGTTAGGAATTGTGGGAGTTGAAGTCCAAGATGCCTGGAGGCCAAAAGTTTGCCCATGCCTGGTCTACGGTGTGTGTGAGTGCGTGTGGGAGAGGATCAAGTATGACGCTTCCTTTAAATTAGAGGCACCAAATGTTGGCAGGCCTTGAAATACTTTATTGTAATGCTTTAGATGTATCTCAAAATGCCTTGGTTTTACTCCCATCTGCCTAAAGTACAGTACATGGTTTCTGAAGATTTATGTTTTTAAAAAATCAGCCAATTAAAGTTTATGGGAAAGAAAGGGAGGAGAAGCACAAAGACACAGAACTATAAAACATTTTATGTGACTATATATATGGAGCCCCGGTAGCGAAATGTGTCAAAGCACTGAGCTGCTGAACTTGCAGACCGAAAGGTTGCAGGTTCAAATCCCAGGAGCAGAGTGAGCACCCATTGTTAGCTTCAGCTTCTGCCAACGTAACAGTTCGAAAACATGCCAATGTGAGTAGATCAATAGGTACTGCTCCGGCAGGAAGGTAACGGCGCTCCATGCAGTCATGCCAGCCACATGATCTTGGAGGTGTCTAAGCTCTTCGGCTTAGAAATGGATATGAGCACCAACCCCCAGAGTCAGACATTACTGGACTTAACGTCAGGGGAAACCTTTACCTTTATATACTTGAAATAACATGATACATTTAGGTTTCTGCACAGAAGTAACTGTGCATGATTTGGTAGCTGCAGAAAAGAGTCCCACAAAGCATCCTTCCTCCAAATTTATCTACTGCCAGAGAAAATTAGCATGCCAGTTGTCTGAAAGGGCAACATATGCTTTAGCTTCTCCCTGATCATTAATGATCTTCTTCTGTGCACAATTTCTCTGTGTGTAGCCTGAATTCTACATTTACTAATTGGAAACTAATCCTTTTAATCTTTCCAAAACTATAAATTAGCCCAAACACAGGCAAAGTTCCAAGCTAATTGATTATTATAGTCATATGTATAAATTATTTTGCTGACATCCTTCACAAACTTGCTCATTCCAATTTAATAAAATGGTAACATAGAAACATAAAATTTAGATGTTTTTAGTGACCCTGCATTGAGCCTGTAAGTTGGCTAACTATGTCAAGGACAGTTCATTAAGAACAGGCATTGACACAAGTCCACTGAAATTAATGGTAGTCATAAGGAGTCAGGAAAAATACAGACCTATCCTTGTGTAACTCTCACTTTTAACAACGTGAATGGTGCACTTACTTCTTACCAGTAAGAAGAAATACAGTATGCCACTGCATAGTAACTGCACCCCTTTTTTCGACCCCCAAGTTGGCATTTTTGTTTTTCTTGTGCAATCATCACATAAGAGCTGGTGGGCTTTCTTTCCTTCTCTTACTTCCCAAAAGGCGAGAGGGAGAAGACCAGCTGGCTCTATTTGTATTTCTTTTTTAAGGTTTTTTTTTTGTTTAAGAAAAAAGGTGTAAAGATATTGGATCTTCTGTCAATATTGTATATAAGCAGTCCCCAAGTTACGAACAAGATAGGTTCTGTAAGTTTGTTCTTAAAATTTGTATGTGTCGGAACAGGTACAATTTTAAAGTATAAATCCAGATATATATACCACGTTTCCCCGAAAATAAGACAGTGTCTTATATTGATTTTTGCTCCCAAAGATGCTCTAGGTCTTATTTTCAGGGGATGTCTTATTTTTCCATGAAAAATAATTCACATTTATTGTTGAACAAAAAAAAGAACATTTATTATATCCTGTACAGTAGTTGTCATCACAAACCAGCATAACCAGACAAACTGTGAATCCTATCAAGAATTTCTTGTTACTACCATTATTTCCATGTACAACAATCTATGGTACGTACATCTACCGATCCTGCATGCGCTGGTGTTCTGTTTGTTGAACATGCTTCCAAACAAAACCCTTGCTAGGTCTTACTTTCGGGGGATGCCTTATATTTAGCAATTCAGCAAAACTTCTACTAGGTCTTATTTTCTGGGGATGTCGTATTTTAGGGGAAACAGGGTATATATGGATTTATATTTTAAAAAGCGAACCGCGAAGTAGTAAGGGAACATTTGTATGTGTCGGAACAGGTACATTTTTAAAGTATAAATCCAGATATATCTATAGATACAGTAGAGTCTCACTTATCCAACACTCGCTTATCCAACATTCTGGATTATCCAACGCTTTTTTGTAGTCAATGTTTTCAATACATCGTGATATTTTGGTGCCAAGTTCGTAAATACAGTAATTTCTACATAGCATTACTGTGTATTGAACTACTTTTTCTGTCAAATTTGTGGTATAACATGATGTTTTGGTGCTTAATTTGTAAAATCATAACCTAATTTGATGTTTAATAGGCTTTTCCTTAATCCCTCATTATCCAACATAGATAAGATAGATAGATAGTAGGCTTGATCGATCCACGAAAAATTTGATTCTAAACTCGTTGCAAAAGTAGAGGGGGGCAGCGTTTCGTTTTTGAAGGTATTTCCGAATTTTGCCCCCAAAAAATTTCGAAATTAACGAAAATTCGTTATTTTCTAAATTAATTCGTTAATGGCGGACGCGCATGCGCAATTCCCAAAAACAGCACAGAGGGAGAGGACTTTACAGGACTCTCCCACCCTCATTTTTTGAGTGATCTTCTTCAAACTTGGTACAGTGGTAGAACACATTTAACACTGATAGCTCACCAAAATTTGGAACGTTTCCCTTATCCTCTGATTTTTGGCGAATTTTCATAGCTTTTATAATAAACCATTTTTTAATAATTGCAGAAATCTGTTCCTGGTTTGAAAGTCTTATTTCCTGTTAAATTGGGTTGTCTTTACTGTGAAAGTCATTGTTCTACTTCAGAAACTTTGTTTTTGTGGCTGTAACTTTGTTAAATTGGTGTGTGTGTGATATATACTGTGTATATATATATAGTCCCTGCATATGTGTGTGTGTGTTTGTGTGTGTGTGTGTGTATAGGTAAAGGTAAAGGTATCCCTTGACGTTAAGTTCAGTCATGTCTGACTCTGGGGGTTGGTGCTCATCTCCATTTCTAAGCCCAAGAGCCAGTGTTGTCCATAGACACCTCCAAGGTCATGTGGCCGGCATGACTACATGGAGTGCCATTACCTTCCCGCCAGAGCGGTACCTATTGATCTACTCACATTGGCATGTTTTCAAGCTGCTAGGTTGGCAGAAGCTGGAGCTAACAGCAGGCACTCATTCTGCTCCCGGGATTTGAACCTGGGACCTTTCGGTCTGCAAGTTCAGCAGCTCAGTGCTTTAACACACTTCACCATCGGGGCTCACTATATATATATAATATACATACACATCCACACAATGTGGAGAATATGTGGAAAGGTAGATAGATAGATAAGTTGGGAGCCACAGCGAAGGCACCTTCCTGGGAGCAAGGTCTAATAATAATAATAATAATAATAATAATAATAATAATAAAAAATCCCTTACAATATCCAAGATGGGTACCATTATTGGCAGAGAAAGCCAAGCTGTAGGAGTTGAAATCCAATCATTTATCCTCCCTATAGAATCAATTTTATATGCATTTTTAGCTACAGAAAAGCTAAAATCAGGACAGTAAAAGAACAACACCCAGAAAATGGGAATTCCAGACAGGAAACAATCAGGGCCAGCTAATACCTCCCAACAAAGGATTCCCCCAGGTAGGAAGCAGCCAGGCTTTGAAGCTGCAAGGCTATTCAATGCTAATCAAGGTGACCAATTGCAACATTCACACTTGCCTCCCACAGACAAGAGTTCTTTCTCCCACCCTGGACCTTCCACAGATATATAAACCCCACTTGCCTAGCTTCGCACAGACGTCAAAACCTCACCGCCGGGCCCCTCTCTGTCTCTCTCGGTCTCTCCATTCCCAGCTCCATCCGCCGCCTTCCCGCCTCACAGAGAGACACCAGGCCTGAGCTGAGGCGAGGCGGCGGCGGCCATTTCCCCCCTCCGTCTTCCTCCTCCTCCTCGGCCTCCTTCCCCCTCGCCCCCTCCCATTGGCTGAGCCCGTGACGCCCCTTTTGCTGAGGGGCAAAAGGAAAGGGCCTGAATGGTTTGGGTGATTTGCAAAAGCTTTTTTTTCCTAACGAAGAAAACGACGACATAACGAAAAACGGCCTCTCGCGATTCGAAACCGCGATATCCAGACGTGTGGACAACCAATGCTTCAAAATTGCTTCAAAACAAACGAAAATAACGAATTAATAACGGTTAACGGGGAAAACGAATTATTTGAGCAAGCCTAATAGATAGATATAGATATATAGATTTATACTTTAAAAATGTACCTGTTCCGACACATACAAATGTTCCCTTACCACTTTGCGGTTCGCGTTTCGCGGACTCACTATTTTGCAGGTTTTTTTAATAAACACTAAAATAATAGTATAAATCATAAAATAATATTATAAATCCCTCTTGCTACTTCCTTCCTAAGGAGAAGCCTAAGGAAGGAAAGAAAGAAGGAAGGAAGGAAGGAAGGAAGGAAGGAAGGAAGGGAGGAAGGGAGGGAGGGAGGGAGGAAAAAGCCGAAGGGAGAGAAAAGGAGGCTGAAGCAGCTTTGTTTTCACCTCACAAGGCAGTGGCAGGAGCTACTTGCCAGTGAGATTGTAAAAACACAAATATAGTGTCCCCTACTTTGCGGATTTTCACTTTCCGCAGGTGGTACTGGAACATAACCCTCACGATAAGTGAGGGAACACTTATATAAGCGCAAGTAAGCATTGGGTAGCACAGGGAAGGGTTAACACACCTGTGGTGTTTAATTTTTTTGTCTGTGCCCCTGTTCACTTTCTGTCGTTGTGGTAACTGGATTTTGAAAAAAATTGCTCACTGTGGAAATAATAATAATAATAATAATAATAATAATAATAATAATAATAATAATGATAATATTATTTCTTTCTCCCCATGGCTCGGGGCAGGTCACAGCAGAGTTAAAAACAAAAAAATAAGGATTGGTGATAAAGATTTGTTTTGTCTTTCTATAACGATTGTCTAATTTTTGCAATTGTACTTAAAATTTTGTAAACTGTCTCTATGACACTTTGATAAGACTTACAAACAATTTCCTTGCAAAATCAGTGGCAATTTGTGCTTTAACAATAAAAGTAGCTCTACCATTTGAATTGTCAACAGCCTTTCTACATCAGTCTCAGAAGACACCTGACTGCCATACCATTCATTCACAAAAACATAGTACTTAAGGAAGAAGTAAATATGTAGTCCAGAAACAAGAACTAAATATTGAAGAAGAAATCAGGATCAGTGGTGCATTTTCTGTTCACTTTTCCATAGCAATACCTTGAAGATCAAGACAAGGCTCCATCCCCATTTTGCTTTTTTACCAGTAGTATTATTCTACTAGATCTTTAGTTTTACAACTGTGTTTAGTTCTTTTTAGATAATGTGTTTATAGTCTTGTTTTTAATATTTGGATTTAATTGAACATTTCTTCAAGGACCTTTGTGAGCAGAACAGTAATCTACAAATAATATAAGTACATTAAAACATATTATATGATGTGAGATGAACTATTTAGCAGCACTGGTGAAATAAGATTACTATGAATTATTATCAATTCAAGCTGTGATGGTATATGGTTTTTATGATATACTAGCTTGGGGACCCGGCGGTGCCCGGGTCATTTGAGAATGGTATTATTTGTCTTTCAATGTTATGTATTCTGTTTGGAGTGGGTGAACTACAATTCCCAGAATCGTGGCTGAATCCTCCCCAAACCCTGCCAGTATTCTAAGTTGGCCATTTTGGGTGTGTATACCAGTTCTCTCTGGATGGGGGTGAACTACTGCAACTTCCAGATTCCCAGGGCAATTGCCCCGAAATAACTATCAGTATCCACAGCAGGCAATATTCAGTCTGTGTGCCAAGTTTGGTATAGATTCGTCATTGGCTGGGCTCGGTGGTCTTTGGATGGAGGTGAACTACAACTCCCAAAATCAAGGCCCTTTCCCACAAATACCTGGAGTATGTTCAGTAGGTCCGGAGGCTTCTCTGTGTGAAGTGTGATCCTAGTGCATTGTTGGTGGAGGTCAATGTTTATCTGGCTGCAGGTGAACTATAACTCCCTTTTCCCCAAACTTGTCCAATATGTTGTATAGGTTATGGGGGCTCTGTGTGCCAAGTGTGATGCTCATTCATTGCAGGTGAACTATAAATCCCAGTACCTACTACTCCTCAATTTCCAGTCCAGTTCCCCTCCAAACCCACCAGTAGTCAAATCTGGGCATATTGGGACTGTATGGCAAGTTTGGTTCAGACCCATCATTGTTTGGGTTCATAGTGTTCTGGGTGTAGGTGAACTACAACTCCTCTATATTCCCCAGTAGGAGTGACAGTGCTCTGACTTGATGCAGGGTGAACTACAACTTCCACCATGTGGAGTCAATCCCTAAACTCCTCCAGTAAGTTTAGTTGCAGCTCAGTTGTGCTCTGTTTGTTATGCAGAGAGATTGGAAAGGAAAGGGCAGTGGGCGGGGCCATGCAAATTTCACAGCAATGGAGAACCCTGGGATGCCTGCCTGTGGTGGAAGAAAAAGCAAAATCTAGGATGAAATGGTCCCCCAACGAAAGCATTCCTTGGGTGGTGGACTGTAGTGTTTGGGAAGGACATTGGCAGGGGTTGGGCTGCATGTTCATGGCGCTCGATGTAACCGCAATGTCAGTGAAAAAGAGTGACTTGCTAGATTCTCAGGCCTGACAATTATAGCCTGTTTATGGAGGCCGGAGGCTGTCTGTGTGAGCAGACATCCGTGCCACATACACACATACGGGTTTTCGCTTTTATTATGGATTTAGATTAGATTTAGATTTAGATTAGATTTAGATTAGATTTAGATATGTCATTAATTAGATCATGAGATTTTGGAATGCAAAAGTTCCTCTCGGTATAAGCAGATGGATCAAGAAGGAAAGTTTTTGAAGTGTGAAAATAAGATGTAATATTTAAGATTAAGGAATGATGTCCCCTTCATATATTATGCTAACTTCGAGTTTATGTTTACATTTTACAATTCTCTTTTAAAATACTCTCCCACTTAAAAACAAAAAAGTAATTTCCATAAGATTATATGATACCATAATAAGATATAGCTTTCTTTAAACTCTTAGGCCTAAATTCATTTGATATTCCCATGTTATGCAGATTCCTTAAATCAATGGAACATGCACTGTTGTTGTTAACTGCTGTCAAATCAATTTCAATTTATGGCAATCCCATGAATGAGAGACCTCCAAGTCTCCCTGTCATCAATAAAAAGTAAAGGTTTTCTCCTGACATTAAGTCTAGTCGTCTCTGACTCTGGAGATTGGTGCTTGTTTCCATTTCTAAGCCGAAGAGCCGGCATTGTCCATAGACACCTCCAAGGTCATGTGGTTGGCATGACTGCATGGAGCACAGTTACCTTCCCACCGGAGTGGTACCTATTGATCTACTCACATGTACATGTTTTCGAACTGCTAGGTTGGCAAAAGCTGGAGCTAACAGCAGGAGCTCACCCCGCTCCCTGGATTCGAACTGCCGACCTTTCAGTCACAAAGTTCAGCAGCTCAATGTCACCAACAGCTCTACTCAAATCTCAGATTCAGGCATGTCTTCCTTGATTGAATCTACCCATCTGAAATATGGCCTTCCTCTTTTCCTACTGTTTTCTATTTTACCCAAGCATTATTGTCTTTTCTAATGTCATCATGTATTCTCATAATATATCTAAAGTATATATTCAGTCATTTTGATTTCTATGGAGAGTTGTCTTTTTAGCAATCCACAGTATCTGTAGAACTTTTCTCCCAGCATGACATTTCAAATTAGTTGATATTCTTTCTTTGCTGTCTTCCACACTGAACGTAGATACTGGTATAGATTCAGTCAAGGAAGCCATGGTCCTGAGTTTGTAAGACCTGGACATGGCATCTGATGACCAGAGATCTTGGAGGTTCTCATTCATAGGATTACGTTCAAGTTGATTTAAAGGCAAATGAACACCAAACTGACTTATCAAGTACCTACTGAATCAAGAGGCCCACTTTTGATCTACATAAGAATATTTAAAGACTGGTTTTCTCTACAAATCGTTATCAGAAATTGGCTTCCAAGCTTTCCCATTATCCAAAGTATTCAACATTTCTACAGCAATACAAATTGAGATGATAGCAGAACAAAGAATGCTGAAGTTCTCTACATGCAAATGACACTGACTTTTAAAAATATATAAGCAATTTAACATCCCCCATAAAATCAATATGTATTACGTAAATGTCAAGTACCTTAAGTAAGTTGTTCTTCCACTTGCTTGAGTAAACCAGTATGTCAGCTTTAAAGTTCGTACTTATTGCTTGAGTATAGGAAGATTTCCCAGCTTTCTGTTTTGAATTCAGAAGAGAAAGAGCAACTTTTGTTGGCAAACCAAGTGGATTAGAATTGTTAGCACTGACAGACCACGAAGTATATGCTGAAGTCTTTTGTTCATTCTGTAACAGATGCACAGGCTTCCTTTTTAAAAGGAAACACCAAGTAAAGCTTGTTGCTGTATTTAAGCTTGGAAAAGATTGGTGTTGCATGTCACCCACATTTACAACAGAGACAGTGGATCCAGATTTTGCTTGGCTTTGGACAAAGGATTGCTTAGCTTCCTTATTAACTCCTGGAGGCAGCCTTTCTTGACCATTACCAAGAACTTTGAAATATGACGTCTGGCTGTTCAACAAAGCTGATTCAAGTGGCTTTCTCACTGCAAAACCTACAGTGCCAGAGGTTGGTAGGTTGTGTTCTAAAAGTTCATTTGTGTGTGAAGAACTGCCAGATTGAGCAGATTCAATTGACCCAGGCAACAGCATATCTGATGACATATTGACTCCTCTGCCCTGGTCATCTTGATCCAATGAGGAATTTTCAAGGGGCTCAGTGGTGCAAATTTGCCGCACTAGGAGGGGTTTCTTTTGCCTATTTGGCTCGCTAGCCTTTGGTGAATTCAGTGATACGGAACCTGTTGTGCAAGCAGCACCACTTTCATCTTTAACGCGCTTCTGTTGCTTTTCCATGGCAATGTCTAAACTATTGGCTGGGGAGAGCATACGTTTACTTGAGGCTGTGGCTTCCTGTTGAGGGAAGAGTCCACCAGCTGGTGCTTTCTGGATTGTATTTAAGGACCCCAATGCAGCCAAAGTTTTGCTTTCTGCCTCATAAATCAAGTCTTCAAATGCAGGTGTTGGCTGTGAACTTGGCAAAGACCTTGGATGGTCTTTGTGAGACTTTGGCAGATGAATTTGATCTTTGACTGTTGGCACAGATAAAGTATTCAGTTTGCAAAGAGACTGGTCCTGGGTCACTAAAATTCGAGGAAGGGGGGCAACCGTAGCTAAGCCATATGATGGAATATTACTATGAATTCGAACAGGGACAACAAATGGGGGAATTTGATACATCCGACTATTGCAGCCATTGGGAACAGTTTGTTGCAAGGTTTGTGTCACGTATGGCTTGGACAAGTTGTCACTTAACTTTGTATGGACCTCTAGTAAAGTGCCAACCGGCTCTGTGCCTGGAAGACCTAAAGAGTATTGCTGTCCTACCTGCAGTGCTTTAACTTGAAGTTGATATTTTGGAGCAAAGCAATCATCCTGTACACTGTATTGGCTAGTAATCATGCTTTTTCCTTTCTGAGTTCCAAGTGCTGGTCCTTTATGGGATGGTTGGGAATGCTGACTGAGTGAAGCTTGATGGTTGTGGTGACGCAAAGCACTGCTGAAAGACTGTTCACTAGAAGGCAGGGCAAGAGAACTGTTACTTTTCACTGACTCATGCAATGGGTTGCTGTAAATCTGTGGGAGTTGAGAACCTGAAGTTAATTCTTCAGAAGGATTCCCAAAATTCTGCAACCTCTGAAAAGATGCTATGGAAACATCTGTTGTAGGAGCAATTTGAAAGGAAGGATTTGACATGATGTCAGGCTGGTTCTTTTCCGGAGCAATATTTAATGATATCTGTCGTACAAGGGCCCCTCTTCTCCTTTCTAACAGAGGGACATGTCCCACACCACTACTGCCAGATGACAGTTTGGTAGCAGATGTCTCTGTAGGTGATGGAGACTTAGATGGAGTTACTGCCCCACAATCAAATGACTTGCTTCTATAGTCTGCAATCTCCATAGATGGCTGGGTACAATTAATTTGCTCAGAAGCAGCACGTCGCATCTCTCTGTATTGAGAACCAGGCACACTGAGCGTATTTGAACCGGTAGGAATTGGAAGGAACTCCAGGGATTTAGTAGGTTCCATTTTGGAAGCACTCTCATTCTTGGAGACATCATCTTTATCAAAAGAAGCTGAAAAACTAGATGTACGTGATAGACTACTTTCTCGACTTAAACTTCTGGAAAGGGTTGAATCAAAGCTTGATTCAGCAGAAGAGTGCTCAATGTCAGCCAATCGAATTCTTTTCTTTTTGGGTGGAAGCTTTTCTGTGGGTAGCTTTGATAGCGTTTCACTACGTTGGGGCCAGTTAAATTTTTCTGTCTTCTCCTGATCACTACACTGGCATTCTTGGTCTTTATCTGGTTCCTCTGTGACAAGTATTTCAGGAACTTGGATGTTATGTTGACGAACAAGCCTGAGTGGCTGCACTGGGGCATTTCTCTCATTAGAGGTAAGTGGGCGTTCATGAAGCATAACTCTAGTTGTCTCTATGACTTGTGGGGGGTGGGAGGCACTCAGAAGGGAATGCTTTTCCTCTTGAACTCTAACGGTATTCAAGGAATGGAGCTTTACAGCTTTGTTAGTATCCTGAAAGGAAACTGGAGATACTCTTTCAAAAGAATCCGATTTTTCAAAAGAACTAGGTCTGCTTAAGGAGTTTGTGTGCTGTATTACTGAAATCCCAGCCCCTTGTCTTTTCAGTTCATTTTTTTCCTGTGTACTTGGAACAATCTGTTTTGCTCCCTGCAATAACATCTTTGGCTCCATGGTATGTTTGGTGCTTTGGGGCTCCAGTTCATCTTGTGCCAGTTTCTGAAGCGAAATGCTGTGTAAATCTAAAAGAGCAGAAGTATGCTTGGTGAGATTGACCACATTACCTATTTTAACTTGACACTCTGACTTTACCAGACCTTTTGACAAATGAGTAGCATCATGTGTTGCTGGCTCATCATCGTCATCACCAACACTTTTCATTTTCCGTCTTTTTCTGATTTGAGATGTCTGTTCCCAGACCCCTGTTGAGGTGGCAACTTTATAGTGAAGGATTTGAGGTTGTGTACTGTTCAAGACTGTCTTATGTTCAGAGTCTCTAACAGCTGCCTTGGTTTTTGGTCCATGTAACTCTGAGCAGTAAAACTTTTTATGATTCTCAAAATTTTCCAATTTTCTGTATCTGTTTCTGCAAGTTTCACACTCAAACATTGTTCCTCTGCCTTGATGTGACTTTTTATTTTTATCCATATTTGGCCCTTGTACAAAAGACTTGCTTCTTGCCAATAAAAATTCATTTGATGCGCTACATCCATAGCTTTCATCTACGGAACGTGATGGTCCAAAAGTGTGTCCTTCAGTGGCCGAAGAATCTTCTATTGCTGTTTGGCGAACAAGGGTGCGGGGGTGTCCACCTTGGATTTGGGGAGCAGTAGGTCCTGGCACAAAAACATCATCATTCAGAGAGCCAATTTTATCATCAAAAGACTGGCTTCCACGTAGGATGTGTGTGGGAGGTACGACGTTTGTAGGTACAGCTGAGTAACTGGTAGTGGGCATAGAATTGCTTCTTGTTATGGGTAAACAGTCAAGAGTTGGTACAGACAAGAGAAAAACTTGCTTTGACTTATCAGTTGGAGTAAAAGGAGACTTTGGTATATCAGAACTTGAGCTAGTTCTTCTACCCATTGGTTTTAGGTCAAATTGGAAGGAATCTTTAAAAATGTAGGACTTTGGAGAATCAATACTGCCTCTTCTTGAAAGGGATGTTCTCCGTGGTTTCACACTATCTAACTGTTTGTCATCCACCACAGCCTCATTATCAGATATTAATTTTGAAATGCGTTCTTCAAGAGTTTTAGTTGCTAGAGGTGGCCTCATCTGGCCAGATGAAAGCAGTGTCTTGTCAGTCTGAACAACAGATGGCACAGTATTGCTCATACGTGGCACACAACCCTTACTTGCGTCTTTTTCAGAAGTGGTTAATCCCTTCATAAATGGAGCTGGTGGACTCATAGTCTGATCTGAACTTTCTGAACGTGAAAAGTAGCCTGAATCAGTACTACCTAAACTTCGTGGGCTCAGAAGACATTTTGCTTGCTGGTCCTGAGGACAATCTGTTGCCTGCTGCCTTTGTAGCTGTGCATGTATTGCAATCCCCACAGATGTCACAAGCTGTTCCTCAGAAATATTTGTTTCTGTTTTCTGATTTTGCTTAGTATCAGACTCCCTTACAAAATCAAGGAGGGGTAAATTTGGTTTCCCACCTTTGACTTTCAGGTCCCCATGTTGTTGGCTTGTAGAAACTACAGAGTTTGAGTCTGCTACTTTGGGGCTATCAGATCTTAAAGGAGAAATGTTCATAGGGTAAACTATCACTTTAGGCAAAGCTGGTTTTGCTTGTGAAGCTGAGTCTTGAAAGGAAGAGTCACCCAACATATATTCTGGATTGCTTAGTGGGATGGGACTACCTTTGTGCAATGATTCAGAAACAGAAGAGGTTTTCATTACTGGTGCAATCTCCAGTTCTAATGATCCTTGGTCATCTTGTCTTTCATCAGCTGTGCCTTCATCATCACTGTCACCACTTTCTTCCACATCTGAATGGATGCTAAGTGCTTTGTCTGATTCATGGGAGAGAAACAACCCACTCGAATCTGGCTGGAGGACAAGCCCAAGTTTGATGGCATGCGCATGAGACTTTTTGTGCTTGTACAGATTGCTTTTGGTCTTAAAAGAAAATCCGCAAGTCTCACAAGGGTATGGTCGTTCTCCTGTATGAGAGCGGATGTGCTTCAGGAGAACACTAGGCTTGGCGCAAGCCCTGTTACAATACTCACAGACGTATTTCCCCATTTTTTTAGGCTTCTGAACTTTCAGAAGGTTACATATTTGTTCTACACCATGGCTGACAACTGAAGCTATCTGAGCTGAATTGTACAAAGGTGCTATAGGTAACTGGGTAGTGGAGCTAGATGGATGAATTGACAAAGAAGAAGACGATTTTGCTACTAGCTGGTTTTGAGAAAATGCCTGAGTAATAGACGATTGGGGGTTGATTATTGAAGAAGTTACTGCTATACTGTATATCTGTTGAAGCTTGTGATTTTCCTGATTTGGCTGATCTACTAGTGTGTTAGTGAAACTGGGGCACACTGCAATTTGTTGGTTTTGTTGTCCAGCCTTAGCAAGAACTTGCTCTTGTGACTGAGCAACTGAGTGTATCTGTGCTTGTTCAGTCTTCCCTGATGTCGCTACATGCACGGTTTGTGAAGTGCAAGGATAAAACTGAGATCCAGCTACAAAATCTTTTTGTAGCAAAGCAGCAGGACTTCGGCCACTCGAAGTATTGGATGTGAGAGAAGAAGAGGCGCTTATAGTTTTATTTGGTCTCAGTTGTTCTATTTGCATTCCACTAGAAGGGCACTCTTGTGCTAAGGTGTTCAACTCAGGCTCCATAGCTTTCAATAAGACATCAAATGCAGTATTTGTACAGGAGGATGTATTATTACAATCAACGAAGTTAGTACATTCATTATTGTCAACCTTGGTTGTACTTGAAGAACTAGTGGAACTTTTCTTAACTGGTTGGGCTGAACTGGAGTCTTCTACCGGCCATTTATTCAAGTCCAAGGACTGAGGTAACAGAGACAGCTTGCTATGTGGTGAAGTCTCAGATTTGATTGTTTTAATGGCTACCTCACTGCTAAGCATTCCCACATTTTGTTTTTTTTGTTTCCCATTTTGTGTGCACAAACTATGTACTTCTTTTAGGAGCTCTGAAGTATCGGGAAGAATTTTTGAAGATGAAATAGGGCCTTCTCCTTTATCTTTAGATTTTGCTCGCGAAGGGGTTCTCAAAGGTGATTTTGGTATTTTCGTCTGATGGTTCCCAGTTATGATCTTTTTGCGCTTTATACCACTTCCTCTTGCAACAGCCTCAGAGATATCTGTCCAAAAACATAAATAAACAAATATATAAAGGTCATTTGATGATTAGGTAAGTTAGATATTTTACATTAGAAGGAGAGGAGGGAAAGCTGGATTCTGATCTTCCTAAATAGGTTTACTCAAGATGAAAATGAATGCAAAATACACATTTCAAATCACAAATTACAAGTATATAAAATAATAAATTACAAATCTCTGCTAAAATACAATAAAAACAATATGAACAAATAGCAGAGAAAGCAAGGAAAATATTCACATCTTCCTTGAAAATTTATACAAATAGTTTTTAGAACATATGATCTGCAAATGGAAAGTTCTATAATCACAGCTTTTGTTCCTACTTTGAGCAAAAACCATTTCCAGTTCAAAAAATGATTTAAAAGACAGTAATGTGCCCAACATCACCTGAACTGTACAAAGCTAAGCAGAGCTAAAATCCATTTTTTCATGAAACCACATTAAATGTGAATAAAGTTGATCTGCTTCAGAGTCTATCCCATTTCTTCCCAACATCAGTTTCCAGAACATACTATATAAGCTTTTTAAAAACATGTAGGATTTGCCACAACCAGTCGTTTGCCATATTGTAACTTACCACAACTCTCCAAACTATGTTTGGTTAAAAGTTTGCAATATAAATATAATGAATATTTAACATGATAATGTCCTAGTGTAATCTAGATATTTTTCCAGAGCAGAAACTGGCTGATAAAATAGTACTATTCAGTTTATCTGTATAGCATCTCTCAATTATAGAAGCTGGAAAAACACTGTTGTTCTTTCAGTTCCATAGTATCTACATCCAGTGAATGACTCTTGGAAAACTCTGTATAGGTGATAAACTCCAGTGGGCAGGCTACTTAAGTTGCAACTACAAGGTGTTCTGGATTTATGTTTGGTCCACTGGACTATAGTCAGATGGAGGTGATGGCTTCACAGGCACTATTCTATGTCAATAGCGTATTATGATCTGAATTATGAAAGTTGTGGCTGTGAATGGGATCCATCCAGATCTTTGATTGTAATATCCTGGCTTCAGCTGATGGTTCAATTTCTAAGTATGTTGTTGAAATCCAAATAGTTCATTTCCACATCTAAAAAAACTGTTAAGAATTTGCAGAATACACCATAAGCAGATCTAAAACAAGGTCTTTATTTGGCAAAACAACTTTAGACCTCAAGACTTTTACAATGCTCATTTTAAAACATCTGAGTGTAGCTGTCACTTTGATGACACTTTGCAACACCGTTGCATGCATGTATTCCCATATTTAAGACAGCATTGTCAGGACAGCTTTAAAAGATGAAGTGTTAAATTAGCACACACAGTGTGGTTTCTCCTATTGTCAAAACAATCTCAGCTCTGCTGGGTCTGGCACTCGCAACGGACTTCGCTGAGTGGATTTCAACAGTGAAAGATTTAAAGCATATGGACTTACAAATGGTACATTTTCTTCAAGATTGACAAGTAAGAAAAACGTCATTTCTATTCTAATAAGATGTCAAATTCCAAAATTTAAAATTAGAATTCAATTGTTGTATAGTAGGCCCTCCACTTTTGATTGGGATGTAGGTCTTTGGTGAAAATGGAAAAACTGCAAACAAGAAACCCTCCTTTAAAAAAACAAACAAACCTGAGAACACTTTTCTAGGAATCTCTAGGCCATTTAGTATAACTCTGGTCAACTTCTAGAGATTTCTAGAGACCATATTAATCAAATCCATGAATAATCAACTCACAAAAGTTAAACCTGCAAATGAGGATGGCCAATTGTACTCCATGACTAGAGGAGGAAGCAGCTGGGAGCTTAAGCTAAGCCGCACCACTGGCCGGAAGCTGCTTGGTTTTCCAGCGGCACTTGGCCGGTGCTGCTTCCAGGATGCAGGCAGACAAATATACCAAATATTCATGTAACTAAGTTTAGGAGCAGAAGCCAAAAATAACTTGCTCAAATCTTAGAAAACTAAGTTCTGTTGAGGCATATCTCTTTTTTTTTTTATTTTGGAGTTCACTAACTGCATGGACAACCAGCACATGGGAGTAAATGTTACAATTGACTGCAATTGTTGAAATTGTCATTTTTAAAAGTATTTTTGTTTTCCTGGATTATTCCATGGTAATTTTCAGCACCATCAGTAACTCTTAATTCTCACAGGGTAGTTTGTATAGAAAAAATGTGGAGACGAAAATACCAAGGGATTGTATGGTTCTATACTTGTGGGTCTTACTATGTTTCTTGTCCATTCTTCCACTGTACCGCCTCAATGGCAGAAGAAAACAGATATTCCTTACAGCTTAGAGAACACTGGTCCTTCAAAAAGAAAACCGGATCTCTGTAGAAAGGCTTTTGGCCAGATTGTCCATAATTTCATGATGGCTGAATTATTATTATTTGCCTATAGTCTTTTAGAAGAACTAAAATTAATTTGAATATGGAGATGATATGAACAGACACCAACTATTGTGTTTCCCTGAAAATAAGACACTGTCTTATATTTATTTTTCCTTCAGAAGACACACTATGGCTTATTTTCAGGGGATGTTTTGTTTTTTTTATTAAGTATGGTATAACAATCTGCATTTATGGGATGATATCTCTGGGCTCAGTAGCCCAGAGGCTTTTCCCCTACCCCCTGGTGTTTGTGTGGGGTGAGAGAGACCCACAGACTTACTGGTTGGTGCTGGGAGAGAGAGACCCACAGTGTTGAGTAAAACGGCAGCCACAGCTTTACTTCTTCCCGCTGAGGACACACAATACCTGAAGCAGAGCATCCTGCTCCTCACTTCACTGAGGATAATTTTACTTTCCTTTTCTATGTCTCCCTCTATGCCTCAGCTTGCAGCATGCACAGAATGACGGGGACCTGACAGGGAAAGCCCACCTTCAGGAACTTTGGATATGATGTTTATTTACTGGTTGACTCATAAATTTATGGCAAAGGAAGTGATACTTGTTCAGGCTTTGGTAGTAGGGCTATGTGTTTGGAAAATGTTCATTGTTTCGTGTGTTGTTTACACTGTAAGTTGTTAATGTATGTAAATAAAAAAATTAAACAAAAAAAGAGAGAGAGAGAGAGAGAGACGACCTTGTATGCTGCATAGCCATGCATATCACTATGTCTTATTTTCAGGATATGGCTTATATTGCGCAAACGCTTAGAAATCCTACTACGGCTTATTTTATGGGCATGTCTTATTTTAGGGGAAACAGAGTAGTAACAATTGATGCTTTATTTACATGCCTCAAAAATAACCTTTGTGAGGACAATGCCAATATTGATATTTCTGAGGAAGAAGACACCCAATATAGTCAGTCCCTCCATCTACTGAAAAAAAGCTTCTTCAAGCTGGATTAAAACATGAGGGATATCAGAAAGCTTCTTCCAAACTCCTAACTTTGTAAGATATTAGGCTAACAGGTCAAAAAGAGAAGGAAATGGCAGGGGAAAAAAGATTTCCTTTCTTTTCTTCTGGCAGACACAAACTTGAACGTTCTCATTCCTTGTTGGAGAGAGGACAGTTGAAGTGGTTGCCCTTTTCTTGGGCTGCACTTTCAGAATTTCAGATTCCCTTTCACACTAAACAAATACGACATTACGATTCCATTTTAATTGCCATGGTAACATTGTATGGGGTCTGGCGTTTGTGCTTTGGCAAGACACTAGGGCTCTCTGACTCAGAATGTCTAAAGACTTCTCCCTAAACTTCACATTTGAGGATTCCAAAATATGTTACCATGGAATCATAGCAATATACTTGCGTAATGGGAAAGGAGCTCAAGATTTTTGATATAATCTGGCATGTTTAAAAATAAAGAGCTCCAAATGTGAAGCTTCCCCACTGATGTTGGTTTGGCCCAGCCTCAAGACACTTCTCCAATTATAACTACCGCAATTGCATTTCTGGTCCTTTAATTCCAAGAATGGACCAGAACCTGTCCATAATTTACTTATGACTCTATCACGCTTCATTATTTCTGCCTTTCTCAGAACATTCAATCGTTTTCACTTGACTTGAACTGAAGGTAATGCTGTCGAACTGAGACCCCAAAGTTGCTCCTCGTCTGCTTACTGTCACCAGATTCAGACTATACTTGTACCTCACCTTTTCTTGAGAGCTTTGCAGGGAGTTCTGGTTGACTACTATAAGAAACAGGACTCTGCACTGATGGATCTTTAGTTTGATACATTAAGTCTTTTCTTATGCCTCATGCTTGAATGGTATCTTACTACAATTGTGATATATTGAGTCACTTTATAGGAAGACATACATAGCCCGATTCAGGTTATGTCCTGAAAACTTTCCCCTTATGGCTGTCAAATCAAATCTTTATTTACGGTCAGTAATCAGTATAGAATCCTCCATGGCTAATGCCTCACTATTCTCCCAATCCCACATATCAAAAGACACAAAATAAATTAAATTTATTACAATTTATGCTATTTATATTTTTCCACTATGTATGTATCTGGCAAGATCCAAAATCTGGTCACCCATTCTTAAGATGCCACTTATCTAAAACGATAAGTTATTGGCCAAATCGTTTTGCTATTTTCCTCCAACAGTGTTCTCTGACTACCTTAGTCCACATCATTTCAAAATAAGATAAATACTTGTGTTGGAATAAGGAACCATAGATATTGGCAACACCTTGACATGTAAAGGAAAGCATGTGTGTTTTATATTCAGATCTGAGCAACAAAACTCAAAGTGAGAACCAGTCCTATTTATCACCCTATCTAGTGAACGAAGGAACATTTCCTACATCATTACAATACTGTCATATCAAGATAGCCTTATGCATAGATAAGCACAAAGCTGCCAGAAATTGGGAGGTAAGAGAAAAGAGGAAGATAAAGGTGTTTTACCTTTTTGTGGGTCTTCACTTTCATTAAGTTCTTTTTGTGCTTCTTCAATTTTGTCTAAGGAGAAAAACACAAAAGATATTAAAACCTGAAAAAAATACTTTTAACATTTAAATGTTATTGCTTTTCCCTGAACGCTTGAACATTCACTTGTAAAAAAAAGTCTTAATATTCATGAATCGTTTACTATCTTCACATACAATGCAAAGTCTGTTCACTCGAAGATCATCCTATTCTAAAAGCTTACGGTATGTTTATACTGAAAACACATACCATGGCACTAAAAAGTTAGAAAGGAAATGCAGACAATTGAAAGAAAGCATTACTGGTTTTACTTGTTATTTCAAATGTGATTCTAAAAAAACCCAGGGCTTAAGAACGTCCTTGAGAAAAAGGTTATAATGAAAATCCAGAAGGCAGCAGTTCTGTTTAAAGGGAGAGTCACTGACATTCACCTATGAAGAGGGATGAAGAGGTCCCTTGAGAGAATGTTGAAATTCACAGTGTAACAAAATAAAGGAGATGTTCATAGGGTTGAGGTAGTTTAAGTTTTCAAATACTCATTCTGAAACAACTTCAAAACCTTTGTCCTAAAAATGAATCCTTTCAGAATTTCAGAGTCCTTACAATCCGGTCCTGCATCACATGACAAGATGATAAACAAGGTATTAACAGTGGAAAATAAAGTAATGCACACATCTATTTGAAAAATTAAATGTTTAAATTAGTATCCTTCCTCCACTCTACTTCAAACAAAAGAAGCCAAAACTCATATTTAAAGGTAAAGGTTTTCCCCTGACATTAAGTCTACTCATGTCTGACTCTGGGGGTTGCGGCTCATCTTCATTTCTAAGCCAAAGAACCAGCATTGTCCGTAGACACCTCCAAGGTCATGTGGCCGGCATGACTGCATGGAGTGCCGTTACCTTGCCGCCGGAGTGGTACCTATTGATCTACTCACATTTGCATGTTTTTGAACTGCTAAGTTGGCAGAAGCTGGGGCTAACAACGGGAGCTCACTCCATTCCCTGGATTCGAACCACCAACCTTTTGGTCAGCAAGTTCAGCAGCTCAACGGTTTAATCTGCTGCGTCATCAGGGGCTCTAATTTAAAAGCTCATGTAAATTTATTTGGGAGAAAAATTGACCAATACTATTATGATCATAAATGCAACACTCCTACACTCTAATTCCAGTGCCTAAGACTTAAAAATACACATACACATTTCAGTGCAGTTTGACGTACATTCAAATCCTCCCTCTTAGCCCTCCCACCTCCCCATTTTCTTCATTCAGCTCTTTTTATTGTGAAAGTGCCATGAATGACTTCTAGACATTAAGATATCAATTTAAACATTTGCCAAGATAGGCTATCCCATTTTCAGGCATGACACCACCATAACTATTGGTCATGTGCTTACTGAAAACATCTACTGAATTAGTACTGAAAGTAATTTAATATATAAGTCATCAAGACCCTTTCATTTTTGTTTGTTTTTATCTTACTTATATATTTCCATAATTTTCTCATTTTGACTTCAAAATGGTAAACATTTCATAGCACTTTAACATATTCATGTCATTTCTCAACAGTTCTCCACTCTTCGGCTTCCAACTTCCCCAACTGCTGAAAAGATTCTTTTTCCATATTTATCTTAAGTATTTCCCACTCCTAATGTCTGGAACTCACATCTGAACTTGAAACTGAAGTATTTGTTCACAAACAATATTGAGCAAATTTAACATAGCATTTATCTCACTGACTCTTAGGCCTAAATCAAAAATGGAATTGAGGAGTATCTACAGAGCTAATAAGGCAGTGGTTCCCAAAATGCATTCCGTAGAACTCTAGGATTCCACATAAACATCATAGGAGTTCCATGAAAAAAAAATGTACAATTTTTTTTAAAAAAGTCAGTGCTAGAAATTGAAGATCTTATTGAAATTCAATGTACCGTATAGACTCGAGTATAAGTCGACCCAAATATAAGCTGAGACACCTAATTTTACCACAAAAAACTGGGAAAACTTATTGACTCGAGTATAAGCCGAGGGTGAGAAATGCAGCAGCTACTATGAATTTCAAAATAAAAATAGATAATAAAATTACATTAATTGAGTCATCAGTAGGTTAATTTTTTTAATATTTATCGTATTTCAGATAAAAACAGTAAGCTAGCTCTGTTAGTGGAAAAGTAGGGTCAACAAAAACAATATGGTATCAACAATAACTTAATAATAATACTTCATTTGTATTCCGTCCTATCTCCATGGGGACTCAGGCTGGCTTCCAACATAGTAACAGGCAAACATTAGGTGCCTATATAAACAATGCAGAGCTAATACACTAATTTTACATATGCATTTCTCCCTGAAATGTTTGCATATACTTTCTCTACATATGTGCATTTCCCTCCTGCAATATTTGGAAGCCCTATATATCTGTTTATTAGAGGTGTGCATTCGTACAGAATTACTGTTTGTTTTGTGTAGACTCATATGGTCTCATTTTTGTATTTGTGTCCCGCTAAAGAAAATGGACCACCTATACAACACAATTTTTTGTCTGGCTTACGAAGAAAACGAAAATGTTCAGACCATTGGCTACAATGGGAGGGCTTCCGAGGCTCTCACCCCCCCCCTTAGTTTTTGGGCTAGAGGGGTGAAAATCGCCCCTCTATGAAGGGCATTTTGACCCCTTTTAGCCCACTAACTTTTAAAAGGTTTGGGTCTTCCCCAGACCTGTTGTTGTTGTTATTATTATTATTATTATTATTATTATTATTATTATTATTATTATTATTAAGACCCATTGATCCACATCAGATGTATTTGGGAGGCACTGCTCTTCCAAACTCAGCTTAGACTGCCAGAATAACTGCTGTTCTTAATATTATAATTGAGACCCATGGATCCAAACTGAATGTAACTGGGATTAACAAATATTTCAGGGGAAATTGCTTTTACAAGATTAATGGATATATATTTTCTTTTTCCTGTCTTGCAAGGGTTTCTCTCCCTCTCCTTTTCCTTTTCAAAACATTCCCTTGGTTAAGAGCAAGGGAGGCTTTGGAAAAGAAAACACACTGATAAGGGAGGGTAAGAAGAGAGAGAAATATATATTATATTGTAAGCAATAGCCTCCAGATTCTGCTGCCGAGGGAGGATTTCAGCTCAAAAAGGGGTTGAAAAACTTGGCTTATCTTCGAGTATATATGGTACCTCTGCTTTAGAAATGAAATCTGAATCCCTTTATTGTAAATGAAAAACACCCAAGCAATAGGAGTAGATGAAAGAAGGAAGAACTTTATGAGTTCTCAATGCTCCCAATGTTGAAGGACAGAGTTAGAGAAATAGCTACTCAAGAGTTTCATGAGCAAAAAGGTTTGGGAACCGCTGCAATAAGGCACACAGTTTATATGGTTTATCCAATACATAATGGAGAATTCAGGTTTATCATATAGGAGTGAGCGAAATTCACTTGCACAAATGTATGAGAAGTACCAGAATCAAAATACACTTCAATATTAGGGTAATAAAAGTTGCAGGAGCTGCTTAGAAAAAGCTTAAAATGAAGCACAATAAAAAGTTTAAGGTATCTACACTGCTCAATAATCACTTTCAAAACAGAAGCTGTATCATTCCTCATTGTTTGATTTTCCAGCTGCTTAACGGTTGCTATTTCAACTCAACTCATCCCCATGACAACCACGGACATAGGTTGCTATAATTTTCCTATCACTTTATTGAGACCGAGGAAGACTTGCTCAAGGTCGTTCTATGGATCCCATTCTGATATGAACTGGCATTTGATTTAAGGCCACAGTCCAATGCACTGTCTCCAGTATCCTCAGCTGTATTTTCTAGCTGCATGTCATAAGCATCAAACCATATCAATAGTCCAATTCTTCCCATTTCTGGTCTTTATTGAAACATGCGATTTTTATGCAGACTAGGATGGGAATCATGTGGCTCTTCAGGTGTTGTTGGATTACATTTCTCAGTGTTCCTGGATATGCTGATAAGGATACGTTGCTGGGACATTGACTCCCAAAACACTGGAGGGTTGCATGAATACGAACCTCAATTTAGACTATGTTTAACATCACGGTATGGTGCAAGAATGCCACTGAATGTTTTGATTTTAATAATGAATACTTGCAAAGATGGTTTATGAACAACAAAGACAGACTGCCTACAAAGGAAATGTGTAAAATATAATATGAGATAATCAAATCCGCCCCCACATTGAGCTGCTCCAATCTGAAATCTCCAGCAAAAAGAAAACATGCTTCAATTATTGATGCCCACAGCATTTTGATATTACCAGCAGTGCTCACAGCAGATAAATGTAACAGTTTTATCTATTTCTGATTTAAAGTCCCTATATATCAGAAATGACTATAATGGCCACTGAAAAACCAGCCTGTCCCAAGTATTCTCAGTTAAAATCAGGCAACAGTTTGCTTTTATTTATTCAGAAAATAACAGATACCAAACCAAAATAAAAACTCTGCAGCACTGGGAGGGGAGAACTGCATTCAAATGGTAAAATTATTTGTATGCTGCTAGCTTAATCTATAAAGAGGGAAACTGTGGAATGAACAATTTTCTTAGTTCTAGTCTTAGGATCCCATTACCTGCTCTCCAACTGTCCAATGCAAACAATATCAACTATTTCACACAGGTGCACTTGCATAGCATAACCCATATAAGCAGTAACCTAGTTTACTCAAGCTTTCCACTAAGCAAATATCCTAAATTTATTTCAGGCTAGCTTGTGCCAAATATTCAAAACACATACATATTCTCTGTCCCCACCCCCCACCCCCTGAGAGGAAAAAAAGAAAGAGTAACAAAGAAAATGCAACCCTGGGCTACACTATACACTAGTAGTCTTATAAAGTAATGAAAGCCAACGGCACAAGGGAAATGAATGATTAAGACTCAACCCTTGTGACATTAATTATACCCAACGGTTTGGTTCCTTCTGATTACCAGTATTTTGTATTTGATTCCCCTGCCTCCTAAAGAATTTCTGAGAACTCTAGGGTTGCTGCAATGTTGGCATGATGGAACTTCTTCCCGGTCCTGTCCTATCCCAACTGCAACACTTGGTGCCCTTAGGAATCATACAAAATGTAGGTTTGTGACTTCAACACTGTCATTTCTTTCCATTTTCTTTCTCTTGTATAGATGATGAGAAAGTTGGTGGAGCTTCGAAAGTTTGCATGATGCATTTTATGCATTTTATTTGGCCACTAACAGTAATGTTCTTTTGTGAATTTTGATTTATTTGGCTCTGGAAGGTTTCCAAATACTGATGAAAAGGGCCTTGGGAGGTCATTCTTCTTTCTAATTCAAGTATCACAACATAGGTTTGCGAGAGAGCAGTCCACATTCACCAGTCTACTGATGGCAACAAGATGCATTTGTCAACGTTTTCAAATGTATGGCCTAAATCCAATTACTCATTCCCACCTAGAGTGGCCCACTGGATTAACTGTTGAATTGTAGTAAGTAAAGTTGGAATGTGAAGTCGGATTTATCCAAATTATTCATTTTACTTCCCCAGCTATCACAGATATAGGGTGCTTAAATGCTTTGAGATTAAAAAAAAGTTCTTGGAAAGATCATTTCTCATTGTTAGAAAGGGAGTATAAAGCATTTCCTAGGTGTGATTTTTGTCCTTTTTTAAAAAGAAGAATGCAATGGCAAGTAGCCATCAGGAAAACAACATGGAAGAAAAGAAGGGGAAGAAGGGGAAAAGAACTTAATTATGAAAGTATCACTTTATAGAGCACAAGCAGCATTACTTTTTGTTGCCGAAAGAACTTACCATCTTCAGCTGAGTAAAAGTTAAGACATTCACTGTGCTAAGAGTTATTTATGAATAACTCATTTCTATAATGTAATTAACTAAAGGCTGTCATAAAAAACATGAACAAAAGAGCACACAATCCTCATTCAATATATTTTCCACTCAATATGGACTTAACTTCACCAGCTTTACTAGAGTCAACAAGAGTTTTGATATGAGTTTCTCTATAGTGTCAGATCTATTCAGGGTGCATCTACACTGTAGAATTAATGCAATCTGACACGACTTTAACTATCATGGCTGAAATCCTGGGATTTGTAGTTTGGTGAGACATTATCACTCTTTGGAAGATTAGTGAAACTCTTACAATTCCATAGAATTGAACCAAATGCTTTCATATATAAAACCACATGCCCCAGATAGTCATAGCCATGTTAAAGGATCCATAGTGAAGCCACAGCAATGAGCTAAGTAAACATTATTGTGACTCAATAATAGGGGTGGAAAGAATACAGCACTCACAAATTGTCTTGGAGTCAACAAGAAGGGGTATCTTGAAAACATCTAGACACACTACCAATAAAATAGCCAACTGCTATGTGACTAGCCAGGACCCCAGTTTTAAAAGCAGAAACAATGCACAGGAAACTGTATGTTATTTGTCTTTGTCTTCAGCAACCCATCTATGTTTTAGGCATCATCCCATCTTAATTCTTGGAGACAGAGCCCTAGGAGGAAAAGACTGCTGATTCCTGGCTTCACTACCAAGATAAGTATAAATGTAATTGCAACTATTATCAAGAAATAATGATTAGTATTTGCACAATCTTATATGGAACTGTGTTTACAATTGTCTAGGGATCATATGGACTTACAGTATCATACCTATTGCTTACTTTTACATAACATATGTAAACACACCAATTGGGCTCTCTTTCAGATGGATTTTCTCTCTCTAGCGTAAGATATGAGGAGTGTTATTATTCCATGTTTCCTGAGGGCAAGAGCCAAATAGGTTTGCTTTCTTGAATATAAATTATGCAAGCTACTTGGTATAATCATGTGCATAACATGAGTACATATTTGAAACGGCTTTGAACTGCTGAACTTTACCCAAAACAGTGTCAAACGAAGAAGGTCAGGTAAGATTTCAATTTTTTGTATCGTGACAGAAGTGACTTGAGTACAAACTGCAAGTTGCTTCTGCTGTTAGAGAATTGGCCATCTACAGAGATGTTACTCAGGGGATGCCCAGATGTGTTACCATCCTGCTGGAAGGCTTCTCATGTCCCTGCAAGCTAGAGCTGACAGACGGGAGCTCGCCCCATCTTGTGGATTCGAACCTGCAACCATCAGGTCAACAGTCCAGCTGACACAAGGGTTTAACCCTTTGCACCACCATGGCTCCTCAGGTTTCAAATTATATCCCTTATATAAAATGGCAAAATTGAGATTTGTTTTTTGGATTTTTCAGGGGAGGGGGGTTATTTTCAATCTGTGGATATGGAAGACTGACTGTAATTTGCGCAGTTCATAAACTATATTTGCTAAAAAGGTGGTACATTCTGGAACAACTAAGCTAAATAGGAAAATGTTCTGAACTAATTTTTCATTTATTTCATGTGACTCAGTAGCACTGATCTTTCAAATCTGAATGTGGTCCTGCTTTATATGACATAAACTAACGGCACACCATGCAGTCATGCCAGCCACATGACTTTGGAGGTGTCTACGGATGACACCAGCTCTTCGGCTTAGAAACGGAGATGAGCACTACCCCCCAGAGTCGGATATGTGGAAAATAAACATTTAATGAAGTAAATTTTGATTGAAGGGGAAATGCACTAGATGTAGTTCCCTTATTTTTGCAGTACTTTGAGGTATTGATACCATGCTGATCTTTTACCAGGCAATATGCAGCACTAAAAAGAGCTAAAAGGCATTAGCACAGTGGCAAGCTTTCTCATTTCAAAGGACATCATCATTACCAACAGGCCAGAGATAGGGAAGCCTTTGACCAGGGGTCCCCAAACTAAGGCCCGGGGGCCGGATGCCGCCCTCCAAAGTCATTTACCTGGCCCCCGCCCTCATTTATAATATAATATTTTTATATCAGTTTTAATAATATAATATATTATATACTAGCTGTGCCCGGCCACGCGTTGCTGTGGCGAAGAATGGTGGTCTGGGAAATAAAGTATTGAGGAATTGGTGGTAGTTAAGGTAAAGGGTAAACGTTTTCCCCTGACGTTAAGTCCAGTCATGTCTGATTCTGAGGGTTGGTGCTCATCTCCATTTCTAAGCTGAAAAGCCGGCGTTGTCTGTAGACTCTTCCAAGGTCATGTGGGATGACTGCATGGAGCGGCGTTACCTTCCCGCCGGAGCAGTACCTATTGATGCACTCACATTTACATGTTTTTGAACTTCTGGGTTGGCAGAAGCTGGGGCTAACAGTGGGGGCTCTCTCCACTCCCCCAATTCAAACCTGCGGCCTTTCGGTCCAGAAGTTCAGCAGCTCAGCGCTTTAACATGCTGTGCCATCAGGGGATATTATTTCCTAAAGGTTGTGAATATACAATATTTCTGATTGTTTTTTGTTTGGTTTTTTTTGTCTGTTGGAGGCAAGTATGAATGCTGCAATTAGGAAAAATGATTAGGATGTAATGGCCTTGCAGATTTAAAGCCTAGCTGTTTCCTCCCTGAGTGATTTTTTGGTTGGGAGGTGTTAGCTGGCCCTGATTCTTTCCTGTCTGGAATTGCCTTGTTTTCAGAGTGGTGTTGTTTGCGATATTTTATGTGCTTCTGCTGTCTGTGGCCCTGAGAAAACAGAGGATTTGCCAGACTTTGATGATGGGAATACTTTGTTGGGAGGTGTTAGCTGGCCCTGATTGTTTTCTGTGTGGAATTCCCCTATTTTCAGTGTTGTTCTTTATTTAGTGTTCTGATTTTAGAGATTGTATTGTTCTGTTTTATTATACCACATTAATTTTTATATATTCTGATTTTAGTGTTTTTGAATACTTGGAGCCAGATTGTATTCATTTTCACGGTTGACCGCAACACAATAATAATAATAATAATAATAATAATAATAGTAATGATAGTAATAATAATGACTTTGGTAATACATAGTGCTTCACTGCCTTCTCAGCTTCCTTTCTGGAAGAATCCTTTCTTGGGAGGTGTTAGCTGGCCCTGATTGTTTCCTTTGTGGATTTTCCAATTTCCTTGCTTTATTTACTTTCTTTATTTCTTTATTACTGTCCTGGTTTTAGAGATTATATTGTTCTGCATTATTCTATCCTAGAAATTATTTCATATCAAAGTAGAATCTCACTTATCCAACATTCGCTTATACAATGTTCTGGATTATCCAACGCAGTCTGCCTTTTCATAATCAATGTTTTTGTAGTCAGTGTTTTAAATTCATTGTGATATTTTACTGGTAAATTTGTAAATACAGTACAGTAAAGTCTTACTTATCCAACATAAGTGGGCTGGCAAAATGTTGGATAAGCAAATATGTTGGATAATAAGGAGACGTTAAGGAAAAGCCTATTAAATATCAAATTAGGTTATGATTTTACAAATGAAACACCAAAACATCATGTTAGACAACAAATTTGGCAGAAAAAGTAGTTCAATACGCAGTAATGCTATGTAGTAATTACTGTATTTATTAATTTAGCACCAAAATATCACAATATATTGAAAACATTGACTACAAAAATGCGTTGGATAATCCAGAACGTTGGATAAGCGAGTGTTGGATAAGTGAGACTCTACTGTAATTACTACATAGCATTACTGCGCGTGGAACTACCTTTTATGTCAAATTTGTTGTATAATATGATGTTTTGGTGCTTAATTTGTATAATGATTACCTAATTTGATGTTTAATCAGCTTTTCCTGAATCCCTTCTTATTATCCAATATATTTACTTATCCTGCTGGCCTGTTTATGTTGGATAAGTGAGATACTGTATATTGATAATCTTATATTATCTGCTTAGAATTGGATTATATGAGGCTCCTTCTTCACAGCTGTATAAAATGCACACTGAAGTGGATTATATGGCAGTGTGGAGTCAAGATAATCCAGTGCAAAGCAGATAATATAAGATTATAAATGGGTTATATAGCTGTGTGGAAGGGCCTTGAGTCTACACTGCCATATAATCCAGTGCAAATTAGATAATCTGTGGAAGAAGCCTCAGTGAGGCCTAAATTTGCCTGTCCCCTAACTGAAACCTGGCTGTCCCTTGGTTGCTAGGCAACGAAGTGGGCAGAGATTAGCCCTCTAAACTGGCAGCAATTGGATAAAAACAATTATTGCTCTCCCTCTAATTAGGACTTTATTTTTCTTTTCTTTTTGTTGTATCAACCCTGAGGCATGTGTGATGGGTTGTGTTGTCAAATTTCGAGGTTGGGGGGCCTGTACTTTTGTTGCTTTGTCCGCTGCCCTGATGCCATCACTCTTTTATATATATAGATACATATGATATTGATAATATTATCATGTTATACAATGTAATACTAATAATAATACCATATAATAATATTAATTACATGTTATATATTACATATAATATTACAGTATAGTGGTATAGTTCAATATAGTAATATATAATGCGAATATTGTGCTATGCTAATACAGTATAGCCTCACTTATCCAAGCTAAATGGGCCGGCAGAAGCTTGGATAAGGGAATATCTTGGATAATAAGGAGGGATTAAGGAAAAGCCTATTAAACATCAAATTAGGTTATGATTTTACAAATTATGTTCTACAACAAATTTGACAGAAAAAGTAGTTCAATGCGCAGTAATGTTATGTTGTAATTACTGTATTTACAAATTTAACACCAAAATATCATGATATATTGAAAACATTGACTACAAAAATGGCTTGGATAATCCAAAAGCTTGGATAAGCGAAGCTTGGATAAGTGAGACTCTACTGTAATATAATATATTGTATGTACATACAGCTGCTCTGAGTCCTCTTTGGGGTGAGAAGGGCAGGATATAAATGTAGAAAATAAATGTAGTAAATGAATAAATAAATAATTTTAGACTTAGGCTCACCCAAAGTCTGAAATGATTTGAAGGCATACAACAACAACAATCCTAATTAACTTGACTATCTCATTGGCCAGAAGCCACACTTGAAATCCTGATGTTGGTTAAAATTGTTTTCATTTTTAAATATTTTATTGTTCTTTCATTGTTGTTGTTTTGCACTACAAATAAGACATGTGCAGTGTACATAGGGATTTGTTCGTATTTCTTTTTCAAATGACAATTTGGCCCCTCAACAGTCTGAAGGATTGTGGACAGGCCCACTGCTTTAAAAGTTTGAGGACCCCTGCCTTTGACTTTCCAGATGTTTTGGACAACACCTCTCAGGAACTCCAGCCTGCTTGGTCAATTGGGAGAAATGATGGAAGCTGTAGTCCAACAAGTGGAGGGCAAAGGGTTTACAGGACGGGTGGAAATTCTAGTATTACTAGATATATGGGAATGTTCTGGGTCAAAATCATAATACTATAATCAAATATGAAGACGGGGTTACATTAATGGTCACATCTTCTTCCTTCCTTTTTTTACATGTTTGGTCATGAGAATCTACACAGTAAATTTATAGCATGATCATTCTAATTATTTGTCACAGGACAAGTTATGGGATGTGAAGAAACAGATGGGACCAAACAGATGGTGCTTCAAGAATATCTTGAAACTCTCAGACTGTCAAGACAAACAGGAGTTTTTTCAATGTATTTTCAGGCTATTGCTTCTTCATTCAGAGCCAAGAGACGACATAGCCATAGTAACAGACTGGTATAACCTAAAACCACGTCTATTCAAAAATGAAGATTTGTTTTTGTGTTCTCTGAGCTTCTCCTTTTCTCCTCATTTATCCTAACTGGCACATGATATTGAGTCTAAATATATCAAAAAATGTTCTGGATAAAGAAAATTAAAATGATTATGCATTTGAATAATAATAAAGCTAATAAAAACTACGATACTCCAGTTATTACGATAATGCATTAAGGGCATTAAATTGTGTATGCACTTAAACTAAAAGCACTGAATTATATATCTGAATGGCTAGACTCTAAAGGTTTTTTCATGTTTGTTGCTCCAGTTATAGTTTCTTAATGTTTCAAGAAATAATGTCAAGTTTCTTCTAATAATTTGTTGTTGTATGTATCAACCTTTTCTCCAGTCCATATACATTAAGTTGAAGGTGAAACAAAATTCATTCTACATTTTAAACAGAGTGCCATAACCGGCCCTAAATAAAATGTATTATTAGTTACTTTAAAAACAAAAGTTTAATAGTTTGAAGAGTGATAACACATTTCTCTAAAACCAGGATCAAGGCTATAATTTTGTACAGCACAGACATTAAAGCAGTGGTTCTCAACCTGTGGGTCCCCAGGTGTTTTGGCCTACAACTTTCAGAAATCCCAGCCAGTTTACCACCTGTGAGTATTTCTGAGAGTTGAAGCCCAAAACATCTGGGTACCCATAGGCTGAGGACCACTGCATTAAAGAAAGTATCAAAAACTGACCTGGTCAAAGAAACAAATAAATTGTAACATCTTAAACTTACCACTAGGAGTCAGCTTTGTATAGATCAGAGCTACGGTAATATAACTCATCCAATATACAACGGATAGAAAATAACATGCTACTGTCCCTGAGAATGTATCATTGACATTTTCTAAATGCAAATAAGAGAAGAGTTTAAAACTGAGTTAGCTCTTACTTTTCACAAATACATTTACAAAATTTTCTTGTCAAACCAAAGGCACACAAATCCAAAATTATTTTACCTCCATGAGACTATTTGATGTAAAATGTACAAAGACTAAGAAGCTTGGCTCCTCTATTGCAGAAAGATTTTGATTTTTTGGAAGGTGGATGTTCTGCATTTCCTCCTTTCCTTTCAGCCTAGCATTTCTGGCACTACTAATGGTTCTAGACCTGTGATGACTTCCTACATCTATATATATAAAAGGGTAATGAAATTTCGGCCTAGGACAAAACAACTAGACATCCCAGAAACACTAAACTTGGCAGCACAACCCCTCACCAATGCCTCTACGTTCATACAACAAACAGCTCCAGCTACTCCAGAAAACGGCCAGGCTTTGAGACTGCAAGGCTATTCACTGCTATTCCACCTGGCCAACAAAGGATTCCCATAAGCCACAGCAACGCGTGGCCGGGCAAAGCTAGTATGAATATAAACCTGAGTGATGACAGAGGAAAAGGTCTAGGAAAAAGGTGACAGGGAAAAAGCTTTAACATCACTTTCCATTGCAGAAAACCCTTTTTCTAGAAGACAACATGGTTATTGAGCTAATAAATGCAAGCAACTGCAGTAAAATATGTAGCTCAACCCTCAATGTGTCCAAAGAACTTGGACTGATGCTGTTTTGGTAGCTTGGCATGATATCTAGGAGGCTTTTTTTATCGTGCCTGAAGTGACTTGAGAACATACTACAAGTCACTTTTGGTGTGAGAGAATTTGGAGTCTACAGAAACGTTGCCCAGGGGACACAGGGATATGTTAGCTGGGAGGCTTCTTTCATGTGCCTGCAAGCTACAGCTGACAGATGGGAGCTCACCCTGTCTCATGTATTGGAACCGGAAACCTTCAGGTCAGCAATTCAGCCGGCACAAGGTTTTAACCCATTGTGCCAACATGGCTCCATATCTAGGAAGCTGTCATTGATGTATGCCTTAAAGCCCTTTCCAATTTAAGACAATTCTAAGGTGAACCTATCACAGGATTTTCTTGGCAAAATTTGTTCAGAGTAGGCTTGCTTTTTTCTCCTCTGAGACTGAGAGAGTGTGACATGCCCAAAAGTCATCCAGAGGATTTCTATGGTCATGGGGAGATTCAAACACTGCTCTCCAGAGTCCTAGTTCAACTTTCAGACCACTGCATAATGATGGCTCTTGAAAAAAAAACACTAGACCTATTCCAAACCCCAAGTAGTCTTTATGCTGCCTTGTCTCCAAGTGGAAAATGTTATTTTCTAAAATCCAGCTTAATGTCAATCTCATTGATAAAATAAATAAGTTGCCTGGCAGCAGGAGAAACCATTTCATAAACACGCCATAAAGGTTACATCTGCACTATTATGTTAAACAGCTCTAACACAGTCATGAATGCAATAGATAACAAAGGCACACTATCCACCAGTTACTGAAAATCTGCAGATGACTTTACAAATAATCCCTATTTGGTCAAAAGAGAGAGAGAGAATTATGTTATACACCTCTTGCTACTATCTCCTTCAATACATGGAGAGGGACGACCTGTACATGAGTCCGATGTGCGGAATATGTTGTTGCTGGTGAGGTGTGTGTATCCCCTTAGTTGCATAGAGAGAATCCATATTGAGCGAAGGGCAATGGTTTCAGCATCGAAGCTATTCATATGTTGATAGGCAAAACTTCCATACTGGTGGCTGAGCTTGCTAAATTACAAGCTGTCCAAGCTTCCTCAGGAAAAAAAAAAAGGCTTCAAGCTACTCTCTTCTTGATCACAAGCAACATGATGACAAACCTGACAGTCTGGAATGCTGCAAATTGAGAATCAAGAGCATTTTTGGATAATGCATGAAAAACATGATTAATTATAGCTGGATATCTTTTGTTTTGTTATTAATCTTAATTTTAAAAAAACACAAGTGTGCAGAAGATTTCTAATAAAACTGGTGATCTTGTCCATGAATTGCATCAGGTGCTTTTGATCAAATTTAGTAGAGGGTTGTTGTGTGTTTTCCGGGCTGTATGGCCATGTTCCAGAAGTATTCTCTCCTGATGTTTCACCCACATCTATGGCAGGCATCCTTAGAGGTTGTGAGGATGCCTGCCATAGATGTGGGTGAAACGACAGGGGAGAATACTTCTGGAACATGGCCATACAGCCTGGAAAACACACAACAACCCTGTGATTCCGGCCATGAAAACCTTCGACAACACATCAAACTTAGCAGAATCACAAAGCTGGAAGAGACGCCATGGGCGATCAAGTCCAACCCTTTTGCTGTATCAGGAAAGCAAGGAATCTGGAAACTTATAACAGGTATTTCAATATTAACTCTATCTACATGATCTGCTGTTGCCTTCAAGTAGTTTCCAATTTATGGCAACCCTAAAAGGTGAACTTATTATGGGATTTTCAGCGGGTGGGGTAGTTGCCATTGCCTCCCTCTGGCTTGCCTTAGGTCGCCCAACAGGTTTCCATAAGCAAGCCGTGATTCAAAGTCTGGTCTCCTGAATAGCTCAGTCCAACTCTCAAACCACTACATCATGCTAGTTCTTTTAATCCTTGTCTAACAGTTTTCCCTTTTCATAATTTTAAACTACTCAACATCCAAAGCAAAGTTTTCTGAGATTGAGATCACAGCTATAACACTGCTTTCCCAGTTTTAGGGTTCCATTATGAGACTGTGGCATACAAGTATGGCAGTGTTGGGAATTTGGTAAGCAAATGAAAGATTAATCCAAAAGAGTTATCCCCTGCTTGATAGCCTTGATGGACTGAGCTTAATTTTCTCAGTGTATGAGGTATAGAAGGAGCCTCCGATGGCGCAGCATGTTAAAAACACTGAGCTGCTGAATTTGCGGACCGAAAGGTTCGAATCCAGGGAGCAGAGTGAGCACCTGCTGTTAGCCCCAGTTTCAGCCAATCTAGCAGTTCTAAAACATGTAAATATGAGTAGATCAATAGGTACCGCTCCGGCAGGAAGGTAACGGCACTCCATGCAGTCATGCTGGCCACATGACCTTGGAGGTGTCTACGGACAATGTTGGCTCTTCGGCTTAGAAATGGAGATGAGCACCAACCCCCACAGTCGGACACGACTGGACTTAATGGCAGGGGAAAACCTTTACCAACCTTACCTATGAGGTATATAAAGGATTTCTCACACTACCATCATCCTGCTAAAACAGAGGTTTACTATGAGAAAAAGCTGGCTCATGAAAGAAGGCAGAAACACAATCAAAGTTAAGTCTTACAAGCTTTGTTATTTTAATATATCAATGGAAGACCTGCACCACATTATAGACAAACTGTCAGTGGGGCGAGCCTTTTAGACAATCTTCACACTACTAAACGTTAAAGCAGTTTGACTTTTCAATATGGCTGGCTGGACCATGGAGCTTTTAAAAAATGTACACAATGAAGTGGGAGATGAAGACTGATTGATATTGGATGAAATTTTCAGAGTTGAGGAGAGTACTTTTCCACTAAAACCCCAGGACTTTTGAAATTAGTAGAAATGCAGAATTTGGTGCATGGCAGCCTAAGGCACTATTTTAGCCGTATCGGAAACAGTCAATCTTGGCACTGTTGCAACTGGAGAGAAACCAAGTACTGTACTTCCTTAAGAAACTGGTTATTACTGTATAGCAATATTATCTAGCAACTATCTTCTGAACGAAAATGTATATTAATTTGGACATTTATTATCTGACTTTCTATGATAAAAGGCAAACAAAGGCTTTCAATACTTCAGAACAAAATTATAAATAAACCTAACACCAAAAATAGATGAGATGAGCTGATGCAACAGAGAAACAGGAAATATGTCAGCCTTGAGGATTAAAACTGCCCAAATTAAGAAGTGGCCTCAGTCCTTTGATAATCTTGTTACTGGGAGATCACCACATGGAAAAAGTTAACAAACTTGGTTTCTATATTCTAACTTCTAGGAAAGTTTGGGGTGGAAGAGATGGTTTCTTGTATCTACCAAGATCATAGGGACCCAAACCATATCAGAAAAACGTGACTTTGTGTTATTTGCTCCAAAAGACTAAAAAAATAATAGAAACTCCCAATCAATTATCTGGGATGACACAACCATAAAGTTATAAACAACTCCTTAAGTGAATAGACTGAAGATGCTGGTATCTTTTGATGCCTAAGTTTGATCAAAACCTGAATGAAACCTCTAGAGAATGGGATATGCTCTGGGTGATTTCTTTAGCACTCAAGTGAGAACTTTTCCATATCCCTTAGAGGTTTTACTATTTAAATTTGAACCTAAGCTAAGCATAAACATGCAAAAGAGCAAAAATATAGAGGATATAAAGCTCCAAGCAAAATTGCTTAGCCAAATAGAAAGGGATGTTTGATTTCAGTCAGTGATATGACATAAGAGTTTTATAAAGAAAAAAAAAACTTTTTCATACTATAGTATTGTATATAACCACTAAAGCTGCTGTATTTCTGTGTATAATTATTTATTTATTTATTTACAACATTTATATCCCGCCCTTCTCACCCGAAGGGACTCAGGGCGGCTTACAAAAATTGGCAAAATTTAATGCCCAAAATACAATCATAAAAACAAAACAGTAACAGATATATTAATAACATCGTTAAAACACATTAAAAACACTGTAACACCTTAAAAACGTATATATAATTAATTCCATTCGTCCGAGATCCTCATTCTTCATCCTTAAATCAGTCCATGTCAACTTTGTCATTTACTCATCAAAAGCTTGGGCACATAACCATGTTTTCACAGCCCTTCTGAATCCCAGCAGGGTAGGAGCCTGTCGGATATCTCCAGGGAGGGCGTTCCACAGCCGGGGAGCCACCACCGAGAAGGCCCTGTCCCTCGTTCCCACCAGCCGCGCCTGTGAGACAGGTGGGACCGAGAGCAGGGCCTCTCCAGATGATCTTAGTGATCTTACTGGTTCATAGGAGGAGATACGTTCGGACAAGTAGATTGGGCCAGAATCGTTTAGGGCTTTATAGGTCAAGACCAGCACTCTGAATTGGGCTCGGTAGCATATCGGCAGCCAGTGGAGCTGGCTTAGCAGGGGGTTGTGCGCTCCCTGTAAGCTGCCCCAGTTATTAATCTGGCTGCCGCCCGTTGTACTAGTTGGAGCTTCCGGGCCGTCTTCAAAGGCAACCCCACGTAGAGCGCATTGCAGTAATCCAAACGAGCTGTAACCAGAGCGTGGACCACCGTGGCCAAGTCAGACCTCCCAAGGAACGGGCGCAGCTGGCACACAAGACGGAGTTGTGCGAAGGCTCCCCTGGCCACCGCCGAGACCTGGGGCTCCAGGCTCAGCGATGAGTCCAGGAGAACACCCAGACTGTGAACCTGCGTCTTCAGGGGGAGTGCGACCCCGTCCAACACAGGCTGTAACCCTATTCCCTGTTCAGCCTTACGACTGACCAGGAGGACCTCTGTCTTGTCTGGATTCAATTTCAATTTATTAGCCCTCATCCAGTCCGACACAGCGGCCAGACACCGGTTCAGGACCTGAACAGCCTCCTTAGTGACAGGTGGGAAGGAGTGACAGAGCTGGACATCATCTGCGTACAGATGACACCGCACTCCGAAACTCCGGATGATCTCTCCCAATGGCTTCATGTAGATGTTAAACAACATGGGAGACAATACAGAGCCCTGCGGGACCCCACAAGACAAGGGTTGTGGGGCCGAGCAGGTGTCCCCCAATGACACCATCTGGGAACGACCCTCCAGAAAGGACTGGAGCCACTGCAAAGCAGTACCCCCGAGCCCCATCCCGGCAAGGCGCCCCAGAAGGATACCGTGGTCAACGGTATCGAAGGCCGCTGAAAGGTCCAGCAGAACCAGCAGGGACACACTCCCCCTGTCCAGTTCCCGGCGTAGATCATCGACTAAGGCGACCAAGGCTGTCTCGGTACCATGCCCCGGCCTGAAGCCAGACTGTGCTGGATCCAGATAATCGGTATCTACCAAGAATGCCTGGAGTTGTGCGGCCACCACACGTTCCACGACATTGAAATAGAATGGGATGTTTGATTTCAGTCAGTGATATGACATGGGAGCTTTATAAAGAAAAAAAAGCTTTTTCATACTATAGTACTGTATATAACCACTAAAGCTTCTGTATTTCTGTGTATAACTTGAAATACGTATTCAATATCCAGAAGCCAACAAACATGATCAAAGAAATTGCTGATTTACTCAATACCATCTTTACCTGAAGACTACTACAGTATATCTAACGCAGCATATCTTTAGTAACAACACTTTGGGAGGTGTTAGCTGGCCCTGATTGTTTCATGTCTGCAATTCCCTTGTTCTCAGTGTTGTTTTTTATTTACTGTTCTGATATTTTTCTGTTTTATTATACCACAGTAATTTTTATATATTATATTTATAATCTTATATTATCTGTTTTGAACTGGATTATAAGAGGCCCCTTCTACACAGCTGTATAAAATTCACCCTAACTGAACCAGATTATATGGCAGTATGGACTCAAGATAATCCAGTTCAAAACAGATACTGTGGATTATCGGCCTTGGCATTCTGGATTATACAGCTGTGTGGAAAGTCCTTAAGTCTACACTGTCATATAATCCAGTTTAAATCAGATAATCTGTATTTTATAGGCAGTGTGGAAGAGGCCTAAGTGAACCCTGCATGTCCCCTGGGCGCCATTGTAGCTGAGGGGGTTGCTATGACACTAAGTAGGTGGGGCCTAAAGGGTGCAGGGCCTACCCTTCTGACTGGCAGCCAGGTGGAGAACGGCTCTTCCTCATCATTCTCTGCCTCCCCGCTTTGTGTTTTTGGCAGTTTTCTTTTATTTGGACTTTATATTTCAAGGTTTATTTGATTGAAGGACATAGATTGGATGACTATGTCTTTTGTGGCCAAATTTTGTGTGATTTGGTACAGTGGTTTTGTAGTTTACTCCATGAGGAAAATGCTCTCTCTCTCTCTCTCTCTCTCTCTCTCTCTCTCTCTCTCTCTATATATATATATATATATATATATATATCTGAAGTAATACTGCAAACATGTACCTGTTCTGACTTACAAACAAATTCAACTGAAATAAAAACCTACAGAACCTGTCTTGTCCATAACTTATTTATTTATTTGCCATATTTGTACCTCACCCTCCCCACCCCGAAAGCGACTTAAGAGCCAACTTGGGGACTGCCTGTGTAGAACTTATGGAAGTATTGACTTATCATTCAGCAAATAATTCCTGGATTCTACACTAGTTGAGAACAGCAACATTAGGATCTAGATATAATTCTACTTTGACAATTTCTTAACTCACATTAAGTTGAATACATAGACATTGAACTAAATAAAAGCACCAAATCCAATCTGATCTTAGAAGCAGAGTCAGCTCTGGTTAGTACTGAGATGGAAGACTACCAAAGAATACAGGTGATGTGGGCTATATTTCAGAGAAGGAACTGGAAAAACCACCTCTGAGTATTCCTTGCCTAAGAAAACTATGAAATTCAAGTTGACAGGTGACTTGAAGGCACACACACACACAAACTGCCCTGAAGCCTGTGTGGTGTTGATGCTGCATAAGAAGCAGAATGGAACTTCTTTTCAATCTCTGCTGCTCTAGCTCTTCATGCTATCCCAAACCCATTCTGGTAGGTTTCTCATCCTCACCCATGTGATGAGTTTGGGGGCACACAGAGGGTTGAAGCTGAATCTTCATAAAAAGGAGGAACTGTTTACCTACTCCTTGGACCTGATAGCTACCTATCCACAGAAGCTCCATCTTATCAAGATTCAGTATCAGTTTGCTGGCCCTCATCCAAATCATTACAGCATCCAGGCACTGGGCCAGCATCTGCACAACTCCAGTTGACCCCAATGCTAAGGAGAATTTAAGCTGAAAGTCTGATGGCACCCAGATCTATAGCTCCTAATAACCTCACCTAGCAGCTTTATATACAGTAGGACCCCCACATCTAAGCGACCAGCATTTATAGTTTCATTTATCCACATCTGGATAAATAAAATATCAAAATGTTCTTTCTTGGCTAGGTCCTGCAGCACTGGAAGTCCTTCATTTCAACAAGTTTCACTTAATCCTGCTGTTTCACGAGTCCATACAAAGTCTGGCAACATATCCATCATGGATATTGGGGTCGTACTGTAAATGTTGAAGAAAATGAGGGCTAAAATCCAGCCTTGCACATACTAAGACATATTAGCAATGAAGCAAAATGGAAATCTCTCAATATTATTTGCGGAACTAGCCTGTAGATAGAAGTAGCATCACTGTAAGGCACTGCCTCTTACACTCATCTCATAGTCCAGGAGATACTATGATCAATGGTATCAAATATTGATTCAGGAAAATCAATTCAGAAGCCCTCCCCAGGTTTCTCTCAGAATAGATCACCCACCAAGTATAATTAAGGCCACCTCAGTGTCAATATTGTGGTGTGAAATCAGACTGAAATGGGACCAGAAAATCTGTTTCCTCAAAGAACACCTAAAGTGGTCCAGACAACACACAGTCAAGTGAATGACCTAAATTCAAGTATTAGGTAGACTAAAGGCAATAAATATTAGGTAGAGGTGAGGGCAATAGGGTCTTAAAATACTTCATGAACTGTTCTAATTTTGGGGAGTGAAAAGGTGATGTTTGAACTCCATCTACAATGAAGTCACCCCTCTTGGTTTATGCAGCACAGGAGACCAAAACATTTAGACTGGTTTCTGAAACAGAAAGGAAAGAAATGAGACAGAGCTTCTATAATATTTTAAGGAGCATACCAGAAATCTTCTTGAGTTACTGGAACAGAAGACAAGGTGTGAGAAATGTGTACACATTATTTTTGACTGTAATTTTAAAGACAGCTTTGTTATTTAAAGTACCAGCAATATTCGGTATCTCACTGCAGAGCCTAAAATCAGTATTCCTCAATCAATGTCTGCACTGAGACCACAATTAAATAGTTTCATATTAAGACAATAAAATCCCGGTTTAAAGATGAATACACACATGAATAAAATACCTTGGACAAAAAAGGAAAGGAGGAACATACCAGAAAAATGGGAACCAAATTACCAGAGACCACACCACACAGATCTGTGTCTGGCTACCCTAAAAGACACAGTACTTTGCACTGATACACAAGGATGCATACAGGAAGACTAACAATACAATTTCTGAATAGAAATGAGAAAACAGAAAAGGAAAACAAAACCTGCGATCTGAAGTGGCAAAGATGGCATAAAATTAATCAAGTTTCATGCCAGGAAAAAGACATCTTGCCTTACTATTCATTTGTTATATAGCTTAGATGCTATTCAAATTTGTCAAAATCATAATAAGATTAAAATGTGATCCCTGAAACAGCCATCTAATTTATAATGCTGATCGCTCACCATCAATGTGTAAGCTCCTTGACTGCTAAAAATTAGGTCAATGGTTTTCCCCAGTGACAAGGTACTCCCGAGAAACACCTTGACTTAATACTTCATGTAGGATGATACGAACAGATGTCAAGTAAAAGTGTAACATGCTCTTCAACTCTTCCCAGGCTGTGCTATAACTGGATTAAGAGTTTTATCTTTATTCTCCATTCTGTGCCACTCACTGATCATTTTGATAGCCATAGTTTGAGGCAATAGAAGAACTACTTTTTGTTTGTGTTTTACTCTCTCAGAGCACAAAGCAAGCTATGTGTCAATCTGATTCTCCCTGGATTTTTATTTTGGTGAGCTTAATACAAGACACTAAAACAGTGGGCATAGACAGCAATGTGAGCCTGATGGGTTCCTAAAGATGTAGTGTGGGCAAAAGTCAGAAGCATGGGGTATGTGTCTCTTTAATTCAGAGTTGTGCAGCAGAACAAACTGATAAATTCCAAAAAAGGTTGAGCATTCCTTATCCAGAATTCCAGAATCCAAAATTGTCCACACAAGTGGCTGAGATAGTGTGACACCTTTGCTTTCTGATGGTTCAGTATACCCAAACTTTGTCTCAATCAACAAAAATATTTATAATATTGCAAAAAAATTACCTTCAAGCTATGTGTATTATGTGTATATGAAACACACATGAATTTTGGTTTTGATGTCTCATTATGTAAATAAATGCAAATACATGTATTCCAAAATCCAAAAAACACCCCACCCTATCGTACTTTTGGTTCCAAGGATTTCGGACAAGGGATACTCAACTTGTACTCTGTGGAAGGCCAATGGAGCTAACAGGATTGTCTTTCAACCCCATAAATAGCTTTCAAATACGGTGTCCAACAGATTTTTTATTTTTATCTATCTTCATATACATTCTGATTACTACAAAGCACACTACAAAATAAGGACTAGGAATGCAGTATCGAGATTTCAAGCTTCTTTCCAGAACTAAGATAGATGAGATTAAAGAATTAGCAGAGGAAAAGGAAATGTCCTGGCACAAGGGGAAAAGGAAGATTTGGGTGACACACAGAAGTCCAGCCTGTGACCCACAGTGCTAGAAGCATTACCCAGACTCACTTAGTTCTAAGCTGTTAGCAAGGAAATTCCCTGTGTTAATCTTTCACAGGTATTAGCCTATATACAACCATTGAGATACAAAAGAGTTCTGACATGTACTTTTCAGTATTCTTACAACTGGCTGAGGAATCCCAATCAGATTTGCAGTACTACCCAGTTAAAAATACATAATATACTATGGATGAGGCCATTCACAAATCCATTAAGCTTCAGAGGAACTTTGGAACTAAATCAGTAGATGTGTCATGCATTGCTTCCTTTCCACAGGAAGTATTTACTGAAATCCTACACTGTCAAAGGTCGCTGTCAAACAAACAATTCATTCTTTGCTTTCAGCAACATATGCCTAATGCGGCCAAAAATAATTTTAAGGTCAAGTAACACAATCTTGATTTTGATCCATTTGCCAAATAAGTCCCATTACCCTAGCAAATATCCAGTTAAAATACTTACAAAGAAATGCATTCCAAGAAAAGCTAATATTATAAAATCCCATGTCCTTTACACACATTATAGTGAGAAAATTGCGTGCATATTCGGCAAAAAACTTTACTTTTGGAAAATTCACTTTTAAACAAAAAACATTCATTATACCAAAATGCACCCTTTTAAAGACATTATTCTTCTAGAAATACATGCCAAGTAATGCTCATCTTACACGTACACACAGAGAAAGTCGTATTAATATTATCAGATAATCTTATAGAACATTTCCGATTACGAACGGCAACATATTTTTGGCTATAAGCATTATTACCTATTTATAGACTCAAACTATTTTAGGATGAGATTCCATCATTTCTTCCTCCTTTATCACACTAACCAGCTTAAGAGATATTGCATAATGCTATTGCAATAAATCAAGACTCTGTAAGCCACATATGCTCACTTTTGTGAATACTTATTTCCTATTTTTTAAAAAATACTCTATAAAATAGATAGCTGAAATATCAAATCCAAAAGTAGCGTTAACTTTGAAATTGTTTCTGTTCTGTTATTTTGAATTTCTTTAACTGTTATTTTGTTTTAGATTGTATTATTTACCTCTTTATTCATAAAACAGCAAGCCTTTTAGAGAGGCTATTTCAAAATTCAATACTTCTTACTCTCATTCCATGTACTGAATGTACACACTACACAGATCCAAGTACAGTAGAGTCTCACTTATCCAACATAAATGGGCCGGCAGAACGTTGGATAAGCAAATATGTTGGATAATAAGGAGAGATTAAGAAAAAGCCTGTTAAACATCAAAATAGGTTATGATTTTACAAATTAAGCACCAAAACAATATGTTATACAACAAATTTGACAGAGAAAGTAGTTCAATACACATTAATGCTATGTAGTAATTACTGTATTTACGGATTTAGCACCAAAATATCACAATGCATTGAAAACACTGACTACAAAAATGCGTTGGATAATCCAGAACGTTGCATAAGCGAGTGTTGGATAAGTGAGACTCTACTGTATTTATTTTTTTCAAATGCAACATGAAAAATTCCCTCAATAAGCACTATGCTAAACAAGAACTATTGCACAGAGCATTTTAATACAATCAATGACCATTTATATAAAAAACTGAATTTCCACCATATATTCCCACAAATTAGTATTCACATTACACATAATCTCTTAAAATGTGTAGTAAAGGAATAAATACGGTTCTATGTGTAAAATAATTTCAGATCTACATAATTAACCTATAGTTTTAACAGCACAGAAGAAAAAGTAAATTAATAAACAGGTGAAATGCCTTTTAAGTGGAAGGCAAATTTGTTTTATTTCACATCTTTTCTTGTCTGACTACTGTAAATTTATTTTAATATTTGGTATTTATTTATACCATCTTCCAGATGTCATGTCTACATCACAACCAAGTTCCAGATAAAAGAAAAAACTGGTGAACCTAAATAAAGGCCAAAACAAATTTGAAAATTTCCTCAACCAATTTTCAACACATAGCAGTTCTCAACATTCTTTCACCAATCATTTTAGACACCTACTAAAGAAAAAAGCTCACAGATAAAGAATTGATTCCTCAAATCTGATAATAATTTTGAAGGCAGGATAATTCACAACTAGATATCCCAGAGCTTTAAAGAGACCCAATTAGCAGGAGCTATTCTTGCTTTGATTGCCAACAAAGACCATAGCAAATGACAGATTTTTAAAAAAGAAATTACCAAAAGAACTTACCAAAACGGACAAAGCCTATTTTTGTCATTTCTTCCATTCATGCTTTTGAAAAAAAAAATCCTCATGCCTGACACGGCACTCGCTGCACTGAGACAGTGTTTACTAACAGCCACCACATAAATACCGATTCATCTCTGCTTAAAAATCACCACCACAGTATTATCACTATAGCCAATTGTCAAAAGATATTAATCAAAATTTGCATATTTAAAGTTGGGTCATGTAACCACCAATCCTTAACCACAGCAAGAGACATAGATTCTCCCTTTCATGATGTCCCTCTCTAGTCTAGTAAACTTCTCCTTTAGATCCAAAGATGGAATACAACATTGTTTAAAATGCAGCACCAAATAAATATATATACCTAGTCTTCTTTGTAACAGACTCCTACACGCTGCCTTATTGCTTCTCTTGTAGTCTATGATCATTAGAGAGCATTGGAAACAGTCACATTACCCGACAGCTGACAGGTCATCCCCCATTATCGGTGCCACAATGCACCTGAATTGCCCCGCCACATCATGTGCTATTCAGGGAGCAATGCTCAGACGTAATCTCTTGCAAGCTTAGGGATCCTAGGAATCCTCCCCCGCTATCTCTCCATGGCAACAGTAGCTACAGTAAAGACGGTCCACCTCTTACGCAAGCAAATGAATATGAAACACAGCCAAGAGGCCACAAATGCCAGCAGTCAAAACATTACTTCCACCCCTCCCGGTGTAATTGTTGCCTTAAAGAGGCAGGAGCACATTTCTCATTGCTGCTGCTGTTGTTGTTGTTTTGTTTCCTTCATCCTGGAAAGGCGTGCACATGTCTGCACCCACAAACACAGGAGCATTGGAAGGGATGGGAGGCTTCAAGCTGTGTAACATCATGGATTGAAAAAGAATCCACCGCTCAAAAAGCACACGCTCCTTCCCTTCCAAATTAACAAAACAATTCAGTAATAGTGCTAAAAAAACACTTCTGTATGGGTACAGTTTTTAAAAATTACTATGATGCATGGTTGTTTAAAAGTTTACAAATTCCAAAGCACAAAAGCATCAAAGACATTTTTCCTTTTGACAATGTACATTATTCTACTTGGCTGTTTTTGTGGATGTCCACGAAACAGCTAAACTATGTTTTACTACTCAAGCTTGTTTGTTAGTTAAAGGGTACATCTACTGACTGTCCCAAAGGGGCGAATCAGCTCTGCAGCAGCTGCATGAAGCAGAGCTGATTCAGGTTAATGGGGGGGGGGGGGGGGCATGGATAGCATTAAGAAAGTTGCGTGTTGCCCTGAATTTACGCAGAGAACCCAGAGCAAATCTTAACTTTGGGTTGATCTAAGCAGCTGGGCTGGTTCTGAGATCGAACTGGCTACAATTCTTCCCATGGTCATCCCGTGTTTCACTTGTTTGGGAAACCCAAGGACATGGAATGGTATTCACCAGCCCCCTTCTCACTATAGCGGTGGTCACTGGGCAGGGTGCAAGAGCAAGCAGTTAATGGAAAGGAAAAGGAGGGGGTAATTCTCCGTCCCACCCACCCACCCACCATCACTCTGGCTTTGGCACCCCTACCAACATCCAAATGATGAGACATGGATAGTGCCTGGTGGACAGAACTATGATGAGAATAGGAGGGGAACAGTAAGGTGGCCACCCAGGTGCACCAAATGAGTTCAGTGTGTGGATAAAAGTCCTTCCCACCTCCACAGCTGCCCAGGAGGAGCCTCCGGTGGCCTAGGGGATAAAAGCCTTGTGACTTGAAGGTTGGATTGCTGACTTGAAGGCTGCCAGGTTCGAATCCCACCCGGGGAGAGTGCAGATGAGCTCCCTCTATCAGCTCCAGCTCCATGCAGGGACATGAGAGAAGCCTCCCACAAGGATGGTAAAACATCAAAAAACATCCGGGCGTCCCCTGGGCAACATCCTTGCAGATGGCCAATTCTCTCACTCCAGAAGCAACTCCGGTTGCGCCTAACATGAAAAAAAAAAAGAAGCTGCCCAGGAGCTTGTGGTCAAACCACCCCAACGCCAATCCCAAATTCAACACTCTGGATCAAACCCAGGATAAAGTGGCCATGTAGAACCACCCAAAGTCTGATTTATTTTTTTACAACTGTCTACAATTTTGGGGCATTTTTTTCTGTGTCTGGAGTAACTTGAGAAACTGCAAAAGAATTGAGAGAATTGGCTGTCTGCAAGGATATTGTCCAGGGGGTGTCTGAATGTTTTGATGTTTTTACCATCCTTGTGGGAGGCTTCTCTCATTTCCCCACATGGGGAGCTGGAGCTAACAGAGGGAGCTCATCTGCACTCTCCCAGGTTGAATTTGAACCAGCAACCTTCAGGTCAGCAACCCAATTTCCAAGACAGCAGTCCTGCCGTCACAAGGGCTTAACCCACTGCGCCACCGGGGGCTCCTGGGCATAAAATGTATTTTTATTTTTTTATTAGAAAAATCTGACTTTTAGTTCCAATTTGTATTCAGGTAGGACACTCACTTGTTTTAATTAATAAAATGTTACAAAAGGAACTTCAGATACAAAATCAACTTTAATACCATGCAACTATCACCAGTCCAATAGGTTTGCTGGTCTGTTTGGTACCTTTTTCAAGAAAATGAGCCATAAACATCACTAAGCTTGCTTTCAACCAAACGTATCTGATACCCATGTGCCTGTTTGTCCCAAGTACATTCAGAGGTAGATTCTTTGACTCATCAATATTAATCCATAGGAAATGCATTCAGAATATGAGAGCTCATACAAAATAGGTGTAAAGGAGTGGCATATAAGACACTTTTTCCAACCTGCCTCATTCTCACATTTTGTAATATTAAAGGATTTGTAACACCCTAAAAGCTGACCAGTGCATTGTAGCATGTGAAAGCCAAGACAGAAGCCTACTTTTTCACATGCACTATGGACTAGATTCTCATCTGTGAAGGTTTGTTTCATATAGATACTTTTGCTAGTTTTTCTGATACATTTGAAGTCATAGCCTGCTGAATAATAATAATAATAATAATAATAATAATAATAATAATAATAATAAAACTTTATTTATACCCCGCCACCATCTCCCCGCGAGGACTCGGGGCAGCTTACATGGGGCAGTGGCCCAAACAACATAAGGACAAAATGTAAGTAACATAATACAAATCACAATATAAAAAAGATAAAACAGTAATATAATATATCAATTAAAACAACAATACGGGATAAAAAATTACATTTAAAACACATAAATGGTAAGACCGTAATAAATACAGCTGTTCAGGATCTCTGGATTAGAGCTACTGTAGATACTGAAAGAAGATAATATTTTAATTTTTCCCTTCCCTATTTTTTATTCCACTGGCTTAGGCTGCAATCCTTGCATTCAGGTCCACTGAACACTGGAGGACTTTTTACCTCGTAAACCTGCATGGTATTGTTTACAAAGTCTAACAAGAGAAGGGCAGCCAACTAAATTAGGGATGGATGCACAAGAATTAGGTACATAATAGGATCAATTTAGATAGACTGCAATAACATTCAACTGAAGTCAACTCTTCCTTCAGAAAACAGCCAACTGCAAAATGCAGCTTTCAGCTACTTAGTTTTTTCCCCAGATGTTCTGGAAGTGAGGTTCTCATGCACAAGCCACACACCGCATGAATTAAACATGCATTTAAAACAGTTGTCTGCGGCAAGTTGCACTGTACCACAAATGACTGCAGATAAATATATGAAACCACACTGGATTCCAATTTGCACCCTGCTATTCAAAATATAAATAATTTTACACACAAACATGCCAGAAAACAATACAAAGTTGTATTCCATGTTGTATGTGAAGTCACAATCAGTATAGTTCTCTCACTTCCACTTCTGTATATGCAAATGTCAGTATGTTTAAGAAAGAGTAGTTTAAAAATTGGGGTTTTCTTTTTGTTTTTTTGGAACTGAAGTTTATGTAATGTTACCATGTCCGCTGTCACTCTATTAAGATAATTCAGTTCACCTTCAGCTAAAAAGAAGGCCTGGACACCTCAGGTGCAGCTCCTTGTGAGGAGAGAACAGGGAGACATAAAGCCTCAAGAACAGCAAAAACTGAGGAAACTTAGTTGATGCAGCGAGGGACCTCTGAGAACCAGGACAAGTAGCTTCTATACTGGAAGTGCCTTACTATAGATGCCAGATTCAAATAGGACATCATCCCAAATGCCACCAAGATGCAGTGTCTCAGGGGAGGCCGAGATAGACTTCTTGGAGAACCCTTGGCTGGCTACCAAGACAACCATAAAAAGGTAAAGGTTAAAGTTTTCCCTGACGTTAAGTTCAGTTGTGTCTGACTCTGGGCGTTGGTGCTCATCTGCATTTCTAAGCGGAAGAGCCAGCGTTGTCCATAGACACCTCCTGGTCATGTGGCCAGCATGACTGCATGGTGCGTCATTACCTTCCCGCAGAAGCGGTACCTATCGATCTACTCACATTTGCATGTTTCGAACTGCTAGGTTGGCAGAAGTTGGGGCTAATAGCAGGAGCTCATTCTGCTCCCTGGATTCGAACCACCAACCTTTTGGTCAGCAAGTTCAGTAGCTGAGTGGTTTTAATCAGCTGTGCCACCGGGGGCTCCAAGGCAACCATATCAGGGCAGAAATTATTCAGGTGCGGCAGGTCTGGTTCCTATCTCAAGGAGCCAGGCTTGTAGTACTTCAACAAGATTTGACAAGGCCTTGAAGGACTTCAATGCACCAGGCAGCCAAATCAAGGATCAACAATAGCCAAACAAAGGTTCTGAGACAGCTGGACAATTCTGGGAGCTGAATACTACAGTGGCTTATAATTAAAGACTATGGACTTCAGAATCATCTTCAGGGACTCCACTGAGAAGTGGCTTATACCTCTCTGATGTCCAGGTTCACAAAGCCTTGACACTGGCATCTATTGGACGGGCCGGGTCAGCAAACACATACATAGATGTTTTCCCTGAAGAGAGGGTCTTGCTTAGATGCTTCTAATTCACATTATTTCGCTTCTGCCTGGTGTCTTTCAATAATTTGCCTGGGCGCACTCTAATTCCCCCTACTCACATTATGAAGAAATTGTGCAACGGGTTAAACCACTGAGCTGCTGAACTTGCTGAACGAAAGGTTGGCGGTTCGAATCAAGGGAGCAGGGTGAGCTCCTGCTGTTAGCCCCAGCTTCTGCAAACCTAGTAGTTCGAAAACATGCAAATGTGAGTAGGTCAATAGGTGGGAAGGTAACAGTGTTCCATGCAGTCATGTTGTCCACATGACCTAGGAAGTGTCTACAGATCACGCCGGCTCTTCAGCTTAGAAATGGAGATGAGCACCAACCCCCAGAGTTGGACATGACTGAACCTGATGCCAGGGGAAAACCTTTACCTTTACCTTAAGTTTGCAAAAAATGAAACTTCTGATTGATGATAATAGGTCCAGAAGCTTTCTTGTACTACCTTTTTTGTGGAGAAGAATTCAAGCTCTCAGTCTTGTGAGATAAATCAATTAAATACCTTTTCAAGCCTTGTGCCAATTAAATCTAAATGCATCTTTCTTTCTGGTCTCCCAACTTCAGAGGACAGTATTTCCCCAGCTAGCTTTTAAGTGAACAGATGGAAGCAGACAGTCATAATTGTTATGGTATTGCACTTGGGACTGGGGATGGAAAGAACAATACTATACTCTGATAGATACCAATCTTCCCTTGCGTCAAGGTGACCCCTGGACATCTTGCCCCAATGCTGCAGAAGTGCTACATTTCTCCCGTCACTGCCTTGATACTTTGGTCACAACTCTCTCCCTTTACTCCAAATATGTAGAAGTTTAAGGACCAAATGGCAGGTATGAAGAACACAGCCCTCACAATGTTTCACTGTGGGGTTTTTTTCAATAACAATGATAAAACATTAATATGAGACCCAGTGTAGTGTAGTGATTAGAGTATTGGACTGGGACTTGACAGATCCAAGTTCAAGTTTCATTGAGCCAGGAATTCCCTAGGTGATAGTGGCTCAGTCACTCTCTTTCAATCTGACCTACTTTGTGATGAGGATAACACAGGGGAAAATGAAAGTCATGCATATCACCTTGAATTCATTAGCAGAAAGGTAGGACATAAACATAACAAGTAAAACAAACATGAAATATCAGAGTCAGGAAGGCAGACACCATTTACTGTGATTGTGACAAGGAACAACAACAACAACAACAACAACAACAAACCAGTACAGGTGGTCCCAGTGGTAATTGGTGCACTGTGTACCGGGCCAAAAGATCTCAGCCAATATTTGAAAACAATAAACATTGACAAAATTACGATCTGTCAACTGAAAAGGCCACCTTACTGGGATCTGCACGCACCATCCGAAAATACATCACACAATCCTAAATGCTTGGGAAGTGTTCAACTTGCGATTCTGTGATATGAAATCCAGCATATACATCTCGTTTGCTGTATCATACTCTGTCTCTGTGTCAATAATAATAATAATTTATTTATATCCTGGTTTTCTTCCTAGCAGAACTCGAAACAGCTCACAACAATAATATAATACAAATCAAAGCACATTTAACATAAAATACAAGACGAAAATCACACAAAGCACAACGTCCAAAAATAAGACATAAATAAGTATTACGCATTGTAAACATTCAAAACCAATTACAATTATTATGGAAACTCATCAATTAAATAGTGTATTTCACTATGCCCAGTCATCAGTAATAAACATGAGCCAGCAAGAAAATTAACAGAAGTCTATCTGCAGGCTTTTGTAGACAAAATAATACCATAATTTCTTATTTCATTTTATGTCCCCTACTCTTTTGGAAGCCACCATAGCTACTATGTAGCATTTTCATGTAGGTTATCTGACTGAAGTTTATGATCTATATCTATTGTTCAGTTCATGGAACTAGATTAAAGAAGTCCAAATACCCACTTGAAACCAGTTATTCCAAGGTGAAAGGAAGGCTGCTAAGTGTCTTCTGGAGAAAACAATGCTCTTGAACCCACAAAAACATAACCAAAAAAAGCAAACATCTGTAGCCTTTTGTTATTCTTAATCATCTCCTATTTTTTCTCACAGTACATATTTTCCTTATACATTATTTTAATGTCTAAGTCTTAATAATGCTTTTGTTTCAAAAGTAAACAAAGATAGCTATCAGCTACTGCACTTTAATCCAATTTATGCACATTGGAGCAATCAACAATAGTGTGTGAGATAAGGAAAAGGTAAGATATCATGCACCAGTTAAGGCAAAGCTACATATTCTACTACTAATTTGGAGAGTGGTTTATACACCATTTTTTACTCATTTTGATAGAAGAGATCAGCTCTTTCTTGCTTTTATAAGTAGCAGCTTATTTGGAAAACCACATGCCTATTCTCAGAATATCTGAGTCATTTTGTACAGTACTTTAAACAGAATGCTATTAACATTGCCCTAGACCATGTAACACAGAGAGAATTGCTACCCATGATCTCTTCCAGTTCGTTCATCGATCCCCTTCAACCCCACCCTTTTATCAGACTCTATGGAAACATAGCAGCAAAAAAGATATATATTTAAAGTAGAGGAGTGTATGAAATGCTTCTTTTTGTCATGTACATGATATACATGATACCTTTGCTACACCACAGAAGATTAAAAGTTAAGATTACAAGTATAATCCACTTTAATATCATGATATGACATCGTTGTAGGTCAAAATTTAAATAGCCTAAATGTCGAGGTCACTAGATGCTATCAAGTAAAGAAGGAGGGAAAGCTGGCAGTTCAGATCTTGATGATACTAGCTCCAGATATTAAACAGACACAAACAGAAGTAAACAAAAAGAATCTGGATTATTTACACTTATTTCTTTATGGTGAATTCAAGAACAATAATCAGAAACTGCATATTTTACAACCAATGTGAACCTTTTAAACAAATTTAAATGTAGCCATACATTTGCTGAAATATTATACTCCCTTCAACTCATACAGAGAACTTCCAAAGTATCTCACCAAGGCTAAACTCTGGGAACTCTGGTTTGGAAACAGCCAATTTCTATGCACTGTATGCAACCTTTTCTTTGAGAAAAGCACTGTTCTAGTGAAGAAATTTTTACTACTGATGCACTAAAGACGACAAAATTTTCTATAAGCTATTCAAAACATTTGGTTTTCAAGGCAAAACTCTTAAGGTTGGTTTGTAATTTCTACTCATAATAATAGTAATAATAATAATAATAATAATAATAATAATAATAATAATAATAATTTATTTCTAATTCACCCTCTTTCCTCAAAGGAACTCAGGGTGGCTTCCAGAGCAAAAGGCAAACATTCAATACCACATACTTAATCATAAAAACACAACACTCTAGAAATAATAACAAACAAATAGCAAATTAAAAAAACAAATAAAATAGACCCCACAGGGAAAATGGACGATCACGCCTCATAAAAATGCATAAGCAATAAATACGATTCAGATATGAGATATAAAATATAAGATAGAGATATGAAAGTGGCTCCCAACTTATACTATAACACTATGTAACACATTTTTTTTCCTGGGTTATAAAAAATCATTTCCTAATTGGTTCAATCATAAAAACATGGAATAAGTTTATTAAACTGCAAAAACTGTGTTTTTGCGGAACATCTTGCAGAACATTTTGCTATAATTTTTCAATGAATATCTCATTGTGTCTCAACCAATTCAACATAGTTTGTGGCAACTACAAAAACTGTAGTATAACAACTACTTCAAAGAAAGTCCTGCACAATTAAACAGTAATAACACTTTCAAACCAGGAACAGATTTTTTCAAATGTTGTTAATAGTGTAATTAGGAAAAACCAACATATATGTAATTGTTTTCAGCATTACTTTCATGTTTAGAAGTCAGAGCTGGCAAGGCAAGATATCCACTGGAGACTTCTGATAAACAAGGACAATGGTATTGTCTACACTGCCCTGTGAGCTCAGTTACAGTCCTCATAGACACCAATGGGGTTTAGTGTTCAATGGGACAGCTATCCCTGTTGTTATGCAAAGTATTTTGCCATGGCTTGCTCCTGAACAGACAATGAAATTCCGCTGCCCTTAAAAGACCTGCTCCTGTTGGACACAAAAGAGGTTAGATCAGTCTTCTTGATATGCTAACAATTTGGATTCTCTTTTTGGGCAGGGTATGGTGAACTCTGTACTTCAGATTCTCACCGATTCTGGTATTTAAATCACAGGTTCAGATGTATGGATGGGGAAGATTATTGTATAAGGCTCTTGTGTTTGTGTGCATGAGCCTTCCAGTCACCTTCCGACTTATGATGATCCCACAAATTTCATAGGGTTTTCTTCAGCAAGGAATACTCAGGGGTATTTTTGCTAGTTCCTTCTGAAATACAGCCTACAGCTCTGGCATCCTTCCATTATACTATCCACTGCTTGACTCAATGTCAGATTTGAAACTAAGAGGCTATTGGAGGAAAACTTCCTAAATGTGGTCCAGGAACAATTACTACTACTTTGATTATATATAATGACTTCCTTTCTGTTTCCTTACTATAAAGCACAATCAGACTTGAAGTGAAAGGTTCGAAGACCTCAGGCCTGAAATATAAGGCTACAAAGTATTTTACTATTGTACTTAGATTGAACTTACACTTCAGAAAGTACGAATTTACTTCTCACATGGCCAAGGTTGAAAACAAGTTCACCTATGATTGATAGTGGCTGTAGGCATTTACTCTTATAGTAAGTCAAAGTGTGAGTGAAGAGGAAGAAAGGACTTTGTTGTTTTCTTATCGTATTATTAAACTGGAAATATTCAATGAAGGTGGGTGACCTTTTTTTCCATTGCTTATTTTTTCCATGAGACTAAAAAAAATCAATTTAACAATGCATAATTCCATCAAATTACGACCACGCATTTGTAAAAAAAAAATACAGCTGACTATCCGCAGGCAGTACATCTATTAAAACACATAGCTTGCTCAGAGAGGCCATAAAGATGTTAAATCCCATCAGATCTTGAAATCTAAGCAGGGTCAGCCCTGATTTGTACTTGTATAAAAGACTACCAAGAAATACTGGTATTGTAGGCTATATTTCTGAGGAAGGAACTGGCAAAACACCTCTGAGTATTTCTTGCCTTTAAAAGCCCTGTGAAATTCAACTTTGAAGCCTTCAAAGTTGAAGGTACGTGTATACACACAACACACACACTGAATCAATATTTCCCATCATTAGTGGATCAGGGAAAAGACTGCTTTCTCTTGACCTAGCCTAAAGTGCTGCTCAAAAATCTACAGTTTTGAGGTGTCAAATCTTCTGGAGCAATGTCTGGAGGCACTGGAAGCTGTAAAGTAGACAAGGGTGATAGGACTATCCCATAGTGTGAGCATATGTACACTCATGCAACACTGAATTCCAACCAGCATGTTTACAATGTCTAAAAGTAGTTGAGGGATGTATATGCATTGACTTATAATGTATTAAAATAATTTAACTGCTCCAATAAAAATATATTTCCAAGTAAAATATTACATTTGTTTGAACACAACACCAAAAACCTAAAAATGTGTTACTGAAATGTTTTACCTAATCAAATGGTTAAGGTCAAATTACATGAGCTACTATAGGAACTTTTAAAATCATATATTAAGTACATACAATTACTATGGCATATGTTTAAAGTCTTGTTTGCTTTTTTTATCGTGTCAGAAGCAACTTGAGAACATACTGCATGTCGCTTCTGGTGTGAGAGAACTGGCAGTCTACAGGGATGTTGTCCAGGGGACGCTCAGATGTGTTAGCTGGGAGGCTTCTCTCATGTCCCTGCTAGAGCTGACAGATGGGAGATCACCCCATCTTGCGGATTCAAACGGGCAATCACAACTCAGTTATACTGAAATCAGATTTCAATGCAATACCTTCCAGCTTTCAAATTTTCTGGGAAATCTGCATTTCTGGCTACATCCTCAACACAGCAGCCAGTAAACCTTGTCAGTATGCAGAGGCCAACAGATTCCTTGGCATCATGAAACTGGGTGGACTTAAAGACTCTGGAAAAGTTAAATCCCTGTATTGTTTTGAACATGTACATACCACACCAAGAATATGCAGACAGCATTTAAATAATGCATTGTTTCTTTCTATAAACCTATGAATGTGGAAAGGGGCATACATACAAAAATTTGCAAGACATCTGAAGTTTATTGATTTTTTTCCATTGATACCAAGATGAGTTAGTCTAAGAAGCCTCCAATCCATCGAAGATACCAACTGGACAGTAGAATCCCTTTACAGCTGAGCATTGGTAACAGACAGCCAAATGTAAATTGCAATGGTGTATGATGGAGTTGAGAATTGTGAAGTCTCGGTTCTGCCTTTTCCTCTCCTTTGCTTTAGTTCCCCCTGTTTCAGTTTTCCCAATAGTATAGATACCTCCATTTGTATTAGTTTTTGGGTGGAGCATAAAAAAACCCCTAGAGGCCAGCCTTAGTTGGTTTAGTCAATTTGCCTGTACAGAGTCCTCTTGCTAGACTTCTTTTCTTTCTGATTCAGAGCTACAGTGTTTAGAGGCCTGGACATTGTCTGGAAATCATAGGCCTAGCAATCCAAAACAGACATCCTTAGCACTAAACTCTGTATTTGTCCCAGTGACAACAGAAGCTTGTGGTCAGTCTAAGTTTCACAAAGTAGAAAATCAAGACAGTTTATAAGCACCAGCTTATAATCCATCGCTTTACATCAGAGGCAAAAGACTTTCAAGTATTCCAGAGAGATGACTGCAACCAGCAAAATCTCCTTTCGTAATGTATTGTTTTAAGCTATCTTACAATAGTCCCGGGTGAAGTTAGCCCTTTGTTCTTTTTGCTTTCAGTAAACTCATTTGATTATCTTTTCACCTTGCCTGAAGTGCATCTGTGTATTAAGGGTCTTGGTATTATCAGAAGGTATACAGATAGCCCCCGAGTAAAGCCAGACACTATAGTTTTCCCAAAGGCTCGGGCATGCCATCACAAGAATCAAGCGTCCCACAGATACTGATAGACTGTAAATCCAAGCAGTCCAAGGCAGCATAGCCAATAGTTGGGAATGCTGAGAGTTGCACTCCAACAACATCTGGAAGGTCACTCGATTCCCATCCTTATAATGTCCGTTTGTATCATGAATAAACCCTCCAGATACCAGGTATTACTACAATTATTTCTACATCTAAAGAGTGGATTGCATCCAGGTGTAAGCATATTTGCTGTATATACTCATATATTAGTTGACCTCATTTATAAGTCAAGGCAGATTTGGGGGACAAAACTATGGACTTTGATATAACCCCTGGATATGTTAAGGGTTATTGTACAGACAGGGGAAAGAACTAGCATCATCACAGAGGGTCAGACGTTTCTGGCTATTTTCTCACCAAAGCATTTAAAAGGGCAAGAAATGGCACTGCAATAGAGAAAGTAGAGATAGGTTGGTGATTCTGTTAGGTTCTCTTGAGGTGAACTCACCTTTTGCCACTCTACTCAAAGAAAGAGACAGTTCCTTTCTTGATATGAGTTAAGGTACAGTACTTGCAATGACATGGGGCTAAGATGACCCAGGCTTTGGGCGGTGATTTATACATGAGTATACAGGATATGTTACATTTTAATCAATAGCAGTTTGTTTTATTGAATATTACTCAATAAAACATAAACCTTAACTGATCAACCCAATCATTGTTTATGTTTCTATCAATGTGATATAGTTTTATGTCTTGCTTACTTTTTCCTCAGTCCAATACGTATCATGAATATATCATTTTCATTTTATATTCACAAGTCGACATCCTATTTTTCAAAATTACTTCTTCTCCTTTCCAAGTTTTATTGAAGAACAGCTGTTATTTATATGAATTCTTCACAGAATGTATCTTCTCTTAATAACTAGAATTCTTCTTGATCCTGTCTTTGAAACTATTGTGTCTATTTTAATTAAAAAATATATGACTAGTTTTATATTCTAAAAATGTCAATTAAACACAACACAAATCTTCCAGTGAATGGGAATGATAACTGTGATTTAATTAGTTCGATCATTCATTTCCTTCAGAATTCTCTATGTTAATATCTGCCCCATTCTTAATCAAACCACTAGATTTATGACTGTCAAATATAAATACTGGAAGAGATATTTCTACCAATAACTTATATTTATATCTTTCTTTTCTTCTGCCATACAACTGTATTGAATTGCACACATTTTGTGCTCAGCTTAGCAATACAAAGAGGCATGGCTCCATTATTTCATATATAATTAAATATAAAATTAAATAGATTCTAGATCCATTCTTCTTCTTCTTCTTCTTCTTCTTCTTATTATTATTATTATTATTATTATTATTATTATTATTATTATTATTATTATTATTTCTACCCTGCTTTATTCCTCTAAAAAGAGCCCCATTCAGGCCATATTATATACTGTATACACTTGAATCTAATGCTCACCTTTCTGGCTAAATCATCTTACCAAAATTAGGGTGCACATTAGATTCATGTCATACAGTAATCTCAGTGCTGAGCCAAAGCAATTGGGGAAACAGCTTCAGGAGTACCTGGGGCTCCTATTTGAGGAATGACATCTGTAATTTAATTGTCATACCTAAATGCTACCTATTCCTGGGATTTTTAGTTTGGTGAGACACCCACAATCTTTGGCAGAGAAGGCTCAAAGTCTTGTAAAACTACAGCCCCCATGAATCCATAGCACTGAATAAAGACAGTTAAAGTGGATTCATTCTACAGCATAGATACACCCCAAAGTTTTCTTTTCCATTGCTGAAAGCTTTGATACTCTAATACTTTTGTTTTTAAGTAAGGAATGCTAAGCAGGCAGCAACTGTAATGGCCAATTTACAAAGAGTGCACTTTTTGTTGCTGTGTATTACATTTACCAGCAAATACTTTTGGGGGTTTTGAAAATCGAGGTGCGCATTAGATTTAATGGTGCATTAGACTCGAGCAAATACTGATATATTTTTAAAAATACAGAACCAATGTACAGTGTTCCCTCACTTATCGTGAGGGTTACATTCCAGGACCACCCACAATAAGTGAAAAATCCACGAAGAAGGGACACTATATTTATTCTATGTGTGGAGGAGAACAAACCACAGACCACTTATTACAATGCAGTCTGTACTTGATTTTAGCAGTTACAATATACAGTACACCAGCAGAGAAGAAGAATGGAAGCTAAATAACCATTTTTTTATTTCCAACTCTTCCCTACCCTCCGCCCCCCTTTATTTTTCCCTTTCCCCCCTTCCAAAACCCTTTGCACACCACAAAAAAACCACAAAACAGCAAAAATACCGTGATAAATGTGTACATTAATATTAACTGAAAACCTGTGGAACAGCGAGAGAGCGAAAAGTGAACCGCGAAATAGCGAGGGAACACTGTATTGCTTGTTGTACTTAACATTGTTGTCTAACTTTTCTTTTTTTAAATTCAAATAATTAATTTGATCACAAGATTAATTAATTTAATCAGTTTACAACTAACGATATCTAAAATGAAATCTCAAAGCAGTGCACAGAGAAGAAATGAAAGCAAACAGAACTCAAAGCAAAAAGAACCAAGGCAAAACAGACAATGTGAGATAACACAACATTTCACATATATATATTTTTACTCAGATCTCATACATATAATTGATTTGTTTATATATGTACTCGTGCATTAATTCCTTGGACTGCATTTCAATGCAGGCACGCCTGAATTGAAAAGTAGCAAACAGTTATCGTTAAGTGTGAATTTTCATTAATTTTTCAGTATTCAGAGGTTTCATAGATCAGAGAGGTAGCAGAACACGGTTGGCATTTTCGTAATAGGCATTTAAAAATATAATTCAATTGAGTTTACTTTAGAAAAATAAATGTGTATCCATTAGGTTCATTAAATTATTATTTAAATTTATGTTAAATGCCCGCACTTAAAAGCATTACCAGAATGAAGCAGAAAAATATCATCCAGAATTTTAGTAGTTACCCAACCATCCACCTACTCCCCTATTTTCAGCAGAGAAGAGAAAGAATCTGCTGCACGACTTCTTCAAACCCCATTTTTCACCAACCCAACCAGCAATGTTTCTTTTCTTTTCCTCCCTCCCTTCTAATTTCTTCCACAAAGGGTACTTCTCTACACAGTCACATACTGTGGGCCAGAACCAGCTTTCAAAATGCTAGTTCTAGCTCACATTGAGGCCCAACAAATACACGCTAGCAGCCACACTTCCTAACTGTGCCGAAGCTGGTTCACCCGTCTCCTGGGCCACATTCCAGTACTGAGTGGGGCCCATCTCAAAAAGACAGAGCCAAGAATATAATTTAAATAGAGCTTAAGTGCCTCTGTGTTCAAGCCATTCCCAATTTATGGTGACCTCAAGGCAAACTTATCTCACAATTTTCTTGGCAAGACTTATTCAGAGAGGTTTGCCTTTGCCTTCCTCAAAGACAGTATCACTTGTCCAAGATCACTCAATGGGTTTCCATAGCTGAGTGGGGATTTGATCCCTGGTTTACAAAGTCATAGTCCAATGTTCAAAGCACTACACCATGCTGGGAGAAGCATTTCAATAATGCAGTATAGGATAACAAACACTACAGTATGTTGTCTCTCTAGGACAGTGGTTCCGAACCTGTGATCCGTGGACCAACAGTGGTCCCTAAGGACTAAACTATGGTCCACGGCCTTACAATTACTATACCATTGCAACAAGAGTGATGGGTCTTGCAAAACCCTCTTACAGTGCTGAGGCAATGAGGATGTTGGGAGGGAAGAGGCTGACTACCCACGAAAGGTGTGACAACAAGCCTCCTGACTGCTGTTTCTCCTCCTCCTCCCTCGCTCTGAGCGGAGCCGTTCCATGTGGAAGCAGAGGCGCCTTGGTGTCTTCGTTATTATGCCTGTTCCTGGGGTTATTTGGGGTGCTGATTCAGAAAATTGCATTGGATAGACCACATCAGCTCTAGATTATTAAATATGGTTTTCTGTGGGCAAGCAGATGGTGACCACTGGATGGCGCATGTTCTGTATTAGAAACTAGAGCTGATGTGGTCTATCCAATGCAATTCACTGAATCAGCACTCCAGATAACCAAACCAAATCTAAAGTTGACTAAAAACCAATTCGTAACCCTTTTGGTACTAATGTTGGAGAGTGGTCCCTGGTCAAAGCGGTCCCTGGTCAAAAAAAGGCTGGGAACCACTGCTCTAGGAGAAGTATTTCATAATTTCAGAATAGGACAACAAAATTTCCATAGTTATTTGGAGGCATGACTATTTGAAGAAATTCAAGATTGGGAGTTCAAGACAAAGAGATTCAGCCCAAGTTTTCCATTTCTATTTTTAAAAATATAATCCCTTAGAAAAGAATCTATATCAAGGAGGTAAAAATAATGAAATCCCATTGGGACTACTACTCTTTGTATACTTCAGAAAAAGACAGATTTTACCACACAGCTTCAATTATCAGAGAAGTATGTCTATACCACATTTTATTTTAATAGGCTGAAAATACCCCGAGGTATTCTTTCATCACTTTGTCTGGGATGTAGCAAACAATACTCTGTTTTTGCTTTTTGTTTTGTCCTAAATTTCTTGGAAAGAAAACAGCTATGACAAGAGGGTTATTAAATTAAGATTCTAATAAAGTTCAGGTACTCTGCATTGACTACTGAAATTAGCATGAGTTGAATCAACAAAATACCCCCGGGATGACATAAAAAGGATCATTTAATGAAACATGCACTGCTTTGAAAGAACTGGAAAATATTTATGTTACCAAAAAGGAAAACATTTTAAAGCAAATCATGTTGTACAAAGTGAAAAAGAAACAGGGAAATGTCTTCCATGTTCAGAGAAATACATAGAAAGCCTATCTGAAGCAGTTCGCAGAAGCAGCAGACAATGGTAACAGAGAGTGATGAATCCAAATGCTGTGTCAAATTGTTAATTTTGTGGAAAATGCATGATTATAGGAATAACAGTGTTAAAGCAGATACATTGCATGCAGATAGCCCAGGTTCTAATCATAGCCTCTCCAGACAGGGCTTGGAAGGATTTATCCCATTGATTTGCATCACTGAACTAGTGATCTCTGACATATAGAGCCGCCTCGTGTATTTCTGGGAAGCTTCCTCCAGCAACTCCTGCAATGGCACCACAATACTGAGTCTACAAAGGGTGACATGGTTGCAAGCTACACCATATATAGTATCTCATATCATTAATGACTTAACATAGAAATCCCCGAAGCCACAGATAATGATGAAAAAGCTGGGACTCCTTTATCACAACTCATGATCTCAGCCTTCTTCTGTATCAAAACATCCCAATGATGTGATGTTTTTCTCTTGCTTTCTGAGGAGCTAGCCTCTAGGGCAAGCCTTCCAAATGGTGTGCCATGACACATTAATGTGTCAGCTGTGGTGTGTAGGTGTGCCACGTGAACGTAACAAGAAACCTCTGAATCTATATGAAATGAGCAATAAATCATACATTTAAAAATATAAATGAAAGGTTTTTATGAGATGTTGTGTCGCCATACATTCCGTTATCACAATTTATGAATGTGTCTGCATAAGGGGTTGGTCTAACCTCTGTTTGCTAGTAAAACTAAATTACTGTGTTGTGAAATGAAGCATGTCTAAAAAGCGTGGCACCAACATTAAGTGCTTGGAAAGCTCTGCTCACAGGGCTTAGTGAAGCTGCATTAAGGATATCCTCTTATTCGGGACATTACAAATATCTACGCCTCACATGCAAATCGTTATAGTATGGACATGCAGAGTAGACACTGAAGCCCTGATATAGTGACATACAGCAAATTTATCATATGCAAATTTGGGGACAAGTCTAACTATTCACATCTATGTTTCAAAATCACAGCACATATCTTGAAAAGGAGATGGCAGGATTCAGTATTGCCCTATGGTCTTGAGAGAATAACAGATTCATGTGAATAGTAGCCTTAACAAATATTGTTCATTATCTACTGATCTTTTCTAAAACATCACAAATCCTTTCCCATTTTTTATTGTGTCAGAAGCGACTTGATAACATACTACAAGTCACTTCTGGTGTGAGAGAATTGGCTGTTTACAGAGACGTTACCCAGCAGATGCCCAGATGCGTTATCATCCTGCTGGAAGGCTTCTCTCATGTCCCCGCAAGCTAGAGCTGACAGATGAGAGCTCAAGAAGGAGACTAGAGTGCCTCTGGCAGAAATCTCATGGCGTCTCCGACCGAGCATGGGCTAGAGCCGCTATTAAGGCCTACTCCATGGCATTGCAGGCAGCCAGGAAGGCTTTCTCGACTGCCCGCATCGCGTCTGCAACGAATAGACCTTCCGAGTTGTTTCGGGTTGTCGGGAGCTCCTCCACCCTCCCGAGGTTGGATGGACACCCGAGGACTCGGCAACTCGATGTAGCGAGTTCACTCACCATTTTGCAGACAAAGTCGCTCAGATTTGCTCTGACTTGGACGCCGGTCTTGATGTCAGAAGAGGTAACCGAGGCACCTGTTTGTTTGATCTTGTGGGATTCGTTTCAGCTTGTGCAACCTGGTGATGTGAACAAGATCCCCGGAGTGGTGAGGGCAACCATCTGTGCTCTGGATCCTAGCCCTTCTTGGCTTTTAAAACAGGCCAGTGGTGGGTTAGTTGATTGGTTCGTGAGGATAATCAATGACTCTTTGGAGCAGGGCAAATTTCTATCATCCCTTAAACAAGCTATAGTGAGGCCTGTTCTGAAGAAGGCTTCCCTGGATTCCACCAAAATCCAAGGAAGCCCCTCGGATACTGGACCAGTGTCTGGCCACTATATTGGCCTGGATGAGGGCGAACAAGCTGAGGCTTAATCCTAACAAGACAGAGGTCCTCCAGTTCAGTTGTACGTCTGATCGTGGCATAGGGTGGCAACCTGTGCTTGATGGGGTCACACTCCCCCTGAAGGTGCAGGTCTGCAGCTTGGGGGTCCTCCTGGACTCAGCACTGACACTTGATGTTCAGGTGTCAGCGGTGGCTGGGAGGACCTTTGCACAATTAAAACTTGTGTGCCAGCTGCGACCATACCTCATGAAGTCGGATCTGGTCATGGTGGTCCATGTCTTAGTTACCTCTAGACTGGATTGTTGCAATGTGCTCTACGTGGGACTGCCCTTGAAGACGGCCCGAAAACTGCAACTGCTCCAGCGCTCGGCAGCCAGATTATTAACTGGAGCGAATTACAGGGTGCAGTCAACCCCCTGTTCAAGGAGCTCTACTGGATGCAGTTTATTTTCCGAGCCCAATTCAAGGTGCAGGTTATCACCTACAAAGCCCTAAACTGTTCAGGACCCACCTACCTTTGTGACCGCATTTCCCCCTATGAGCCTGCATGGTCTCTTCGTTCATCAGGAGAGGCCCTCCTCTCGCTCCCACCACTTTCGCAGTTGTGGTTGGTGGGGACGAGGGAGAGGGCCTTCTCCATTGCGGCTCCCCCGGCTCTGGAACTCCCTCCCCAGGGTAATTAGGCAGGCCCTTACCCTCCTTACTTTTCGGAATAGCCTGAAAACCTGGCTTTTCCAACAGGCCTTTGGTGAATGATTTTCGCCCCCATGGTTAGGGATCGCCCTGTTGCTTACAATATCTCTACTACACTTCATTCCTTTAATCGGACATAGTTTTCAGTTTATGCCTTCCCAAGCACCTTATCTGGATAACAGTTCCGGGTATCTACCTCTTCTCCAGTTACATCTTACACTATATGCACTTTTTCTGGCCCAGTTCTTTTTTAGGAGCCTACCCAGGATTTTGTCTAAGTATGTTTTACTGTTTATATGTTTTATTGATTTGTTTTTATATTGTTGGGTTTTTATATTGTCTGTTTTCACCTGGGCTTGGCCCCATGTAAGCCGCCCCGGGTCTCTTCGGAGAGATGGGGCGGGGTATAAAAATTAAGTTATTATTATTATTATTATTATCATTATTATTATTATTCCCCATAATTCTTTCAAGTAAGTCAGGGGACTTTTTCAGTGAGATTTGCTTGTGGCTCCCCTTTGCAGCTCTAAGTAGATTTGGAGGCCAAAGTCTAGGATCCCAGCATATCCCTCCTAGTGTGCATCTACACTGCAGAATTAATGCAGCTTGACACCACTTTTAGATGTCATGGCTCAGTAATATGCAATCCTATGAGTGGCAGAGAAGGCTGAAAACCATGTAAACTATTGCCCCCATGATTCCATAGCACTGAACCATAGCAGTGAAAGTGATGTCAGACTGCATTAATTCCAATCTAGATTCACCCAAACTTTGGAATTACCTAGAATGCACCTATATTGTAAGCATGTATGCTGTTTGATAACACTGAGAATACCACTATTCAGTGTATGGAATCCAGGGCTTTGTAGTTTGGGGAGGCACCAAAGAGCTTGTTAAAATGATGTCAAACTGCATTCATTCTATAGCATACATTCACTCACGGAAGCTAAGGCAGGATAAACAGAAGAGGCTCCTTGAGGAAAAGGTTACTCATTTCTCTGGTTTTCCTTTCAGTTACTGAAAGATTTGGTGTCCTAACACTTTGGTTTTTAAGTAAGCAGTTCTAAGTAGGAAACAACTGTAATGCACATCTTTGTTGGCCAAATTACAAAGAATGTACTTTTTGCAGCTGCATACTACATTTGCCAGCAAATATGTTTTGTGTTGTCAAAGGCTTTCATGGCCAGACTCACTGGGTTGCTGTGAGTTTTCCGGATTGTATGGCAGTGTTCAAGAAGCATTCTATCCTGATGTTTCACCCACATCTATGGCAGGCATCCTCAAAAATTGTGGGGTATACTGGAAACTTGGCAAGGGAGGTTTATATATCTGTGGAAGGTCCAAGGTGAGAGAAAGAACTCTTGTCTGTTGGAGGCAAGTGTGAATGTTGTAATTAATCACCTTGATTTAGCGTTGAAAAGCCTTGTAGCCTCAAGGCCTGGCTGATTCCTGCATGGGGGAATCCTTTGATGGGAGGTGTTTGCTCAACCAGTGAAGTCAGCCATAGCAGAGCACTTGATGAACCAATCTGGACACCGCATATTATTTGAGAACACAGAAATGCTGGACCGCTCTAACAACTACTATGTCAAACAATACAGAGAAGCCACTGAAATCCAAATGCATGTGGACAATTTCAAGAGAAAGGAGGAAACCATGGAAATGAACAAAATCTGGCTTCCGGTATTATTTTTTTTAAAAACTCTAAAATCAGGACAGCAAATAAAGAACAATACTCTAAAAACAGAGGAATTCCAGACAATCGGGGCCAGCTAACATCTCTCAACAAAGGATTCCCCTGGGCAGGAATCAGCCAGGCCTTGAAGCTGCAAGCGTTTTCAATGCTAATCAAGCTAGCCAACTACAACGTTCACACTTGCCTCAGGCAGACGATATATAAAACCCACTTGCCTAGTTTCCAATAGACCTCACAATCTCTGAGGATGCCTGCCATAGATGTGGGTGAAACATCAGGAGAGAATGTTTTTGGAACATGGCCATACAGCCCGGAAAACTCCCAGCAACCCAAATATGGGGTTTTTTTTGTGTGTGGTTTTGAAAATTGAGGTGCGCTTTACACTTGATGGCGCAGTAGATTTGAGTAAATACAGGTATAGAAGTACTTAGCTTCCAAGTATAATTATTCCCTATTCATGTTCAATGCCACTATCATTTAACTAGAGATATTCCTGAACTACATGAAAAGAAATACAGCAGCAAAAAGATAGTACAACTGAGAAGTAGAGTGGAAAACTGAAGTTTAATTATCATGTTGAAAAAATGATTATCGTAGAAACTTCCCATAGGAGAAAATGGCACTCAAACAGGTCAGATAATGCAAGCCACTCCTAGAGACAGTGATCAAGAGTCAGGGAGAAACCCCAGCTGAGGATATTTTCCCCTCGATAAAGGGAGGAACATGAGGATCAGTCAAAGAAAGGAACATGGGGATCAGACTATTTGGAAACATGAAATAATCCCTCGATAAAAAATCTCAATACAAATGTTGTATTTCTTTTTCTCTTGGAAATAATAGCCAGAATAGAAAAGGCTAATTCCATACTATCTCAAGATTCCCTCTTCACAGTGTTGACTAACCTGTAATCCTATGCTGGAAGGCAGACAACTGAAGTGAGCATTGCTCTGCTGGGCCATTGTACGTATTATCAAGCTAGCTGGCATACTTTTCTCTCCCTGAGAAAGCCTTGAAACCTGAACCACTAGCAGGTGTCAACACACACACACAAACTTCGGAAACCCCCTGAAATTATATGTGAAGGAGTTCCGGCATTAAAACAAAATGCAAGGAGAAAGCTTGGATGTTATTTCTTCCTCCTCCCCCAGCCTCTCACTTTGCTTTGCTACCAAGTTCCTGTTGCACAAGCTTTTGAAGAAAAGGTCAGGGAAGTTCCACTACTTGAGCCACAAAGCGTAATTTAAAAAGAGAAGTGCAATGACTGCACTTACGTGGCAGCACAACCTCACCATTTAACCATGAGGCCAGGAAAACAATGATGCTTTCAGCTTCAACACACATAAAACTGGGTGACATTAAAGATCAGAGCAAATTGTTCTTACACATTTTACACAATACTACCAAGGTAGGTGTTTTCCTTCTGAGCAAAGCTCGTATATTTAGAGCTGCATAAAGAATAAATCTCACATTCATACATACACCATGTCTTGGTAACTCTTTCCACACATACACTAAATATGCTATTCTGAGGATGGGGAAATCCATGCAAATAGCACTGAGGGGCTACACAATGAAGTGCAAGATGCACCCAACCCCTCATGGACCCCTTCCACACAACTGAATAAAATCCCACATTATCTACTTTGAACTGGAATATATGGCAGTGTGAACTCAGATATCCCAGTTCAAAACAGATATTGTGAGATTTTCTGCCTTGATATTCTGGGTTATATGGCTGTGTGGAAGGGCTCATGGATGGAGGATGATCTGAAGACTGCAAAGAGTGTAACAAATAACTGTGTGTGCACCTTACGCAATCATAGGAGCTGCAAATTTTATTGTTTATCCAATATGAACTTTAGATTCCTCAACTCAAATTTACTTATTTCATTATGATTCTATCCACTTCAACTCCCAGATGCTTCAGCTGCCTTGGACAATTATCAGGGAAATCCAAAACACCTGAAAGATGAGATTTTGGGACATATTACTTTAAATGAAGGGGGTTTTATTACAAAAACCAATATCTTAACATATTTAAACAAAATACAAAAACGCAATTACAATAAACATTTCAAGTGCTAGTGACAAACTTAAATGAATTGACAGACATTTAAATAACCTGCAGCACTCTTTAGTTTAGATCAGTGGTTCTCAACCTCTGGGTCCCCAGATGTTTTGGCTTTCAACTCCCAGAAATCATAACAACTGGTAAATTGGCTGGGATTTCTGGGAATTGTAGGCCAAAACACCTGGGGACCCACAGGTTTCAGAACCACTGGTTTAGATCAATAAAGAGGTCCTTGCTTAAGTAAGTCAATAGGCGGATCCTGGGAATGCTTGGCCTCTTGCACTGAGAGGGAGGGGATATACATTAGATCAGTGGTTCTCAACCTGTGGGTCCCCAGGTGTTTTAGCCTACAACTCCCAGAAATCCCAGCCAGTTTACCAGCTGTTAAGGTTTCTGGAAGTTGAAGGCCAAAACATCTGGGGACTCACAGGTTGGGAACCATTGCATTAGATGGTCTCCAGAGGAAGAAGACCAGAAACCATTGCAAACAATGTAATAAACTATGATGTCATGCATGGGGGCAGCAAAAATATAAAGCATTCCTGCCCTTCTTGGTTCTTTCTGATCTCTGCATTGTGAACCTCCTTCCCCCCCTAAGTGCCATCTGAGAAGCCGGGAGAAAGCTTTGTTCCCTAACCATCGTGATTTTTTTTAATTACATAAGACCCATGACTTTTATAGCATCAAATGACTCAACTGAGACACAGGTTCCACAGTTTGGTGTAATGTAGGGACAACATTCAGCCATGAACAGGCTCCCCCTTTCAGTCTAACACAGTGGTTCTCAACCTGTGGGTCCCCAGATGTTTTGGCCTTCCACTCCCAGAAATTCTAACAGCTGGTAAACTGGCTGGGATTTCTGGGAGTTGTAGGCCAAAACACCTGGGGACCCATAGGTTGAGAACCACTGGTCTAATGTGTAGTGTTTATTTTTGCCTGCATCTTCTCCTATCATTTCAGTTTTTAATATTTGCTGGGTTTTTTTTAACATTGTAGGGACTCACATTTCATTCATATTAAAACAAAACCTACTATTTCGGTGTAGGAGGAATTAAATGTTTAGAGACAAGGTTCAGACAATTTCCCAAAAATGCAGAGAGCTTTCCATCTGGAAGCCTCCTCCTTACACCTCAAATTGTCTTTGCTACTATTGCCAAAACTGTGTTTCTAAGGCCTGGGGGAGTGAAGACTGATTCGTTATAGTATGGGTCTCAGGAGACACATTTACAGCAGTGTTTACTAGAAATGCAAGATTCAAATTAACATGCAGGTACAAGCCCGTGACTGTACCTAGCTGCCTGATTCTTGAAAGTATGAGGTGAGCTTCCCGAAGGAGGCAGGAGTAGTTGCTAAGCAGAGGATAAGGCAGAAAGAAGAAGAGAATTAAAGAAGAAGATTCCAGAGAGAGAAATGGATAACAACAACAAAGGTTAACAGGGAAAGTAGTGTTGTCAAAAGCATATTTTATGAGCCTAGGAAATTGGCTTATATCATATGCCTTTCACACTACACAATTATTGTGATATGATTCCACTTTAAGTGTCAAAGCAATATCCCAGGGAATTCTGGGGCTTGTAGTTTAGTGAAACGATACAATTGTCTAGCTGAGAATTTTAAGTACAGCTCCCTAAATGGCAAATCCGAAGATGGGAGTCATGGCAGTTAAAATGAAATAATAGTGCTGTAATTGTGTAATGTGGAAGGGTTACAAATCAAGCTACTTTTCCTTCTGGCCCAGTACTGTCTATTCACTGGCAAGAGCTCTCATATCACTTGTTAATAGATTCTTTAATGGAGATACCGGAGAACTGAACATAGGATCTTCTACATACCCTACGGTAGAGTCTCGCTTATCCAACCTTTGCTTATCCAACGTTCTGTATTATCCAACGCAGTTTCCCTTTTAGTAGTCAATGTTTTTGTAGTCAATATTTTCAATATATTGCAATCTTTTGGTGCTAAATTTGTAAATACAGTAATTACTATGTAATGTTACCGTGTACTGAACTGCATTTTCTGTCGATTTGTCGTAAAACATGATGTTTTGGTGCTTAATTTGTAAAATCATAACCTAATTTGATGTTAATAGGCTTTTCCTTAATCTCTCCTTATTATCCAACATTTTTGCTTATCCAATGTTATGCTGGCCCATTTATGTTGAATAAGAGAGACTCTACTGTATAAAGAAAATGCAGTAGGTTCTTCATATCCACTAGGATTTGGTTCGAGGAAACCCCATGAATACCAAAATCAGTGGATGCTCAAGTCCTATTATATGCCATGGCATAGTAAAATAGCAAAATCAAAGTTTGCTTTTTGGATTAAAAAAATCAAGACATGGCCAAATCTATGGATACAGAATCCGTGGAGATGGAGAGTTGGCTGTATTCTATCATAAACCCTTCTAAATGGATCATTCTCAAAGCTCAGAACCACACTCTGGAATCTCCTACCTGGCATGCCTATGGGTCATCCAAAAGGGAAACTTCTCCCAGCTTTGGGAAGAACCCATTCTTTGTAATACAACGTGCTACCAATGAAAGTTATGATTTAAACTAGATCTGGCTGGACCCCAATTTTCTGGCTGCCCGCCTGTGTTTCGAGTTTGAGTGCTAGTCAACCAATATTACACACTGTATATACAATAATTTATTTAAGCCATTTCAGTGCAATAAAAAACAACCTGCACCACCACCTTGACTTACGACTATTACCACCACCTTCTCCTTCTTCATTTTCTCTCATACCTCATCCTCATCTTATCATTACAAGAATTTATGCCCCACCTTTCTCCCAAAATGACATTTCAGCATTGCTCACATCAGTTAAAATGAGGCAGGAATTAATTCAGTTTGTCATAAAACTGGGAATAAACCTGCTTTATCTGTTGGGCAAATAATGAACTGTGAACTGATACAAAGCTTTTCCAATAAGTCACTCAAAAATAAGAGCATGAATATCATCTGTGAAGATCTAAAGCAGTGGTTCTCAACCTGTGGGTCCCCAGATGTTTGGGCCTTCCACTCCCAGATATCCTAACAGCTCGTAAACTGGCTGGGACTTCTGGGAGTTGTAGGCCAAAACACCTGGGAACCCACGGGCTGAGAACCACTGATCTAAAAACAATTCGGCAGCATTTCACACATAACATCTTCCATATTTGCATGTGCCTCAGTAAAGGATAACACCAGCAAGAGGCTGTGTGGAGTCATTCATTCTGTCTTCCATACCCTTGTCTGGATGCATATCAGGCTAAGCCAAGACCAAAGTCTTCAGGAATGATGCTTGTTTTAATACATTGAGGGCCAGGTAATAATTGAATTTTTCTTCAACAGCAATGTGAAACAGTTCACATCTCACTAGCTATGTCTTACGAAGCTTATTAAACTGTAACAAACCAAACATCTGTTTATACTGTTGCAGCTAAAGCCAGCATAAAAGCCAGATGTTACACTGTTACTAAGAGATGTTCAATAGTTAATCCTTACAGAAAAGATACAGATTTGGACAAGAACAGAGAACATGTGGTTCTACAGATATTCCTGAACTACAACTCCCATCATATCGTAGCATTGGCTATGATATGTAGAATAGAGGGAAGTTAAAATCCAACAGCTTTTGGAGGGGATTCCAGCATCAGGATATGGTCATCCCTCAACATTTGCCGTTTTGACTTTTGCAGATTTGATTATTCATGGGTTTAATTTTTAAAAAATTCTTTTTAGGAATCTCTAGGTGCTCCAGTGTCATTCTATCACCAATTTCCTCCAATCATGCTGAAAGACCTAGAGATTTCTAGAGAGAGCACCTCTCTAGTCATCACATGGTCCTCCATGGAGATGCAGAGGCGCAAAGAGTTAAACCCTTGAGTCAGCTGGACTTCTGACCTGAAGATTGGATTGCTGACCTGAAGGTTGCCAGTTCAAATCCGCAAGATGAGGTGAGCTCCCATCTGTCAGCTCTAGCTTGCTGGGACATGAGAGAAACCTCCCAGCAGGATGGTAATACATCCAGGCGTCCCCTGGGCAATGCCTCTGTAGATGGCCAATTCTCTCACACTAGAAGCGACTTTGCTTCTGACACGATAAAAAAATGGTCTTCTAATGCGACTGACCACAGACTCATGCTGGAAGACTTAGAAAATCTTGGAGACCTCTTCTCCAGGGGAAAAATTACTAATTTCTTTATTAGCGTCTTTTGATTTTCACAGGGGACCTCTGTCCCTAACCCTGGTTAAGGTGGGGGGGGTTGACCGCACTTCGACAACATCGTAGAAAAGAAATCACATTGCATCACATTTTTCCTTCTGCTGCAAATTTATCATGAACTAGTTTTCTCCCCCACCTGGTGCTCTTTCAAGGAGTTCTACCCTGTCCCCAAAAGCACTTTTTCACCCTACCAGGCAAGAGTGGAAATGCAGAGTTATAGTTATTTCAGCTGCTCATACAAGGATTTTCCTTTTTCCTCTCTGATTCTCTACTTATATTTTCCCTCAAACCAAAAAATGCTGTGTTGGAATTCTCCCAACCTAGTAACGGAGTGAGATTCTAGTAATACTTAGCGCTTACAATCTTTCTTAAATCTTCAAAGCTCAACGTGCATTATCTATCTAATTTGTACAAAAAACGCAAGCCAGTTTTATTTTCATTATACTGATGGGGAACTGGGAGAGCAGTGGATTGCCCAAGGCTACCAAATAATTTTATGCCAGGCGTGATTAGAACTAGGAATATACCAGCTCACACATTCATTGACTGGACCACACAGTCTCCTTAATTTTAACAGGAACAACTGAAACTCTTGAACCTTTTCTCCAATGTTTTTCCTCACTAACCCTTAAGATAAGTTTATAAACTTTCTCCAACAAAATAAGCACTAAAAGGGGTAGGAATCACTTCTCCGAAGCTCAATAACTTTCTAAACTAATTTTTAAAGTTTGTTTTTAAGAAGAGAATTAAAACCTACTGGTCAGCAAAATACTTAGGAAATTTAAATTTATTCTCAGAATGTACTTTTCCAGTTCTTAGGGAAAGTGTTACTCATTATTTCTCCTGCTTCACTACCAACAAAGCCTTTACGATTCTCATGAGACATAAACCGCAAAAAGAAACAACCTTGTTAAAAATTTTAACTCTTTCCCTAGTGCTCTTGATTAATAAAACCACTGACTGTTTAATACATTGCCTCACTTGATGAAAAAAAATATCATTGGAAAATGGAAAACGTCTTTGAGCCCAGGCTTTTAGATGTTCTCAGATTTATACAACCCGTGAAGTCACACAAATCCACACAAAATCGTAAGATATAAGGTTATATGATTTTTGAAATTAATTTCCAACCTATTATTGATATTGATGAACATGTTATGTTTATATGCATTACAGAATTCACAAGGCCACGGGTAGGGGGAAGGACAGTTGCATGGATAAAGTTGTGACATCTGAAAAATTTGCATTAGTGTGGTATAAAATTTGGTGAATTACATTTTTTGGCTTCGCTAGATTTTATTCCACAAAACCTTAAACCAAAATAAAAGGTCAGTTTTTTCAGGTTGTCACAACATTCTTTGTTATTTTTGTTCCAAACTAGTGGAATTCATTTTACAAGCAATTTGACTAAAATAATATAACTTTCCAGTTCAGTACCAATGAATTTATAACTATATTCCATTCCAAAACTAACCTTTGATCTGTTTTCGAGGGGAATCAAATATTAAAAAGTTGTTTTTTTTTAATTCTGTGGAAATATCCTCCTGTGATTATATGAGTACATCCGGATGGTACTGAACTGCAGATCTCATTAGCTCTAGACAACATCAACAATAGTAAGAAACTGTGAAAGTTAAAATACAAAAACTACTGATGCCTTGTTCTTGCTATATATTAATCAAGCAAAATGTGGCATTGAACAGATACCCCAGAACTGTCTCTAAGGTGAAGTTCAATATTGATAGGTGAGTTGTGACTGATTTTATCTACGAACTTGCAAAATTACATTCTTCATCCACTATCACTGAAATGTTCTCAATAGTAATAACTCTTACAAGCACATTTAAGTGCCCACCATGTGGCTTACTCCTAAGTAAGTGTTCATAAGATATATTTCAGAGAGCCTTTCATTATTCCTGGAAGAACTCAACAACAATTGCTGCCTGAATATTTCTCAGTGCTTAGCCATAAATAATTTCTGAGGAGGCTGAACTATATAGGAATCTTGGTAGTACAATTTTGCAGTGTATGTGTGTGTGAAAGTGTGAAACCCCTCAGTCTAGTCTTGGGGTGGTATGAGCCCCCGTTGTCTCCCAGTTCCAGGATCAATGGCCCAGGATAACCAGAAATATGATCAGGAATACAAATTATGACTTGAAATGGTCACAATTGCTGGCTTTGAAAACTCACTAACCCCTAGTTGCAACTCAGCTTTTTTCTTGTCCAATGATGCAAAAATAATGATCTCCTCAATGGTTTAAACATCTGACAGGCAGTAGACCCTGTCTCACTCTTTAAAGCTAAACAGTGTCAGATCTGTATTAGGACTGGAAACTGCTACTGAATACCAGGTGCTGTAAGCTATATTTCAGAGGATGAAAATATTACTTGAGTATTCCTTGCCTGAGTAAATCCTGTGAAATTTATGGGACCACCGTAAGTCAACAGGTGACTTAACATACAGAGACCTTTCCACAGTAATTTGTATCCTGTTATGTGCATGGTGTACCCATAACTTTTAAAAAAATGATAAAATGTACATGAACAAAATAGTTCCTGTAATATTCTTAATTTTACATTAATAAATTTTGAAAGCATTTCCTTATTATAGGGCCTTGGTCCTGTTTCTCTCAGTTTTGTCCTTATTCATGCATTGGGGTGGAGGCCCCAGTGGCGCAGTGGGTTTAACTTTGAGCTGCTGAACTTGCTGACCAAAAGGTTGGTGGTTCGAAACTGGGGAGTGGAGTGAGTTCCCACTGTTAGCCCCAGCTTCTGTCAACCTAGCAGTTCGAAAACATGCAAATGTGAGTAGATCAATAGGTACCACTCCGGCGGGAAGGTAACGTGCTCCATGCAATCATACTGGCCACATGACCTTGGAGGTGTCTATGGACAATGCCGGCTTTTCAGCTTAGAAATGGAGATGATCACCAACCCCCAGAGTTGAGACATGACTAGAGTTAATGTCAGAGGAAAATCTTTACCTTTACCTAATGCATAGGGGTAATAAATACATTCTACTGTCCTTCTAATCTACTGGCTTCCACACTGTTCTGCCAGGTCCGGAGTTCTGGTCTAGAAAACCTCCACAAACAATATGCATATCTCACTATCCAAAAGAAAAAAATATTCATTTTAACGAGGCTAAATATTTTTCTCCATACTGAGACACAGATTTTGTACAACACTAGTCTAGACCCAATCCATGTCGAGCACAGATGGGGGAGTATCAAGATGTCCTGCATTATGTTCACTGCAAAACTAAAATACACTTCTACTGGAATATGACTGTCTAAAGAGCTGTTTTTGTATTTAATATCAGACAATGTTTTTAAACCTTTGTTTATGTAGGCTGCTAATAAGGAACGGTAAGATTCATTCACAAAAAACATTTTCCTATGTCGTGACTTATGAAATTTACATTGCAATAAGAAAGATATTTTCAGCATCATACCAGTTATGCTAAATAAAAGCTAATAGTTAGAAAGCAAGACATGATCCATAACTAATCAGTCAGGGAATTGAGAGAATGTCATTAAACTGGACAAATAACGAACAGATACATAAAAAGCCATTTGGGAACTCAGGAAAATACCTAATAATAATAATAATAATAATAATAATAATAATAATAATAATAATAATAATAATAACAATAATACTTTATTTTATTCTTCCCTATCTCCCCAAGGGGACTCAGGGCAGATTCCAGCATACATAAACATGAAGGCAAACATTCAATTCCCAGAAACAACCAAAGTAATGTAAGAGACTATTCTTTAGCTATGTATACCATGATTAGAATGATAGAAGCACAGAGCTGGAAGAGACGACAAGGGCCATCCAATCCGACCCATCGTCGGTAGTGTTTTGATTGTATATTCGTCCATGAGAGAATAGAGTTGGACAGGATGTGGTCTTGTGGCCTCTTCTAAATCTGTGATTCTAAATATGATTCTAAATAGCTGCACTATTTTGTCAAAGGTGGAAAATGCACACCTGTACTCCCCACGAATCCTACTTAAGAGTCTTGACTAGTTCACCCTCCACATCTGCTGTATTTGTGGCCAGGTTTTTAAAGTAATTGTTGTGATTATGTGTTTTATGCTGTTTTTTATTTGTTTATATGATTTTGATTTATCTACTGGGTTTTAACCTATGTTACTGTTGGGCTCGTCACCATGTGAGCTGCCCCGAGTCCCTTCGGGGATATGGTGGTGGGATACAAGAATAAAATTGTTGTTGTTGTTGTTGTTATTAATAATAATAATAATAATAATAATAATAATAATAATAATAAGGGTTGTTGGTCTGCAACTGCCAGCACTCCTCCCCAAAGCTGGATAGTGATACTAAAACCTGAAGTCCAAGGACAATTAGGAAACTGCATTAATCCCACTCTTACTATACTCCTTACACATGGTAACAACACTGAGGCATCATTTAATTTGGTTCAAAGCCACCATGCGCAGATTAAAAATGGCTGCTTTTATCAAGAGCAGTGGGTCGATCCATTCAAGCAGCATTTGTTTGGGTAGCGTGTTCACTTGCACACTAACAGAGCACTGTGTGAAATGGCAGGGTGAGACAAATGCATCTGAAACACCAGAGAAGCTCAGCTGTGCTCAGTACCAACTAGAGGTCATACGTAATATGTAATGCACTACTTCTGTGATGCCCCAATCTGGTAATAAAACAAGAACTTTTCTGCCCCTTTCACTGCACAGTAAGCGTGGAAAATCCCACTCCCCACCTAACTACTTTTCTTGTAAGCTGCAAGGTTTCTAGAATATATATGAGTAAACCTAGGTCACTGCTGTGTGAGTTCTGATGTGAAGGTATTTTGTGTAAAGTAAACAACACTTGGTGCCTTAGGTTTTTCTTGCTGAGTGCCTTCAAATCATATCTGACTAGTGGCAATCCTAATGTGATCCTATCCTTTTTAAATGTAGTTATTATCCTGTTGTGCATCCAGGTGAGAAATATACAGTAAGTAAAAGACTTTCCACCTAACCTCTGAAAGGCTGTGGAACCTAGAACACAATTTTACCATCACAATCAAAGATACAGTGAAGCAGACTGTCTACTAAACACACAAGTATTTTTGTTTTTTTGTTTTTAATAGTAAACCAAATAGCACAATCTAAGAAAGAATTAGATTGTCTTTGTTTAGCCTAAAGACTTAGTTTATTTATAAATACTGTCTTTCATTAGTATAGTTAGATTCTCTTAAATTGACAGTTATTCTTTAGATCTGAGGAACATTTAAAACAAAACTGCAAAGGTTGCTGTGAGTTTTCCGGGCTGTATGGCCATGCTCCAGAAGCACTCTCTCCTGACATTTTGCCTGCATCTATGGCAGGCATCGTCAGAGGTTGTGAGGTCTGTTGGAAAGTGTGAACTACATAGAGAAGCCATTGAAATCCACAAGTATGTGGACATTTTCAACAGAAAGAAGGAAACCATGAAAATGAACAAAATCTGGCTACCATTATTTTTAAAAACTCTAAAATCAGGACAGTAAATAAAGATCAACACTCACAACAGGGGAATTCCAGACAGGAAATAATCCTGGCCAGCTAACACCTCCAAACAAAGGATTCCCCCAGGCAGGAAGTAGCCAGGCTTTGAAGCTGCAAGACTATTCAATGCTATTCAAGCTGGCCAATTGCAACATTCACACTTGTCTCAAACAGACAAGAGTTCTTTCTCCCACCCTGGACATTCCACAGATATATAAACCCCACTTGCCTGGTTTCCAACAGACCTCACAACCTCTGAGGATGCCTGCCATAGATGTGTGCAAAACATCAGGAGATAATGCTTCTGGAACATGGTCATACAGCCCAGAAAACTCGCAGTAACCCAGTGATTCTGGCCATGAAAACCTTCGACAAAACTGCAAGATTTGCAATGATCACAGAACTAACAAATACTAGACCTTTTACAGTGTTCCACAGAGCACAATGGAAAATCTGAGAGCAGATTTGAAATATTAGTGGTAGATTTTCTCTCTTTCAGCGGGCCCAGTACTTTCATATGAAAAGGGGGAAAAACCTGCCAATTTGATGGAAAAATCAACAGCATTGAAAATTAACTTCTCTTTAAAATAAGAATTATTATATGCATTGTTATAACAAATCTCACGATGACATTTATACAAGGGCAATTTCGTATTTTGAGTAACTGGATATTAATATAAATAAGTTGAAGCAGATGCAAACTACATGTTATTATTCAATATGTATTTTCTTCAGCAAATTAAAGAAAAATATAAATGTTGTTAAGGGAAAAGAGTTGTTTGTAATTGACATTATATCCAACACTGTCATATGTCATACAATATGGAAGACGAACGGAAATCTGAGACTCGGTATATTGTAGGACTTTATTCTTCCATAACGTCCACTACATTGTTGAAAGAAAGAATAATACTGCTGTGATTCCAAGTGAAGAATTGGAGACTAAGAGGAAGTAATTTACCTGAAGCTACACAGAGAACCCCCACCCACCACCCGAAATCTGACATCTTCAGAAACAACTGACACACAAGGAAGGAAATTTTTGGAATATGATATATTACAGTACAATACAAAGTGGGATTTGAAAGACTGCAAAGCTCACACTGAACAGTACAAAAAATGGAGATGGTAGACCTAACTGTTTCGTATCATGTTTAGGGGTTTTGTTGTTGTTTTGCAATTGCTTCTCATTTTGGTAAGGCTAAAATGAGGGATGGAAGATGTGGTCTATTTAATCTCTGGAGTTTTGTGTGGTTTCCGGGCTGTATGGCAGTGTTCTAGCAGCATTTTCTCCTAACGTTTTGCCTGTATCTGTGGCTGGCATCTTCAGAGGATCTGATGGTGGTAAAGCAAGCGGAGTACGGCTAAACATAGTTGCAAACAGGCAAGTGTGTTCACAAAGCCCATCTGCCTAAAATACTATCAGGACTTCCTATAATAAAAAGTACATTTGCAATACAGGTTGAGTATCTCTTAACTGGAATTCCAAAATACTCCAAAGTCCAAAATTCTTCAAATGCATGGCTGAGATGATGACACCTTTGATTTCAGATGGTTCAATATGAACAAACTTTCTTTCATACAAAACCTTATTTAAAATACTGCATAGAATCACCTCCAAGTTATATATGTATATATATAAGGTGTATAATAAGAAACATAAATAAACTAGACTTCGATCCTATTTCCAAGATATCTCATTATGTGTGTGTACACAAATACAAGTATTCCAAAATCTAAAACATTCCATATCACTTCTAGTCTTAAGTATTTCAGGCCCCATCTACACTGCCATATAATGCAGTTTAACTGCATTATACAGCAGTATAGACTCATATAATGCAGTTAATCAGCAATATGAAATAGAATTATATGGCTGCGTGGATGGGGATGTAGTCTACTCAACTTGTACTTTAAATATACTCTTAAGCTGAAGCCCAAGACCTATTACCATATTTGTGCCAGTTAATAACTGTGGTTAAAAATGATGCTTAAAATGTCATTTTTTTTTTTGCAGTTTCATAAAACGTTTGCTATAAAGAAACACTGAAATATAATCAGGGAGCTCCATTATAGCATATTAACACAGTAAGTGTGAATTGACTATGTAAGCTACAATCTTCACCCCATTTAATAGAAGGAGGTTCCAAAACACAACTGGAGTAACTTTGAAGTAAACATGCGCAAGAATATATTTGGTTTATGAGAATTACTCTAACTATTCAACTGGCATTACATACATTTCAGAAACAAACACTATGTGGAGCAAATATTAATGAAAGCAAGGAAGTTAAACTTTCAGCGTCGATAGTAAAAGTTCCTGCACATCCACTTCTCAAATTCTTAATGCCATTTATCTATCCCAATATCACACTATGGATAGTAGACATGCTCATTGTGGAACTCACCTCATCATGTTAAAACAGTGGATGTGGCTCTTAATGAGACATGCCGCATTATCACAGGATATCTGCGCCCTATACTGCTGGGGAAATTATACTGTTTAGCCAGTATTGCACCACCTGACATCTGCCGGGAAGTAGCAGCCAATAATGAAAAGACCAAGGCAATGACATCTCCAGCCCATCCCCTGTTCAGATATCAGGCAGCATGCCAATGCCTTAAATCAAGAAATACTTTTCTAAGATCCACACAGATACTCGCAGGAACACCTCAGCAAGCAAGAGTTCAAAAATGGCAGGCTAACGCCCAGAACATCAAGCCATGGCTGATACTGAATGAGAGACTCCCTCCTGGGCAGACAGAAGACGTTGAAAGACACTGAACAGACTGTGCTCTGGCATCACCAAATACAGAGCCAACCTTAAGTGGAATCCACAACATGCGAGTGTGGAGAAAAGCAAAACACAGACTACCTATTACAATGCAGCCTGAGCCCTGCCACATGCACAATAGAGGACCTTCTTACAGCAACGCCAGAGGCACTCCAAGAAGCCAGCTACTGGTCAAAGGACATTTAGTATAATGCCAAGCTTTTAGCTTTGTTTGTGTTTTAAATACATTACAACTGTACCCTCGCTTCGCTTCTGATACGATAAATAAAATAAATATACTATGGAAATATTATCAGGACTTTTTTAAAAAAAAAATTACTAATAGATGCTCAACAGTTTGCGCACCAGGGAATATTTATTCCAACATGTGCCAAATCATACTAAATTGTTCAATCACTGATGAAGCCTATGAAGCAGAAATATTGTTTAGGCCCCAAAGACAACACTGTGTTTGTGAAGCTCCACTGATACAAGGAGACAATGCCCCATCCGCATTCTCTGTCTGACATGATTTCTAATCTAGGGCTAGACAAATTGCAGTATTGACAGTTTTGCACAGGTCATCAAGACCACTCTCTTTTTTTCCTTTTAGAAAAGGGTAGCAGGAACTATCCACACAGATGCAATCACGTTCAAGCAAGAAACTGCTTCAATCTTTAAGAGAAACAAATATCAGTGTATACTATATAGCATGCAATGTGTAACGCAAGCATCTTTATAAATTCCTCCAGACCTAGGTATTTATTTAGTTTTTTAACAAGCACAATACAATAAAAAGAGCAAAAACAAAAACAAAAAACCCCGCATTGAGCTGCCAGGTAAAGACTACTCCATTATTGCTTATTTCCAGGCCTCACACATAAGAGGTCCTTGCAATACATGCAAGAAAATGAACAGATTAAAATTCTGGTATTGAATTATTGTTTAAAAGCCCTAAGAGTAAAGATAAGAGCCACTTATGAATGCTGCTGCATTATGTCAGAACACAGGTTAACTTTAGCAAACCATATGTTGCTATCCTAAACAATTGTATTCCTGCTTTCCCAGGTTATATATTTTACAACTTAAATAACAGAGAAACAATCTCAGGTTGTCAGTGCCAGAAATACAGCATATTAAAACAAACCTTCATGATAAGCTTGCATCCATTTTCAAAGTTGTCATTTTTCAGTCTGTTTTAACCTAACAAGGCAATGAGTACAGAAGAATGCAACAGGTAGGTGAACATATGAGAAACAGCACTGCAGCCAGCTTTGGAAACAAACACATAATAATGGATACTTCTTCTAAATTACAGAAATATTTCAGATCACTTTATAATCAAATTTGCTAAGGCCTATGATTCCTTGACCTTTAAAAAAAAACAAAAAAGTGTTTCAATAGATCAGTGTATTTTTTTTTCTTTCCATAGCCAAGTGTCTTTCTTACCTCTCAAATTTCTCGGATTTATTTGTTTTGTTCGAGGCATTCTCATCCAGTCATAGACAGTTTCCAAGAAATGGAGAACAAGCCAAAAGCAGCTCCATAAACATGCCAGTAGAGTCAGTTAATCCACATACTAGGGAGGAGAAAAAAAGATGACATTAAATAAGCACCTAAGCAACAAAATATTATCATCCCGTTTTAATAATGTATCACATTAGAATCATGTGAAATTGGGTTGTGGTTCCTATACTGACTGGATACTTCCCAAGTTCAGAAAGAACATTAGTGAAATAAAAAATAAGTAAACACAAATATCCCATCAATCAGTTCGCATAGATGCCCTTACAAATGTCATGAAAACAGATTTAAAACCAAAAACCATGAGCTTATTTCAGGTTTACCAACAAATATGTTTCTTGTATAAATTATTGGGTCACTTCCTTGCATAAGGGTCACAACCAAACAGCCAGGAAAGGAACTAGCCCAGATTTATAACAAAATCTATTATTCAAAACAATTACACAGCCCAACAAAAAACATTTCTTGGTACAGTATCTTGGTTTTTAGGCCTGTTCCTACAGTTATTTGGGGCTCTGATTCTGAAAATTGCGTTGGATTGAGCACATCAGCCATGATGCTCTGAGTCCAGAGCAGGGAGACAGTTCCACCTTGTCTCATGCTATCCTCTCTCCCTCTCTCTCTCTCTCTATATATATGTATATACACACACTGTATATATAGTACGTATATAATATACAATAATATATAATACTAGCTGTGCCCGGCCACGCGTTGCTGTGGCTTAGTCTGGTGGTGTTGGTCAGTCTACATTAGGTTGTATTTATGCTGTGACCTCCACCTTCTTTATACTCACATTAGTAGTAGTATTTGAAGTCTGTTACCTTCTTCAATTTTTGTGTTGATTGATAATTGCTTGAGATCCCTGTTGTCTTTGGTTTGTTGTTAATTGTAATGTCTGATTCTGCTGAGTGCGGTTTATATTTTTATTGTGGTACAATAGTCCTTTTTTTGTTTTGCCTGTGTAGGTGTTTATTATTATTGTTGTTGTAGTGGTCATGAAGGTTGGATAAGTTAGATGCTACTGAATTGTTTTTTGGAGGCCCAGTGTAGCACTGACTGGCCTCTCAGCCTCAGTGCCTGGCTGTTTCTTGCCTGTGATGGTGTTGATTCTTGTTGTTGTTGTTGTTGTCGTCATTGTTATTATTGTAATTGTTTTTTTGGAGGCCAAGTGTGAATGTAGGGATTGGGGAGGTGGATGAGTTGTGTTGTCAAATGTTGTATTTGTTATAGTCACAATGCGTTGTTGTGAGTTTTGTGGGTCTGGATTGTGGTTTTGTGGTGTGGTTGTGTTGTTACAACTGAGAGGCAAGGCTTTTGTGTTGTGTTGCGAAGTTTTGTATTTCTGGGTCGTTTAGTTGTGTTGTTATAGTCACGATGCATTGTTGTGAGTTTTGTGGGTCTGGATTGTGGTTTTGTGGTGTGGTTGTGTTGTTACAACTGAGAGGCAAGGCTTTTGTGTTGTGTTGTGAAGTTTTGTATTTCTGGGGCGTTTAGTTGTGTGCCAAGTTTTGTATTTCTGGGGCGTTTAGTTGTGTTGTTATAGTCACGATGCATTGTTGTGAGTTTTGTGGGTCCGGATTGTGGTTTTGTGGTATGGTTGTGTTGTTACAACCGGGAGGCAAGGTTTTTGCGTTGTGTTGGCAAGTTTTGTATTTCTGGGGCGTTTAGTTGTGTGCCAAGTTTTGTATTTCTGGGGCGTTTAGTTGTGTTGTTATAGTCATGATGCATTGTTGTGAGTTTTGTGGGTCTGGATTGTGGTTTTGTGGTGTGGTTGGGTTGTTACAACTGAGAGGCAAGGCTTTTGTGTTGTGTTGCGAAGTTTTATATTTCTGGGGCGTTTAGTTGTGTGCCAAGTTTCGTATTTCTGGGGCGTTTAGTTGTGTTGTTATAGTCACGATGCGTTGTTGTGAGTTTTGTGGGTCCTGTGTGGTTTTGTGGTGTGGTTGTGTTGTTACAACTGGGAAGCAAGGCTTTTGCATTGTGTTGCCAAGTTTTGTATTTCTGGGGCGTTTAGTTGTGTTGTTATTGCATGATGCGTTGTTGTGAGTTTTGTGGGTCTGGATTGTGGTTTTGTGGTGTGGTTGTGTTGTTGTAACCTGGAGGCAAGCCTTTTGCATTGTGTTGCCAAATTTCGTATTTCTGGGATGTTTAGTTTTGTTGTTATAGTCACTGCGCAAACAACTTTATCATTTTATATATATAGATAATATATTGTATATACATATAATATAATATTGATGTTATAATGTAATACAATATACTCATAATACAATATAATACTAATAATAATACAATATAATGATATTAATTATATATTATCTATTACATGTAGTATTACTAATAATATTACAGTATAGTGGTATAGCACAATATAGTAATATTTAATGCTAATATCGTGCTATGCTAATAATATAATTTATTGTATGTACATATTATTTGTAAGCTGCTCTGAGTCCCCTTCAGGGAGAGAAGGGTGGGATATAAATGTAATAAATGAATGAATAAATAATCAGCTCTAGCTTCTCAGATATGGTTTTCATGATGCTTTATGAGTGAGCAGATGGCAACTGGTATATGGTGCATGTTCTGCATCTCAAAAACTAGCGCTGATAGGGGGAAACTGGTGCCATTTTTGGAATCAGCAGGTCAAATATACCCAAAAGTACATCCAGCATTTGAGGCCCAAAAATGTGTTTTGGCCAGTGTTATAAATGGTGTATCTTTTGTTGAGAGCTGAAGCAGTTCTACTACTGCAGCCCACTTCTAATAAAATTATGTGAATAAGCAACTTCTTTTCATTGTACAGTAGAGTCTCACTTATCCAACACTCGCTTATCCAACGTTCTGGATTATCCAACGCATTTTTGTAGTCAATGTTTTCAATATATTGTGATTTTTGGGTGCTAAATTCATAAATACAGTAATTACTACGTAGCATTACTGCGTATTGAACTACTTTTTCTGTCAAATTTGTTGTTAAACCTGATGTTTTGGTGCTTCATTTGTAAAATCATAACCTAATTTGATGTTTAATAGGCTTCTCCTTAATCTCTCTTTATTATCCAACATATTCGCTTATCCAACATTCTGCCGGCCCGTTTATGTTGGATAAGTGAGACTCTACTGTATTTCCATTCTCATTTTTTTCTTTCCACCATGTCTTTCAGACTACTGTAAAAAGTAAACCAATTACCAGTTACTAAATGTAACTAATTACAATTCAAGCATCTATGGGCTACGAAGGGAGCCCCCGGTTAAACCGCTGAGCTGCTGAACTTGCTGACCGAAAGGTTGCCAGGTTTGAATTGGGGAGCAGGGTGAGGTCCTGCTATTAGCCCCAGATTCTGCCAACCTAGCAGTTCGAAAACATGCAAATGTGAGTAGATCAATAGGTACTGCTCCAGCAGGAAGGTAACAGTGCTCCATGCAGTCATGCTGGCCATATGATCTTGAAGGCATCTACGGACAACGCCGGCTCATGGGCTTAGAAATGGAGATGAGCACCAATCCACAGAGTTGGACACGACTGGACTTAATGTCAGGGGAAAACCTTTACATTTACCTATGGGTTATGAACAAGATAGGTTCGTACTTAAGTCAGATGTTTGGAACTCAAGAACTGCCTTTACTATAAATATTAGTAGCATTGTTAGATCAGACCAAAGATTAAGCAAAACTATAGTTCATGTTCTAACAAATGCAACTAGATCCCATCACAGGATATGAAGAAAAACATTTTTAAAAGGCATAAGGGCAATACTTTGTCCCACACCACTGAGAATAATATCATATGGCTGCAGAAAGAGGTGGAAATCTAGCTGGTGCCTTTCGCTATCACATTTTTGCCATTGAGAAGTTGCACCTACAAAACTTCTGCTTACAGTAGTTCCTACCAGCAATTTCTAGAAAGAACAAGCCAACAAGTGAAACAAAGTGGAATTCATTTGTTTTATAACGTTGAGCTGGGCAAATATTTACTTAATGGTACTTCTCCCCCCTGCTTAAAACAAGTTCCCATTGTTTTGCAAAAGAAAATGAAAGAACATTCCGTCACCCACACGCTTTCTCCCATATCAATCAATCTTATATAAAAACCCGGAAAAGAAGTCAATTGAGATCCACCAGTGGCCCACGCAAAATGTGTGCGCTCTGCTAGGCACTACGCTGGTTTGACTGGGTTTGGGAGCCATGCAGCAAAAGGCTAGCAATGCTCAACTGATCAGCAACAAAGTGAAAATGCAAAATAGTACTGCTGAGGAATTCCTTAACTGTTATGTTTTAAAACTAACTGGTGTGATAAACAGTCAAGCTGAATAAACACCCTTTAATAAAATAAGATAGTGATAACTGATCCTTGAATCTAACAGACTCTTGCTGTTATTAACTTCCACTCCTTTTGACACCGATTTTCAGAAATAGGGAAAGAACTGCAGGCGTGCTTCAGCTAACGGAGCCTCAGAGAATAAAGCTTCTGTTTACAAAAGGGTATCATGCCCACCCAGTTCCCACATTTTCTCCTTGCTTTCTGTCAAGCTGGAGGTTTTTTAGCAGTGTCAGCATTGGGATTATGATGCAGGAGGGCTGGTGAATAACAGAACTCCATCTAGAAACAAATAGTTTGAGATGAGAAAAAAAGAATTTGACTTTTAGTTGTGTAAGTTGGTTTTCCCCTGACATTAAGTCCAGTCATGTCCGACTCATCTCCATTTCTAAGCCAAAGAGCCAGCATTGTCCATAGACACCTCCAAGGTCATGTGGAGGTCATAACTGCATGGAGTGCCATTACCTTCCCGCTGGAGCGGTACCTATTTATCTACCCACATTGGCATGTTTTCAAACTGCTATTTTAGCAGAAGCTGGGGCTAACAGCAGGTGCTCACTCTGCTCCACGGATTTGAACCTGCGACCATTTGGTCTGCAAGTTCAGCAGCTCAGTGCTTTAACACGCTGCACCACCGGGGCAGTTGTGTATGCCTGCCTATATCAAGCAAAGTAAGGCTGTCTCTACTGAACTCTTCTTAAAAGCAAAACTGAGAGAGAAAGGGAAAATAGATTGGCCTGCCTCACCAGTTCCCAAGGATGACAGCTGCAGAAAGAAATGGACGTCCCTGGAAAAGCCTTGGAATCATCCCTAGAAGGTTCAAAATATTTTTGTTTACCTATGGAAGGTTCAACTGACTGGGCAGTTTAATTTCTCGCTAGCATCGTATTAGATCCGAATAAAAGGTTTCTTCAAACATATTGAACTATACTTCCCTTGTGTTGTTGAAGGAATCACTGTTTTGCTGTGAGTTTTTTGGGCTGTATGGCTATGTTCCTGATATTTCGCCCACATCTTTGGCAGGCATCCTCAGAGGTTGTGAGGTTTGTTGGAAACTAGGCAAGTGGGGTTTATATATCTGTGGAAGGTCCAGGGTGGGAGAAAGAACTCTTGTCTGTTGGGAACTAAGGAAACCACTGACCACATAGGGAAGCTAATGAAGAAACACAACCTACAAACTATCTAAAGACCCACAAAGAAAATTCAACAAATGCTACGTTCAGCAAAGGACAAGAGGGATCCTCTCACCTCTGTGGGAGTCTACCATATACCAAGCAGCTGTGGACAAGTCTACATAGGGACCACCAAACGCAGCATTTCCCAGACACGAATCAGGGAACATGATAGGCACTGCAGACTAAGACAACCAGAGAGGGCAGCCATAGCAAAGCACCTGATGAACCAACTTGGACACAGAATATTCCATGTATTCAAGAACACAGAAATGCTGGACCACTCCAACAACCACCATGTCAGACTACACAGAGAAGCCATTGAAATCCACAAGCATGTGGACAATTAGAACAGAAAGGAGGAAACCATGAAAATGAACAAAATCTGACTACAAATATTTAAAAACTCTAAAACCAGGACAGTAAATAAAGAACAACACTCAAAAAACAGAGGAAATCAAAGGAATTCCAGACAGGAAACAATCAGGGCTAGCTAACACCTCCCAACAAAGATGTGGTGGAAGCTCCTTTGGAGGCTTTTAAGCAGAGGCTGGATGGCCATCTGTCGGGGATGCTTTGAATGTGATTCTCCTGCTTCTTGGCAGGGGGGTTTGACTGGTTGGCCTGTGAGGTCTCCTCCAACTCTATGATTCTGTTTCCTCCAGGCAGACTTCGAAGTTACAAGGCTTTTCAATGCTAATAAGGTGATTAATTGTAACATTCACACTTGTCTCCAACAGAAAAGAGTTCTTTCTCCCACCCTGGACCTTACACAGATATATACACACCCCTTGCCTAGTTTCCAACAGACCTCACAATTTCTGAGGATGCCTGCCATAGATGAAGGCGAAACGTCAGGAGAGAATGCTTCTGGGACATGGCAACACAGCCTGGAAAACCCGGTATTGAATTATGTCTCTCTTATTTTCTGATCAGCCCCCCAATGCAGGAAAACAAAAGCCACTACATTCTATTCCAGGTATAATAATAATAATAATTTAATAATAATTTTATTCTTACACCCCGCCACATCTCCCCGAAGGGACTTGGGGCGGCTTACATGGGGCCAAGCAGCAAAACAAAACAAGCAGCAAAACAAATCAAACAACAATAAAACAAGTTATAAAAACACATACAATACATCATTGCATTGTGGTGGAGGCTCCTTCTTTGGAGGTTTTTAAACAGAGGCTGGATGGCCATCTGTCAGGGGTGCTTTGAATGCGATTTCCTGCTTCTTGGCAGGGGGTTGGACTGGATGGCCCATGAGGTCTCTTCCAACTCTACGATTCTACGATTCTATGATCATGATAAAATCATGGATAAGATCTGTAGGAAACTGGGCTAAAGTGCTAGTTATGTCGATATCATGGGGGGGGGGGAGTGGTTATCCAAAGTGTATAGGCAAACTTGGGCCCTCCAGGTGTTTTGGACTCCAACTCCCACCATTCCTAACAGCCTCAGGCCCCTTCCTTTTCCTCTTAGGAATGGTGGGAGTTGGAGTCCAAAACACCTGGCGGGCCCAAGTTCGCCCATGCCTGTTCTATCCACTCTTCCCTTTGACATGAAGCCGTTCATGTTTGCTATGGTTAGCAATAACTTGGCAGCGACAGCAAAGGTTTCCACATTCCCCAAACGACCAGGGCCACTGGTTGATCGAGCCTAAGAACTGGCTGGTTAAGTCGCCAGCAATTAAGAAAGAAAAGACATAGAGAGGGAGAGATACCTGGCAGAGGTTTCCTTCCCGCTCATAATTGTGGGCTGTTTGGATCCAACCCACGGAAAGCACATTACATAATATTTACACTTTGCAAAGAGCACTTCCGTTGGCCACCAGCAGGATTCCCTCCCCCCTTTCCTCTTTTTTGGGGGAGCACATGCCAAGGAAGAAAACAAGGGTACCAAAGGGAAAGACACCCAGGCTTGGTGTGGGGAAGGGAATGGGGCTGGAAAAAGCCCACAAGGGGAGGGAGAGGAGAGGAAGACGCAACCAGGGCGCAGCGTCAAAGGAGGGGAAAAACATGAATGGATCTGGAGGGGAGGGAGGAGCTTGGGAAAACCCCTCTGCTGCTGCTGCTGCGACGACGCAGGGCTGAACAAAGCAAAGCACACACGCCAGGAGGAGGGAGAGGAAGAGGGGAGGGAGGCTGGGCCAAGAGGGAGAAGGAGAGGAAAGGAAGGAGGGAGGGAGAGAGAGAAAGGAGAAGGGGGGAGGGAAGGGCCATGGGATGATGCCACCCAGCCCCTTCCCCGCCTGCCTAGTGCCTACCTTGCAGGACCAGCCAGGAAAGCTTCTCCCAGTCCCTGGCCCAGACCCCTTCCATGCTGGCTCAAAGGGGACTTTGTGCCCATGGGTCCCTCCTTCGGCTGCTGGGAAGGGGACACTCTCTCTCTCTCTCTCTCTCTCCCGCCCAGCCCCTCCTACCTGCTCGGAAGGCAGCCCAAGGCGAGGAGGAGGAGGAGGAGGAGCGGGCGCAGCAAGAGCAGCAGCCAGGAGACAGCGAATTGTGGCAGCTCCTGGGTCCCTCCTCCTCCTCCTCCTCCTCCTCCTCTTCGCCGTTGACCCGGCGCTCAACCCTCTCCCCTCCCCCCTCTGCAAGGCCTCCGCAGTCGAGACCCTCCGAGCCCCGTAGCCTTGTCCCCCCACATGCGAGGAAGTCCCATTCCAACGCACAGAACACCAACCACCCCACACAAAGACAGCTAGAATTGCTCTCTTCCAACCCTAGGGTTCCAATAAGGATTCCCAAAGGACCCAGTCGTATCCAACCACCTAACAAGTTGGGCAGAGGACACCAGCCAGCCCACACAAAGACAGCTAGAGTTGCTCTCTTCCAACTCTAGGGTTCCATATGAAGAATTCCAATAAGGATTCCCAATGGGACCCAGTCATATCCAACCACCTAACAAGTTGGGCAGAGGACACCAGCCAGCCCACACAAAGACAGCTAGAGTTGCTCTCTTCCAACTCTAGGATTCCATATGAAGAATTCCAATAAGGATTCCCAATGGGACCCAGTCATATCCAACCACCTAACAAGTTGGGCAGAGGACACCAGCCAGCCCACACAAAGACAGCCTCAGGGGAGTGGGCCCACCAGTCTGCCTGCTTTGGGAAACCTTGGGAGCTGCCTTTGGAACTAGACCAATGATGGGCAACCTTTTGCGCTTGGTGTGTCAAAATTCACCAAAAAAAACTTAACATGACTTGGGTGGTGTGTCACTTCGAGAGAGAAAAACCATAATTTCACACTATGTATAGCTTAAATCAGGGGTCCTCAAACATTTTTAGGGGAGGGCCGATTCAGGGTCCCTCAGACTGTGGAGGGGCCGAATTATCATTTGAAAATAAATACGAGCAAATTCCTATGCACACTGCACATGTCTTATTTGTAGCGCAAAACAACAACAATGAAAGAGCAATACAACATTTAAAAATAAAAAACAATTTTAACCAACATAAACCTATCAGGATTTCAATGGGAAGTGTGGGCCTGCTTCTAGCCAATGAGATAGTCAGGTTAATTAGGATTGTTGTTGTTGTTGTTGTTGTTGTTGTGTGCCTTCAAGTCATTTCAGAATTTGGGCAAGCCTAAGTATAAAACTGAGGGTGGGGGCCAGGTAAATGACCTTGGAGGGCCGCATTCGGTCCCTGGGCCTTAGTTTGAAGACCCCTGGCTTAAACAACAATAACCCCGGTGGTGAAGTGCGTTAAAGGTCCCAGGTTCAAACCCCGGGAGCGGCCGCTGTTAGCTGCAGCTCCTGCCAACCTAGCAGTTCGAAAACATGCCAATGTGAGTAGATCAATAGGTACCGCTCCGGCGGGAAGGTAACGGCGCTCCATGCAGTCATGCCGGCCACATGACCTTGGAGATGTCTATGGACAACACCGGCTCTTCTGCTTAGAAATGGAGATAAGCACCAACCCCCAGAGTCGTCACGACTGGACTTAACGTCAGGGGAAACCTTTACCTTTACGCGTGTCATAGGTTGGCCATCACTGAACTAGACTATAGCCCTGGAGATTTTTTAGCAGATGGCTATCTATCATGAGTGTATTGTGTGCTCCTGCAAAGAAAGGACTTGGGCTTGTATGGTCCTCCTGGTCTCCTCCAACTCTAGGTTTCTATATGAAGAATTCAAATAAGGATTCCCAATGAGACCCAGTCATATCCTGGAAGCTTTCCAACCATCTAACAGGTTGGGCATAGCCTTAAAGCAGTGGTTCACAACCTTTGGGCCTCCAGGAGGATGGCTTATTTCCCCCATGTGTCAGGAATGACTTGAGAAATTAAAAGTCGCTTCTGGTGTGAGAGAATTGGCCATCTGCAAGGATGTTGCCTGGGAGCCCCGGTGACGCAGGGTGTTAAACCATTGAGCTGCTGAACTTGCGGACCGAAAGGTTGCAGGTTCGAATAGGATAACTAATACTCCAGAAGACAAGAGCAGAATAGGAGCCTCCAGTGGCACAGTGGGCTAAACCTTTGTGCCGGCAGGACTGATGACTTGAAGGTTGGGTTGCTGACCTGGAGGTTGCCAGTTCGAATCCAACCTGGGGAGAGCACGGATGAGCTTCCCCTATCAGCTCCAGCTCCATGCGAGGACATGAGAGAAGCCTCCCACAAGAATGGTAAAAACATCAAAACATCCAGGCGTCCCCTGGATTCTCTCACACCAGAAGCAACTTCCAGTTTCTCAAATCGCTCTTGATGCAAACAAAAGTGCAGAATTGAAATGATCTTAACAGATTAGAGAGATGGGCCAAAAGTAACAAAATGAAGTTCAACAGGGACTCCGCTTAGGCAGGAAAAAAATGAAAAAATGAAAAAAATGAAATGCAAAGATAGAGATTGGGGGGCGCCTGGCTCAACAGCAGTATGTATGAAAAAGATCTTGGAGTCCTCGTGGACAACAAGTTAAACATGAGCCAACAATGTGATGCGGCGCCAAAAAAAGCCAATGAGATTTTGGCCTGCATCAATAGGAGTATAACGTCTAGATCCAGGGAAGTCATGCTACCCTCTATTCCGTCTTGGTCAGACCGCCAGACTGCACCTGGAATACTGTGTCCAATTCTGGGCACAGCAATTGGAGGGAGATGTTGACAAGCTGGAATGTGTACAGAGGAGAGCAGAGAAGAGACATGATGAGGGCCGCGTATAAAATATGCGAAGAGAAGTCATAGGGAGGAGGGAGCAAGCTTGTTTTCTGCTGCCCTGGAGACTAGGATACGGAACAACGGCTGTAAACTACAGGAAAGGAGATTCTACCTGAACATAAGAACTTCCTCACTATGCAAGCTGTTTGGCAGTGGAACTTTCTGCCCCAGAGTGGTGGAGGCTCCTTCTTTGAAGGCTTGTAAACAGAGGCTGGATGGCCATCTGTCAGGGTGATTTGAATGAAAATTTCCTGCTTCTTGGCAGAATAGGGTTGGACTGGATGGCCCATGAGATCTCTTCCAACTCTATGATTCTAGGTGTTTTGGACTTCAGCTCCCACAGTTCCTAACAGTTGGTAAGCTGGCTAGGATTTCTGGGAGTTGAAGTCCAAAACACCTGGAGGCCCAAAGGTTGGGAATCACTGCCTTAAAGCAAATGTCTCAGGTCCAAGCCTCCAAGACTAGGAGCTTGGCACAGCCACCTTGAAGCCACTACTGTGGTTCTATCCAACTACCAACTCTGGGGTTCTGAAGCATATTCCGCCCAGAGAGTTGACTGGCAACGGGTTGCAAGCAACCTCTTTTGCCTTAGAAACCCTACTGGGGCTAAAAAGCCAGGCCCTACTTCCTCCAGGACACGTGCTCTGCCACATGCCCACAGAGAGAGGCATACACGCCCCTCGGCGCCCCTGGGAAGCAAGGAGCTAGTGAAGAGAAATCCAGCCCTCCCTTCCCCATGCCACTGCTCACTCTTTCCACTTGCGGAGGGTTTTCCCTTCCAAGCACCACGCCCTCCATGACTCCCATCACCGACACCACTACCATGTGGTCCGGTCAGCTTCCCCCTCCATGGACACAGGCACTGTTTGTGACATCAGCGCCAGTGAACACTTCCTCCTCCCAAAACAGCAACAACCACAACGGGAGCTACGTTCAAGAGCCTGCTTCCCCTTCAAAACACCTCAGAAAATGCCCTCCCCCCAAACATTTAGTTCTGAGATTCTCAACCTTCCTAACGCCGCGACCCCTTAATTCAATTTCTTATGTTGCGATGACCCCCAACCATAAAATTTTTGTTGCTACTTCATAACTGTAATTTTGCTACTGTTATGAATTGTAATCTAAATATCTGATATGCAGGGTGTATTTTCATTCACTGGACCAAATTTGGCACAAATACCCAACACACCCAAATTTGAATACTGATGGGGTTGAGAGGATTGATTTTGTCATTTGGGATTTGTAGTTGCTGGGATTTATAGTTAAGCATTCTGATCTCCACCAATGATGGAATTGAAACAAAATTGATCTCCCATGACCAACAGAAAATACTGGAAGGGTTGGTGGGCATTGACCTTGAGTTTTGGAGGGTTTTTTTTTCATGTCAGGGGCAACTTGAGTCGCTTCTGGACTGAGAGAATTGGCCATCTGCAAGGACATTGCCCAGGCGACACCCGGATGTTTTGATGTTTTACCATCCTTGTGGGAGGCTTCTCTCATGTCCCAGCATGAAGCTGGAGCTGATAGAGGGAGTTCATCCACACTCTCCCCGGGTGGGATTCGAACCTGGCAGCCTTCAGGTCAGCAACCCAACCTTCAAGTCACGAGGCTTTAATCCACTATGCCACCGGAGGCTCCAGTTTTGGAGTTGTAGTTCACCTACATTCAGCGAGTACTGTGGACTCCAACAATGATGGACCTGGACCAAACTTGGCATGAATACTCAGTGTGCCCAAATTTGAACACTGGTGGAGTTTAGGGAAAATAGACCTTGACATTTGGGAGTTGTACTTGTTGGGATTTATAGTTCACCTACAATCAAAGAGCCCCTTGAACCCCACCAACGATAGAATTGTGTCAAACTTCTGACACAGAACCCCCATGGCCAATAGAAAATACTGGAAATGGTGGACCACTCTTAACAGCCACCATGTCAAACTACACAGAGAAGCCATTTTTTTCGTGTCAGGAGCGACTGCAAGTCGCTTCTGGAGTGAGAGAATTGGCTGTCTGCAAGGACGCTGTCCAGGGAGTGTCTGAATGTTTTGATGTTTTACCATCCTTGTGGGAGGCTTCTCTCATGTCCCCGCATGAAGCTGGAGCTGATAAAGGGAGATCATCCGTGTTCTCACCGGGTGGGATTCGAACCTGGCAGCTTGCAGATCAGCAGCCCAACCTTCAAGTCACAAGGCTTTAACCCACTACTCCACCTAGAGAAGCCATTGAAATCCACAAGCATGTGGACAATTTCAACAGAAAGGAGGAAGCCATGAAAATGAACAAAATCTAGCCATTAGTATTTTTTTAAAAAAACTCTAAAATCAGGAAAGGAAATAAAGAATAACATTCAAAAACAGGGTAATTCCAGACATGAAACAATCTGGGCCAGTGAACACCTCCCAACAAAGGATTCCTCCAGGCAGTAAGCAGCCAGACCTTGAAGCTGAAAGGCTATTCAATGCTAATCAAGGAGGCCAATTGCAACAATCATACCTGCCTCAAATAGACAAGAGTTATTTCTCTAACCCTGGACATTATACAGATATATAAAGTCCACTTGCCTAGTTTCCCACAGACCTCACAACCTCTGAGGATGCCTGCCACAGATGTGGGTGAAATGTCAGGAGAGAATGCTTCTGGAACATGGCTATACAGCCCGGAAAACTCACAACAACCCATTACAAAGTTCTTCCTAATGTTTAGGTAGAATCTCTATGACTTCCATTGAAACCCATTGTTCCTTGACCTTGTCATTAGCTTGTCCCTTCTTCCCCTAGAGACATCCTTTCTGATACATAAACAGGGCTCTCAGGTCCTCCTCAGCCATCTTTTCTCAGAGCAAAACATACCCAGCTTGGTTTTCAAAACTTTTTCTTCCCTTTTACTCATCCTTCTCTGGACACCTTCCGACTGGACAATATATCTCTTATTAATTTATTTATTTACTATATTTCTTCTTACGCCAAACGGGGCCTCAGAGCGGCTTACAATTTGACCCCGTCAGTGCCACCTTGCAAAGACACAGTGTATAAATATAATAATACATTACAAAACCAAATCACATTTAACATAAAATAATAGACAAAAAAAACACAACAAAGCACAATAACATCCAGAAATAAGATACTAATAAATATTAGGCATTAAAAACATTTAAAACCAATTACAATTATTGTGGAGGCTCATCAATTTAAAAAAAGTATATTTCTCTAAGCTCAGTCATCAGGGACAAATGCGAACCAGCGAGAAAATTAAGAGAAGTATCCACAAAATAAATAAATAAAATCAAAGGTAGAAGAGTTCACAATGGCTATCCCAGGCATGGTCAAACTTGGCCCCTCCCGGTGTTTTGGACTACAACTCCCACAATTCCTAACAGCCGGTAGGCTGTTAGGAATTCTGGGAGTTGTAGTCCAAAACACCGGGAGGGGCCAAGTTTGACCATGCCTGGACTATCCACTCCAACTTCATTCCGTCATGCAAGGAGAGACAGTAATCCGACATAAACGGGCTGGCAGAATGTTGGATGAACGAAAATGTTGGATAATAAGGAGGGGTTAAGGGAAAGCCTACTAAATGTCAAATTACATTATGATTTTACAAATTAAGCACCACAACATCATGTTTTACAACACATTGATAGAAAAAGCAGCACAATATACAGTAACGTTATGTCGTAATTACAGTAGAATCTCACTTATCCAACATAAACGGGCCGGCAGAACGTTAGATAAGAGAATACATTGGATAATAAGGAGAGATTAAGGAGAAGCCTATTAAACATCAAATTAGGTTATGATTTTACAAATTAAGCACCAAAACATCATGTCATACAACAAATTTGACAGAAAAAGTAGTTCAATATGCAGTAATGCTACGTAGTAATTACTGTATTTACGAATTTAGCACCAAAATATCAAGATGTATTGAAAACATTGACTACAAAAATGCGTTGGATAATCCAGAATGTTGGATAAGCGAATGTTGGATAAGTGAGACTCTACTGTACTGTTATTTATGAATTTAGCACCAAAACATTGCAATGTATTGACTACAAAAATACTGACTACTAAAAGGCAGACTGCGTTGGATAATACAAAACGTTGGATAAGCACAGGTTGGATAGCACTCCACTGAATTGCATTGATGACCTAGAAAATGTCTAGAGAACATACCTCTCCAGCATTTCTAAATCCCCTTCTACACTGCCATATAATCCAGATTATCAGATCGGATAATCCACATTATCTGCTTTGAACTGGATTATATAAATCTACGCTGCCATATAATCCAGTTCAAAACAGATAATCTGGATTTAATATCTGTACTGTACCATTTGACTATAAAAACATTGGCTGCTAACAAATTGACTACAAATAAAGATAGAATTGCATGAAATGAACTTTTAGTAACAACACTTGGCTGCTAAAACATTGACTACAAATAAAGATAGAATTGCATAAAATGAACTTGTAGTAACAACACTGTCGGAAGTTAAATCTGTAAAAAGTTCAGTCCTTGCTGCCTAGAGAAACAGCTGTGGATCCGGGCAAGGGATAGACTGCGTTGGATAATCCAGAACATTGGATAAAGGAGACTCTACTGTACAATCAAAGCATTCCCAACAGATGGCCATCCAGCCTCTGTTTAAAAACCTCACCAGGCAGCAGCTCTGACGTCAGGAAGTTTTAGGTGCAATTCCAAACAGTCCAGCCAGGTCTTGAGAGGATGGCAAAGTGGGGCAATGCAATGCACCCACCCCTCCAATAAGCCCCTTCCCACCCTTTATGCATTGTGCATTTGCTCCCAAGCCTTCTCCCCACCAAAAGCCACCCCCAGATGTTGCTGGTTGTGAAAGAGAGGCTCATGCAGAGACCCCCAATGGGTAAACAGACCCAGACAGGGGGAAGTGGGGCTGGGGGCTGGGCCGGTCTTCCTCCTCCTTCCCTCCCTCTCCTTGTGCTGCTTCCCCCTTTCCTTTCTTCTCCTTCTCCCCCCCCCCCCCCCCTTTCTCTCCCACCGCCTGGGGAAGCGCCTCCAATGCTAGGGACCCGGGAGTCAAAGGAAAGGTGAGGGGATGAACCCTAATTGGGGGGTGAAAAAAAAGCCAGGCGGGGGATTGCGTTACCTTCGCTCACTTTCTATTGCAGGAAGCGGGCCGGGTGACGTCATCGGGTCTCCCGGGCCCCGCCCCCTTCCCCCTGTCTGACGGGGAGGGCCTTGGAGGAGGGAGGGGAGGAGGGAGGGGTCTCCGAGGGGGTTTCCTGGCTTCCTGGAGAGGAAAATAAAGGGCCAGGAGCCAAAGCAGAAACCTAGGAGAAGAGGCGGTTTCTATTTCTTGCACCCACGGGGGTAGGGGGGAAGGTTTCAATTACTTTACAAAGGCGGGGCATTGTAAAAACAACGTCCCGCCTTTTAGGGAATCCCTGCGGTTGCGTCCTCAGAAACCTTGAACTCAGTTGGGACTCCACACTGAAGAATTGGTGCAGTTTGACACCGCTTCTAACTGCCCTAGCTCAGTGCTATGAAGTCATGGGAGTTAGGAGTTTGACCAGGCAGAGGATAATAATACAGTAGAGTCTCACTTATCCAACATTCGCTCATCCAACATTCTGGATTATCCAACACATTTTTGTAGTCAATGTTTTCAATACATCGTGATATTTTGGTGCTAAATTCGTAAATACAGTAATTATTATGTAGCTATACTGCATATTGAACTACAGTAGAGTCTCACTTATCCAACATAAACGGGCCGGCAGAACGTTGGATAAGCAAATATGTTGGATAATAACGAGAGATTAAGGAGAAGCCTATTAAACACCAAATTAGATTATGATTTTACAAATTAAGCACCAAAACATCATGCTATACAACAAATTTGACAGAAAAAGTAGTTCAATACGCAGTAAGGCTACGTAGTAATTACTGTATTTACAAATTTAGCACCAAAATATCACGATGTATTGAAAACATTGACTACAAAAATGCGTTGGATAATCCAGAACATTGGATAAGTGAATGTTGGATAAGTGAGACTCTACTGTACTTTTTATTATTTATATATTTACAGCATTTATATTCCGCCCTTCTCACCCCAAAGGAGACTCAGGGCGGATCACATTACACATATAGGCAAACATTCAATGCCTTTTAACACAGAACAAAGACAAGACAAACATAGGCTCAGAGCGGGCCTCGAACTCATGACCTCCTGGTCAGAGTGATTCATTGCAGCTAGTTGCAGCTGGCTTGCTCTCCCGCCTGCGCCACAGCCTGAGCCCAATTTATGTCAAATTTGTTGTATAACATGATGTTTTGGTGCTTAATTTGTAAAATCATAACCTAATTTGATGTTTAATAGGCTTCTCCTTAATCTCTCCTTATTATCCAACATATTCGCTTATCCAACGTTCTGCTGGCCCGTTTATGTTGGATAAGTGAGACTCTACTGTAATAATAATAGGTAAAAGTAAATAATAATAATAATAATAATAATAATAATACAGCAGAGTCTCACTTATCCAAGCTAAATGGGCCGGCAGAATCTTGGATAAGCGAATATCTTGGATAATAAGGAAGGAGAAAGGAAAAGCCTATTAAACATCAAATTAGGTTATGATTTTACAAATTAAGCACCAAAACATCATGTTATACAACAAAGTTGACAGAAAAAGTAGATCAATACGCAGTAATGTTATGTTGTAATTACTGTATTTACGAATTTAGCACCAAAATATTACAATATATTGAAAACACTGAATACAAAAATGGCTTGGATAATCCAGAGGCTTGGATAAGCGAGGATTGGATAAGTGAGTCTCTACTGTGTCATAAGACAGCAGTAAAAACAACTCAATATAAAATGAACACAGTTACAGTACCAAAGGTTTTCCCCTGACATTAAGTCCAGTCGTGTCTGACTCTGGGGGTTGGTGCTCATCTCCATTTCTAAGACGAAGAGCAAGCGTTGTCCATAGACACCTCCAAGGTCATGTGGCTGGCATGACTGCATGGAGCGCTTTTACCTTCCCGCTGGATCAGTATTTATTGATCTACTCACATTTGCATGTTTTTGAACTGCTAGGTTGGCGGAAGCTGGGGTTAACAGTGGGTGCTCGAACCTGCGACCTTTTGGTCCGCAAGTTCAGCAGTTCACGCTTTAACACGCTGTGCTACTGGGTCCCTAATAATAATAATAATAATAATAATAATAATAATAATAATAATAATAATAAATCCAGCATATCTCTCTTGTTTGCTGTGTCATATTGTGTCTTTGTGTCAACAATAACTTTAATCTTATATCCCATCCCATCTCCCTAGAGGGACCTCGTGGCGGCTCACATGGGGACCAAGCCCAGAATATACCACAAAATACAACAACAAAACACATTGAAACATATAAACATATAATCAAAAACATATAAAATACAATAAGGACATACAACTAACCAATAGCAAGGCACCGTGAGTACAATCAAGATTGGGGTAAGGCAGCAAGATTTATATATTGTATGTACAATAATTTGCAACCTCTAAACTGAACCAGAATAAAGTGCAATGGCTGGGTGTAGGTGAAGATGAAGGACACTGTCAATTTGTGGCGCATCAGTCAAACACACATTGAAATAGCCAAGGTGGGGGCTTTGAAAACACAAAGTTAAAAAAAACACAACAACAACAACAACTTAGAATTATACTAAATGTCCTTTGACCAGTCGCTGGCCACTTGGAATGCCTCTGGTGTTGTTGTGAGAATGAACAAAAAAGTATAGTCTTACTACAAAAGAGACAAAACTTCAATTCCTGAGTACGCTAAAGCTATCAAATATTTGAAGAATTAGGGAAGGCAGACTCTTGCAGCACAGGATTTATGGGCATTTTCTTTCCACTCATGACAACGTCAATTTGCGGGGTTGTTTGAGAGCACAGAAATGCTGGACTACACAGAGAAGCCATTGAAATCCACAAGCATGTGGACAATTTGAACAGAAGGGAGGAGACCATGAAAGTGAGAAAAATCTGGCTACCAGTATTTTAAAAACTCTAAATTCAGGACAGTAATTAAAGAGCAACACTCTGAAAACAGGGGAATTCCAGACAAGAAACAATCTGGGCCAGCTAACACCTTCCTGCCTGAGAATTCCCTCAGGCAGGAAGCAGCCAGGCTTTGAAATTGCAAGGCTATTCAATTCAGACAGGGGAATTCCAGACAGGAAACAATCATAACAATTCGCAACAAAGGATTCCCCCAGGCAGGAATCAGCCAGGCCTTGAAGCTGCAAGGCTATTCAATGCTAATCAAGGTGGTCAATTGCACCATTCACACCTGCCTCCAACAGACAAGCGTTTTTTCTCCCACCCTGGACTTTCCAGATATATAAACCCCACTTGCCTAGTTTCCGACAGACCTCACAACTTCTGAGGATACCAGCCATAGATGTGAGTGAAACGTCAGGAGACAATGCTTCTGGAACATGGCCATACAGCCCAGAAAACGCACAGCAACCCAAAGCATTATTTGATACACAACAAGATTAGTACACAGCAAACAAGATCACTATGCTGGATTTTGTATTGGATCACACGTCAGATACTTCCCAAGTGTGTAGGACTATGTGATGTATCGGCGAATAATACATAATAATAATAATAATAATAACAACAACAACAACAACAACAACAACTATTATTATTATTAGATATTGTTTTTGGAAATCTAACAGCCCTTCTGTATCGGCCTACGTAATCCCGTCTCTCATACACAGTGCAATTCTACACGTTTACCCAATTATCTTTATTTTAAAAAACCACTGGGTGTCCTTGCACAAGTCACACTCTTTCAGCCTCAGAGGCAACCATCCTCTAAACAAATCTTGTCAAGGAAATGCTGTTATAGATTTTTCTTAAGGTCACCATAGATGGGAAATAATGTGAAAACGTACCAAAACAAACCAGGTAAAACCTTTTGCTCTCCCAGGCAATCTAAGAAGTGTGCAAATGCTTCATATCTTCGGTCATCTATCCTGTGGCTGAGTTTACATGCTGAAGTTTGTTATTATCTCCTCCACATTTTATCATGGGGTTTTGTATTCTTTCAACACATTATTTTGCAAGTCACATTCTCCCAGCGTAAGAAAATCCCAACTGCCTCCAATAAATCTTGTCTACAAAAGCCTATGATAGGATCAGCCGAACTTCAACAACTATTTATTTAGTGGGGGTTGTAATTTTATCTTTTAAACAAACCCTACCCTACCCTATAGAACTTTTCCTTAATGAACAGTTTAAAAATGCAATTGATGTGTCTAATTTAAAAAAATTGTGTTCCAGAATTAACAAGATGTCAAATCCTATATTTAGAAGTATGGGCTAATCATAAAGACAAAAATACATACGTGAGGTAATTTATGAATGTAAGCAATATGATAATTTTATAGAGAAAAAATCCACCAAAATCAATACAGACAAAGTAGTATCCAGAATTCTGAAATCCAAAATTGTGTGCATGCGTTGCATAGGCAGTTACAATTTTGCTTTCTGATTTTCTGTGGAAATTTTGTTTAATGTACAAAATTATTGAAAATATTATATAAAATTAGCTTCAGGTTATGTGTATCAGGTGTACATGAAGCATAAATGAATTTCATGTTTATACTTGAATCTCAGTCTCTACATGCAAATACAGGTATTCCAAAATCTGAAACCTGTATTTTCATAGGTATAGATTTAGAGTCCCTTATCTGGAATTCCAAAATCCAAAATACTCCTAAATCCAAAACTGGCCACATGGGTGGCTGAGATACAGTGTATAAAATTACTTTCTGGCTGTATGCATAAGGTTCAATATATACAAATTTGGTTTGGTACACAAAATTATTTAAAATATTGTATATAAAATTACCTCCAGCGTATGTGCATTTGAAACATAAACAAATAATGTTTTTAGACTAGTTTCTTGCCTCCAAGAAGTCTAATTATATACATGCAAATATTCCAAAATCTGGGGGAAATCCAAAATATTTCTGGTCTCAATTTTCAATAAGCAGAGATTCAACCTGCATTGAGCTGGGATACAAATTTCTTCCTGACTATGTGTTGTCGAAGGCTTTCATGGCCAGGATCACAGGGTTGTTGTATGTCTTTCAGGCTATGTGGCCATGTTCCAAAAGTATTCTCTCCTGACGTTTCGCTCACATCTATGGATGCCTGCCATAGATGTGGACGAAACGTCAGGAGAGAATACTTTTGGAACATGGCCACACAGCCTGAAAGACATACAACAACCCTTCTTCCTGACTACTACACATCCTGCAAATCATGCATTTCAACTGATCCTTTGAAAAACCTGGCAACCCAGGGCTACATTTATATTGTCAAATCAATACAGTCAGACTACTTTCACTGCCTTGGCTGAATGTAATGGCATCCTGGGGTTGGTAGATCGCTGAGGTACTATAACTCATTGGCAAAGACCCCCGTAGAACCACAACTCCCAGAATTCTGTCACATTAAACCATGGCAGTTCAAGTGGCATCAAACTGCATTAATTCGACAGCGCAGGTGCACCCTACATTAAGACCATGGATGCATCTAAATTGTCGAATTAATGTAATTTACCCCCATTTAAGGCTCAGTGCTATGGGATCTAGTTGTATGAGGTTCGTAGCCTTCTCTGACAATAAAGGGGTTGTTGCCTCACCAAACTACAAATCCCAGAGTTCCATAGCATTGAGCCGAGGCAGTTCCAAGTGGTACCAAACTCCAATGTGGATGTAACCCTCAACTTGGGAGGAACATAACACAACTTTCTTCCTAGGCTACTGCAAACGTACACATTTCCACAGTCCCTTTTGGAAATCTGGCAAACCGAAGGAGAGGTGACAACGTGAAAGCCCTTAACAATAATAATAATAATTCTTATTACAGGCAATCCCCAAGTTACAAACAAGATAGGTTCTGTATGTTTGCTCTTAAGTTGAATTTGATTGTAAGTTGGAACAGGTACATTTTAAAGTATAACTCCAGCCATATATATGTGTATACGTGTGTGTGTGTGTAGGTATATGTGTGTATAATTATTATTATATCATTATATTACATTACACATAATCTGGGATCAGATCCTGGGATAAAGGGCAGTGTAGAAGGACCCTTAGTCAAAAGATAAAACCTGGACATAATAATAATATTTTATAGGTAAAGGTAAAGGTTTTCCCCTGACATTTAGTCTAGTCGTGTCCGACTCTGGGAGTTGGTGCTCATCTCCATTTCTAAGCTGATGAGCCGGCATTTAACCTCTAAAATCATGTGGCCGGCATGACTGCGTGAAGCGCCATTACCTTCCTACTGGAGCGGTACCTATTGATCTGTTAATTGTTAGGAATTATGGGAGTTGAAGTCCAAAACACCTGGATGGCCAAAATTTGCCCAGGCCTTGTGTAGACTCATATAATCCAGTTCAAAGCAGATAACTGAGGGCCCTGTCATGGTTTGCAAAGGAACTGAACTGTGTGTGTTGACAGGAGGGTGAAGTGCATGAAGCCAATTGGCTGAGCCTACAAAGATCTGGGGATTGAATTGATACTGTTTCTGTTCTGCTGCGGCAGAACCAGTTTGGACAATTTTTTCCGTTGCTATCTGTGTACTGCCCTGCAAAGAAAGCAGTGTACAGTGTTCCCTCACTTATCGCAGAGGTTAAGTTCCAAGACCACCCGCAATAAGTGAAAATCTGTGAAGTAGGGGCACTATATTTATTTTAATATTTATACATTATTTTAGTAGTTATACACTATTTTAAGTCTTTATCAACTAATCGTGAGTTGATAAATCACCTCCTTCTCCTCCCGTTGCCGCTTGGGCTCCTTTTCTCTCCCTTCAGCTTCTCCTTCCTCCCTTCCTTAGGCTGTAAATTGTAATTTTTATTATTTGTAATTGTCTTTTAGAGTTTATTGAAAAACCGCAAAACAGCGATTCCGCAAAAAGTGAACCGCGAAATAGTGCAGGAGCACTGTACTCACAAAGGGGCCTTGTTATTCTGAGGCCTGTTTGCTGCTGGTAAAAGAAAGCAGATTTGTGGACTGAGAAATGACTATTTATGACTGTGGACTTCTGTATGTGATCTGATGGACAACTGTTTTTGATTTCTTGGAATCAGTAAAGTTCCTGTATTTTTGTTCTGTACACCTGAGTGGCATGTTATTGTTCTGCAGGTGACTGGATCGCGGGCACATGTAAGAGCGTCCGTTTACCATCATCAATCCGTAACAGGCTCTTCTACAGCCATATAATCCAGAATATCAAGGGAGAAAATCCCACAATATTTGCTTTGAACTGGGGTTATCTGTGTCAATGCTGCCAGATGTTCCGTAACAGGCCCTTCTACACAGCCCTACATCCCAGAATATTAAGGCAGAAAATCCCACAATACCGTAGAGTCTCACTTATCCAATATAAACGAGCCGGCAGAATGTTGGATAAGCAAATATGTTGGATAATAAGGAGGGATTAAGGAAAAGCCTATTAAACATCAAATTAGGTTATGATTTTACAAATTAAGCACCCAAACATGTTATAAAACAAATTTGACAGAAAAAGTAGTTCAATAGGCAGTAATGCTATGTAGTACAATAAAGTCTCACTTATCCAACGTTCTGGATTATCCAGCGCATTTTTGTAGTCAATGTTTTCAATATATCGTGATATTTTGGTAGTAAATTCGTAAATATAGTAATTACAATATAACATTACTGCGTATTGAAGTACTTTATCTGTCAAATTTGTTGTGTAACATGATGTTTTGGCGCTTAATTTGTAAAATCATAACCAAATTTGATGTTTAATATGCTTTTCCTTAACCCTTCCTTATTATCCAACCTATTCGCTTATCCAACATTCTGCCGGCCCGTTTATGTTGGATAAGTGAGACTCTATTGTATGTTTATTGTGTATTGGTATATGTGATTTTATCTGTTTATGATTTGTTTTTATATTGTTTATTGCCTGGGCTTGGCCCCATGTAAGCTGCCCCAAGTCCCCTCAGGGAGATGGGGTGGGGTATAAAAATGAAATTATTATTATTATTATTTAATACAGAATATCAAGGGAGAAAATCCCACAATATTTGCTTTGAACTGGGTTATCTTTGTCCACACTGCCATGTGTTCCATGGCTCCCTCTCTACCTTCCTTCAGGAAACAACTGAAGACTTGGATGTTTCGGCAGGTCTTTGGAAATACTGTCATTAATTAATCAGCCCCAGAGGGTTTTTAATAATCTATCCCATTTTTATTACGATTTTACCATTTATGTGTTTTAAATGCAATTTTTTTATCCTGTATTTTTGTTTTAATTGATATATTGTATTACTGTTTTATCTTTTTATAGTGTGATTTGTATTATGTTGCCTATGTTTTGTTCTATGTTGTTTGGGCCTCTGTCCCATGTAAGCCACCCCGAGTCCCCGTGGGGAGATGGTGGCGGGGTATAAATAAAGTTTTATTATTATTATTACTAGCTGTGCCCGGCCACGTGTGGCTGTGGCGTTGTCTGGTGGTGTTGGTGAGAAATTGTTGAGGTAGTGGTGGTATTGAATGTCTGTTGCATGGTTGTCTTTATGTTTAGTATGCACATTGAAGTGGATTATATGGCAGTGTGGAGTCAAGATAATCCAGTTCAAAGCAGATAATATAAGATTATAAATGGGTTATATAGCTGTTTGGAAGGGCCTTGAGTCTACACTGCCATATAATCCAGTTACAATCTGATAATCTGTGGAAGAGCCTAAGTGAGGCCTAACTGTGCCTGTCCCCTGGGCTGAGTAGGTTGCTAGGAGACCAAGTGGGTGGAGCTTAGCCTTCAAACTGGCAGCAATTGGATAAAAACTAGTATTCCTCTCCCTGTAATTAGGACTTTATTTTTCTTTTCTTTTTGTTGTATCAACCTAGAGCCGTGAATGATGGGTTGTGTTGTCAAATTTCGAGGTTGGGGGGCCTGTAGTTTTGTTGTTTTGTCCGCTGCCCTGATGCCATCACTCTTTTATATATATAGATTATTATTATTATTATTATTCTACACAGTCCTACATCCCGGAATATCAAGGGAGAAAATCCCACAATATTTGCTTTTGAACTGGGTTATCTGTGTCCACACTGTCATATATTCCAGTTCAAAGCAGAAAATGTGGGATTTTTTTTTCCAGCTGTGTGGAAAGGGCCCTAGGATCAGATCCTGGGGTGTAGAAGGGGCCTCAAAGCGGCTAACTCAAGTCAAGGGGAGAAGGCAGGCATGGGACTCCAATGGGGGCGTTTCCCAGGGCGTTTGTCGGATCCCCCCCTGCAGAGGCCCCGCCATGCCCAGCGCTGGAGCTGCTCCTGCTGCTGACGCGGAGATCCCGGAGGTTCCTCCTCGCTGCTGCTGGCGGGTCATGCAGGCTGTGCGCTCCCCTCCTCCTCCCCCCTCCCCTCCCTTCCTCTGCCGCTCTGGCTGGGTTTTCCCGTTCCCTCCTCCTCCTCCTCCTCCTCCTCCCTCCTAACACGCCCCCTCCCTCCCTCCCTCCCTCCCTCCCTCTCCGCTTTGGGGTCCCTGCCTTCCCTAGGGCCGCACTTAGAATACTTACTTACCCCTCCTGCAGGACCCCGAAGTTTGGCGAGAGAGCCTCTGAGGGTGAACCCATTGCCCCCCTCGCTCCCTCCCTCTCTCCAGTGGTGGGAAATGGGCGGGAAGGGGGAGGAGCCAAAGGCGGGCAGGCAACTGCTTGGCTTCGCTTTCGCTCTCGCTCTGTCTCTGTCTCTCTCCGGCGCCCTGCTCCTCCGGGCCGCGCCAAAGGGGGGCTCCCCTGCCAGGCTGTCATTGGTCGAGGCGCCGTCAGCTGTTTGTATTGGATGGAAGGGCGGGAGGGAAGCGAGGCGCCCAAAGCGGTCCTGGCCCAGGAATTTGCTAGGACAGTGGAGTCTCACTTATCCGAGCTAAAACGGGCCGGCAGAACCTTGGATCAGCGAATACAGTAGAGTCTCACTCATCCAACACCCACTTATCCAACATTCTGGATTATCCAACGCATTTTTATAGTCAACGTTTTTAATACATCATGATATTTTGGTGCTAAATTCGTAAATACAGTAATTACTATGTAGCATTACTGCATATTGAACTACTTTTTCTGTCAAATTTTTGTATAACATGATGTTTTGGTGCTTAATTTGTAAAATCATAACCTAATTTGATGTTTAATAGGCTTTTCCTTAATCCCTCCTTATTATCCAACATATTTACTTATCCAACGTTCTTCTGGCCCGTTTATGTTGGATAAGTGAGACTCTACTGCATCTTGGATAATGATTATGATTTTACAAATTAAGCACCAAAATATCATGTTATACAACAAGTTTGACAGAAAAAGTAGTTCAATACGCAGTAATGTTATGTTGTAATTACTGTATTTACGAATTTAGCACCAAAATATCATGATACAGTAGAGTCTCACTTATCCAACACTCGCTTATCCAACGTTCTGGATTATCCAACGCATTTTTGAGTCAATGTTTTCAATATATAGTGATATTTTGGTGCTAAATTCGTAAATACAGTAATTACATAGCATTATTGCGCATTGAACTACTTTTTCTGTCAAATTTGTTGTATAACATGATGTTTGGGTGCTTAATTTGTAAAATCATAACCTAATTTGATGTTTAATAGGTTTTTCCTTAATCCCTCCTTATTATCCAACATATTCGCTTATCCAACGTTCTGCCAGCCCGTTTATGTTGGATAAGCGAGACTCTACTGTACATTGAAAACATTGACTACAAAAATGCCTTGGATAATCCAGAACCTTGGATAAGCGAATATCTTGGATAATAAGGAAGGAGAAAGGAAAAGCCTATTAAACCTCAAATTAGGTTATGATTTTACAAATTAAGCACCAAAACATCATGTTATGCAACAAATTTGACAGAAAAAGTAGTTCAATACGCAGTAATGTTATGTTGTAATTACTGTATTTATGAATGTAGCACCAAAATATTATGATATATTGAAAAAATTGACTACAAAAATGCCTTGGATAATCCAGAACCTTGGATAAGTGAGTCTTGGATAAGTGAGATTCTATTGTAATAATAATAATAATAGTAATAGGTAAAGGTAAAGGTTTCCCCTGACGTTAAATCTAGTCATGTCCGACTCTGGGAGTTGGTGCCCATCTCCATTTCTAAGCTGAAGAGCCAGCGTTGTCCATAGACACCTCCAAGGTAATATTATTATTATGTAGTAATTACTTTATTTACGAATTTAGCACCAAAATATCACGATGTACTGAAAACATTGACTACAAAAATGGCTTGGATAATCCAGAGGCTTGGAAAAGCGAGGCTTGGATAAGTGAGACTCTACTGTAGTTCAATATGCAGTAATGTTATGTTGTAATTACTGTATTTATGAATTTAGCACCAAAATATCATGATACACTGAAAACATTGATTACAAAAATGCCTTGAATAATCCAGAACCTTGGATAAGCGAGTCTTGGATAAGTGAGACTCTACTGTATTATTGTGTTGTTATTCCTATGTTTATGATTACACTAGGTAGGTAAAGGTTTCCCCTGACGTTAAGTCCAGTCATGTCTGACTCTGGGGGTTGGTGCTCATCTCCATATCTAAGCCAAAGAGTCGGCGTTGTCCGTAGACACCTCCAGGGTCATGTGGCCGGCATGACTGCATGGAGCGCCGTTACCTTCCCGCCAGAGCGTTACCTATTGATCTACTCACATTTGCATGTTTTCAAACTGCTAGGTTGGCAGAAGCTGGAGCTAACAGCGGGCGCTCACTCCGCTCCCAGGATTTGAACCTGGGACCTTTCGGTCTGCAAGTTCAGCAGCTCAGCGCTTTAACACACTTCGCCACCAAGGCTCCACTACGTAATTATACTGCGTAACACAATTTCTGTTATATTGGGCTATAAATGTCATTTTCCTAATTGGTTCTATCATAAAAACTCGGGAAAAGTTTATTAAACTGCAAAAACTTATGTTGTTGCTATTATTATTATGTTTGTTATTACACTATGTAACACTAGGTTGCTGTGAGTTTTCCAGGCTGTACGGCCACATTCCAGAAGCATTCTCTGGAACATGGCCATACAGCCTGGCTACTGGTATTTAAAAACTCTAACAGTTTTTTAACAGTAAATAAAGACCAACAGTAAATAAAGACCAACACTCAAAAATAGGGAAATTCTAGACATAAAACAATCAGGGCCAGCTAACACCTCCCAACAAGGGACTCCCCCAGGTAGGAAGCAGCCAGGCTTTGAAGCTTCAAGGCCATTCAATGCTAATCAAGGTGGCCAACTGCAACATTCACACTTCCAACAGACAAGAGTTCTTTCTCCCAACCTGGACTTTCCACAGATATATAAACCCCACTTTCCTAGTTTCCAACAGACCTCACAACCTCTGAGAATGCCTGCCATAGATGTGGGTGAAATGTCAGGAGAGAATGCTTCTGGAACATACAGCCTGGAAAACTCACAGCAACCCAGTGATTCCAGCTATGAAAGCCTTCGACAATACACTGAACAACAATACTTATACATACATAAACACAGACATAGCTAGCAACAGTTACATATCAAACTACTAGGCTTGATCGATCCATGAAAAATTTGATTCTAAACTCGTTTCAAAACTAGAGGGGGGCAGCTTTTCGTTTCTGATGGTATTTCCGAATTTGGCCCCCAAAAAATTTCGAAATTAACGAAAATTCGTTATTTTCAAAATTAATACGTTAATGGCGGACGCGCATGCGCAATTCCCAAAAACAGCACAGAGGGAGAGGACTTTACAAGACTCTCCCACCCTCATTTTTTGAGTGATCTTCTTCAAACTTGGTACAGTGGTAGAACACATTTAACACTGATAGCTCACCAAAATTTGGAACGTTTCCCTTATCCTCTGATTTTTGGAGAATTTTCATAGCTTTTATAATAAACCATTTTTTAATAATTGCAGAAATCTGTTCCTGGTTTGAAAGTCTTATTTCCTGTTAAATTGGGTTGTCTTTACTGTGAAAGTCATTGTTCTACTTCAGAAACTTTGTTTTTGTGGCTGAAACTTTGTTAAATTGGTGTGTGTGTGATATATATTGTGTATGTATGTATATATATATGTATGTGTATATATATATATATATATATATATATATATATATATATATATAGTCCCTGCTTGTGTGTGTGTGTGTGTGTGTGTGTGTGTGTGTGTGTAGGTAAAGGTAAAGGTATCCCTTGACGTTAAGTTCAGTCATGTCTGACTCTGGGGGTTGGTGCTCATCTCCATTTCTAAGCCCAAGAGCCAGTGTTGTCCATAGACACCTCCAAGGTCATGTGGCCGGCATGACTACATGGAGTGCCATTACCTTCCCAGAAACACCCAGAAAATGGGAATTCCAGACAGGAAACAATCAGGGCCAGCTAATACCTCCCAACAAAGGATTCCCCCAGGTAGGAAGCAGCCAGGCTTTGAAGCTGCAAGGCTATTCAATGCTAATCAAGGTGACCAATTGCAACATTCACACTTGCCTCCCACAGACAAGAGTTCTTTCTCCCACCCTGGACCTTCCACAGATATATAAACCCCACTTGCCTAGCTTCGCACAGACGTCAAAACCTCTATGTCTGCCACAGATGTGGGTGAAACGTCAGGAGATAATGCTTCTGGCACATGGCCATAGAGCCCGGAATACATACCACAACAGTGTGATCCCGGCCATGAAAGCTTTCGACAACACAACCACAGTATCCATTCAAGTTCATGTAGCGTGGTATGGAGACCTGTATTGGGGGGAGGGAGGGTGCGAATCTGGGCCCCTGGGAGTGGTAGTCCTCCCTCCCTCCCTCCCTCCCTCCCTCCCCGGGAGCAGCCGAGGACGGGCCTGGCCCACACCCCCTCGCATCCCGGGCCTCTTCCTCCTCACCGCCGGGCCCCTCTCTGTCTCTCCAGGCCTGAGCTGAGGCGAGGCGGCGGCGGCGGCCATTTCCCCCCTCCGTCTTCCTCCTCCTCCTCCTCGGCCTCCTTCCCCCTCGCCCCCTCCCATTGGCTGAGCCCGTGACTCCCCTTTTGCTGAGGGGCAAAAGGAAAGGAGTTTGGGTGATTTGCAAAAGCTTTTTTTTCCTAACGAAAAAAACGAAGAAATAAGAAAAAACGGCCTCTCGCGATTCGAAACCGCGATATCCAGACGTGTGGACAACCAAGGTTCTATATTGCTTCAAAACAAACGAAAATAACGAATTAATAACGGGTAACGGGGAAATCGAATTATTTGAGCAAGCCTAGTAGTCACAACCACAACTTTTAATTTAATTTAATTTAATTTTCAAACATATTTATATATATCCTTGTGTCCGTGTTCTTTTAACTTCTTCTTATGTCCTTAAAAGAAGGCACTGCTGATATTTAGTCTTGGGCTCAGCTTGAGGCACTTAATTTGAGGTATGCTAGATTTTGAAGGTCAGCACTATAAAATAGGAATGGAGAACATCTGGTCCTCCAGATGTTTTGGCATATAATTTATACCAGTCCTACCTAGTGTAAGCAATGGTTGGGAATTGTGAGAGTTGTCGTCCAGAATACCTAGCCAGGGAGTAAATCCTCCCCGTTCTGCTGTAATGTGCCTTTTGGTTTTAATCATCATCATTTTTATATAAATCTTTACAGAATAACTGAATGAGAGTTAATAAATTGAAAAATAATTACAATATGTAAAAATGCAATACTGAAAAATAAATCTTCAGTAACATCAATAATATTAATTATTGGCTATAATAGGCTCTGGCGGGAAGGTAACGGTGTTCCACGCAGTCATGCCGGCCACATGACCTTGGAGGTGTCTACGGACAACGCCAACTCTTCGGCTTAGAAATTGAGATGAGCACCAACCCCCAGAGTCTGACTTGACTGGACTTAACGTCAGGGGAAACCTTTACCTTTATAATAGGCTTATGATTACATCATAATCTAAAGTCAAATGCAACCACACTTACTAGTTATACTGAATTTTGGATCCATAACCCTCCAGAGTTTTAACTCTAACACTGGAGCCAATTTACAGGATTCCTCTAAAACAGTGGTTCTCAGGTTGTGGGCCGTGGCCCTGCAATAGGCCGCGAGAATGAAAATCCAGTCCCCGAACATCCTTCCTCTTTATTTATTTATTTTATTTTATTAATTGTTATTTCCTTTCCATTGCATTGGATAGACCACATCAGCACTAGAACATTAAATAGGTTTTCTGTGAGTGAACAGATGGCAAATACTGGATGGCATATGCTCTGTATCAGAAACTAGAGCTGATGTGGTCTATCCAATGCAGTTTTCTGAATCAGCATCCCTAATAACCAAAGTGAATCTAAAGTTGACTAAAAACTTATTCGTACCCTTTTGGTACTAATGTTGGAGAGTGGTCCCTGGTCAAAGTGGTCCCTGGTTAAAAAAAAAAGGTTGGGAACCACTGTTCTAAAAGTGCGTATATAACAAGTGTGTATATGTGTGTAGATATTTATCAGTTTGAAAAGTTATTACAATGTGCAAAATACAATGCTGTATTCATGATAAACACACCTCCAGGTACTTACTGAACCCCAGTGAGTTTCATAAGGAATTACAGTAGAGTCTCACTAATCCAAGCTAAACGGGCCGGCAGAAGCTTGGATAAGCGAATATCTTGGATTATAAGGACTGATCAAGGAAAAGCCTATTAAACATCAAATTAGGTTATGATTTTACAAATTAAGCACCAAAACTTCATGTTATACAACAAATTTGACAGAAAAAGTAGTTCAATACGCAGTAATGTTATGTTGTAATTACTGTATTTATGAATTTAGCACCAAAATATAACGATATATTGGAAACATTGACTACAAAAATGGCTTGGATTATCCAGAGGCTTGGATAAGCGAGGCTTGGATTAGTGAGACTCTACTGTAGTCCCAGATACTGCTATGTATGTATAGGATTTCAATTTTTTATTAGTAGTTCCTACCATCAATAAACACACCCAACAACTACAGTAAACTTTTTTTTTTCATCCATGTATAAAAACAAACATTTGTGCTATTCCAAGATTTATTCTGCGTTTCCTATACTTTTCCTGACTTACAGTACTTCTCTTTGTGAAAACATATTTCTTTTAATTACAGTAGAGTCTCACTTATCCAACATAAACGGACTGGCAGAACGTTGGATAAGTGAATATGTTGGATAATAAGGAGAGATTAGGCAAAAGCCTATTAAACATCAAATTAGGTTATGATTTTACAAATTAAGCACCAAAACATCATGTTATACAACAAATTTGACAGAAAAAGTAGTTCAATACGCAGTAATGCTATGTAGTAATTACCGTATTTACAAATTTAGCATCAAAATATCACGATGTATTGAAAACATTGATTACAAAAATGCTTTGGATAATCCAGAACCAGAGCCGGCCCTAGGTATTTTTCAAGTGTAGGCAAACAGAATTTTGGCGCCCCCCTCCCAAACAATCACTGAAAAATAAAAGCGTTGGATAAGCGAAAATGTTGGATAATAAGGAGTGTTTAAGGAAAAGCCTATTAAATATCAAATTACATTAAGATTTTACAAATTAAGCACCAAAACATCATGTTTTACAACAAATCAACATAAAAAGCAGTTTCAACTGCGCCCCGTATGTTTGTTGCCCAAAGCGACCGCTTAATTCGCCTCATTGTTGGACCGGCTCTGTCCAGAACGTTGGATAAGCGAATGTTGGATAAGTGAGACTCTACTGTATCTTTATAGTTGCCAAAGACTAAAAATATTTTTGCAATAAGATAGGGTTCTAAAAAGGCTACTTTTTTGTACGACAACTTAACAGAAATTTCCCAGTGACCATCTTGATCAAGTGATTCTGAGAGTTACCATGCAAAAGATCAACGTTTCCAAGCTCTGAATATCATTCAGTTTGTTCAAGTGACTTGGGAAATTCCTCAAGTCCTTCACATTAATGAAGTTGACAAGGAAAAATACTGCCATTCACGCCTTTTCTAGTGTTACAGCATTGTAAACGTCATAGTGCTAGACTACTTGGAGAGTGAGGTGGGGTAAGCTTTGCTTGTAAACAGAAGTCAGAAGCAGCAGACACTGTACCAGACTGACGGGGTGAGAAATATGGTGGCTTGAAGTAGGAGGAGAAAATCACAAGTATCAACACATTAATCATATCCTATCCATCATCTGTTCCTTAGTACCTGCTACTTTTAATTTAAACTGCCTGAAAGCTTACCCAGGAAAGAGGATTTTGTAGGATGACATGAAGTTTGATGAACAGATTTACCAATCTCAGCAAACCTCTGTCACTCTTTGAAAAATCTTCATCATATACGTGTGCACACACTACTTTCCTTTATTACAAGAACCCTGTAAGAGGCAGGTTAGACTGAAAGACTGCAAGTAGCCAGGTCAGCCAAAAAGTTGCCATAAATCAAAGTTGACTGGACAGTAAATAACAATGATAACAGCAATGTAATAAATTAAGGGCAGTCTAGCATGAGTTTGAGCCCCCGGTGGAGCAGTGGGTTAAACTGCTGAGCTGCTGAACTTGCTGACCGAAAGGTTGGTGGTTCGAATCTGGGGAGTGGGGTGAGCTCCGGCTATTAGCCCCAGCTTCTGCTAACCTAGCAGTTCAAAAACATGCAAATGTGTGTAGATCAATAGGTACCACTCCAGTAGCAAAGTAGCAGTGCTCCGTGCAGTCATGCTGGCCACATGATCTTGGAGGTGTCTATGGACAATACCAGCTGTTCGGCTTAGATATGGAGATGAGCTCCAACCCCCAGAGTCGGACATGACTAGACTTAATGTCAGGGGGAAACCTTTACCTTTACCTAGCATGAGTTTTGCATCATGTTTACTTTTGTTTCATTTACCGGTATGTGATATGTGAAGATCTCTAAACTGATTCCCACAACCCCTTCTATAGATCATCAAAAGAAGTGTGGCATGGGCCACCATCATTCAGTCCTCTTCACATGTCTTCTTGGTACTTCCAAGTATTCCATGAACCGACAAAGGGTGCATCTCTACTATAGAATTAATGCAGTCTGACATCACTTCAACTGCTTTGGCTGAATGCCATGGAATTACTTTGATGGATAAGGCTGATGGCCAACCACATTCCAGATGGTGTCTGTTCATATTACATGTCTTTCTGCCTTGTTAGATCTGTGATGGTACATCATATGTTGAAATCAAAGGTGGATTTTATAGTTTGCAAGTGATGGGACCAAAAGGTCCCAGGTTCAAATCCCGTGAGCGGAATGAGCGCCCGCTGTTAGCTCCAGCTTCTGCCAACCTAGCAGTTCGAATACATGCAAATGTGAGTAAATCAATAGGTACCGCTCTGGCGAGAAGGTAACGGCTCTCCATGCAGTCATGCCGGCCACATTACCTTGGAGGTGTCTACGGACAACGCCGGCTCTTTGGCTTAGAAATGGAGATGAGCACCAACCCCCAGAGTCGGTCACGACTGGACTTAACATCAGGGGAAAACCTTTACCTTTACCTTTTAAGTGATGTATACATAGTTAATTTAAAGTTAGCAATTTATATAAACTAACAAGTGTTAAGGCCTGAAGGTCTCTAAGCAAACTGTTGGCTTAACAACACAGATCAGCCTACCCTTGCCCACAGTACTTTGTTCCCCAATGGTAAAGTAGATTTTTAAAAATTAGTTAAAATACATTCCACTCCAGAAGGATTCTTCCTAGAACTTGAGCTGATATGCAAAACTGAGGATAGGAGAAAATCCTATTGAAATCAAAGACTTCTGGCCCAAGGACTCCATATAGTTGACCTAGAAAATGCCTAGAGATTTTGTTGGATGTGGATACAGGTTCCATAGATATGAGAGCTGTATTGTAACCAGGGAAATTGCTTTAATAAAAAGGTAAAGGTTTTCCCCTGACATTAAGTCTACTCTTGTCTGACTCTGTGGTGTGGTCTCATCTCCATTTCTAAGCCAAAGAGACAGCATTGTCCGTAGACACCTCCAAGATCATGTAGCCGGCATGACTGCACGGATCGCCGCTACTTTCCCACCTGAGCGGTACCTATTGATCTACTCACATTTGCATGTTTTCAAACTGCTAGGTTGGCAGAAGCTGGGGCTAACAGCGGGAGCTCACCCCATTCCCCAGATTTGAACCGCCGACCTTTCGGTCAGCAAATTCAGTAGATCAGCAATTTAACCCGCTGCACCACTGGGTTAATAGCCTGTTTAAAAATCAGCATCAGAGATGAGAAGAATTGAAACTAGACCAATTTATAGAGGATGAAACTACTCAATAACGTCTTACTATACGTCACCTCCAGTAGCAGAAGCAGTTTCCTTTTTAGTTTTGGTTACTGGAGAACAGAGCAGGAAAATACTGTCAATAACAACAACAACAACAACAACAACAACAACAACAACAACAACAACTTTATTTATAACCCACTATTTCCCTGAGGGGACTCAGGGCGGTTTCCAACAAAGGATGGCAAACATTCAATGCCATAAAACAATACAAAATGAACAAATAGCCCCATGGATAAAACATCTATAACAAATTATAACAACCACTCACGAAGTTTAAATAATTAAATAAAACATGTAAATCTATTAAACCTACAAAGTAACAAAACTAATAAGTTTTAAAACAATTAAAAACAGTTAAAATAACCATTGTTTTATCATTTATCTGCCACTAACAAGCCAGAGTAAGGTGCCGTGTTCTTGTCAAGGCTGTAAAACATAATATTCTAATCCTGTTGTACTCAGTCATATCCTATGTGTACATTTTCCCTAGGTATCTACATGAACATCATGAGTTCCGTTTTATTTCTTTTCATAGTCCACTGCTGTTATTGGAAATCAAGGGTCTAAAACCTTTATAACAGAGCTTTCCAAACTATGTATTGAACTAAATCACTGTGTTGGCTGCAGTGAATAGGTGTATTGTATGAAAATCTTGGAAATGTATGATATTATATTATAAATCAGATACATTTAAAATATAAATGAAAGTTTTTCATAAAATATGTTGTGTCATCATACATTTAGTTATTATAATGTATCTATGTGTTTGTATCTCTCATGAGAGGTTAGTTTAACCTCTGGTTTGTTAGAAAAACTGAATTATTGTGTCGCAAAAAATGTGTGTTTAAAAAGGGTGTCACCAACGTGAAATGTTTGGAAAGCTCTGCTTTATGATCTTGGCAAAGCATCTAGCTGTGATCTGATAGTAGACTGATTTTGCCCTTAGCACAATTCTGACACAACCTGATTTTCCTCTAGGGATATTTAATCAGCTATCTAGAAATCAAATTCCTCTTTTTCTATTTTATCTTTCTGGATTCCATTTCTTCCTCAGTAGGCTAAAGTTCCTCTTGACTTTAGCTGCTTTCCGGAATTATCTTTTTCCTTATATCAGTTCCAATATTTTTGGACTCAATTAATTTTAAGCTACTTTATAGGTTGGATTGCTGTGAGTTTTCCGGGCTGTATGGTATGTTCCAGAAGCATTATCTCCTGACGTTTTGCCCACATCTACGGCAGGCATCCTCAGAGGTTGTGAGGTCTGTTGGAAACTAGGCAAGTGGAATGTCCAGGTATCCAAGTTAACAGGTACCACAACTGGTTTTGTAGCATTTCAGTGTACTCTATCTGTATGCACCCACCTGTCTGTTGCCCATAAATTAGTTATAGATGGATTGTACTATTGAAATAATAAAAGCATTGGGGGGAAAAACGCCAATATCTAGAAATTGTTATATCAGAAAAAGCTTGGGACCATTTAGTGATACTTATTGGGGATTGTGGATGATAGATGGAGGCTCTTATGTGTGCCCATGAACCCAGAGACACCCTGAAGAATGATGCACCGCTCAGCTTTGCAGAACAAAGTAATGGTAGCGTTATGTAGTAATTACTGTAATTACCGTATTTACGAATTTAGCACTAAATCCAAGAAATCAACAGAACAATGGTATTTATTTACAATAGTCCCTTTGATTGCTTACAGAAAACAGCAGTCATTGGCAATCCTTTCTTTCTTTGTCCATTAATCTGCTTCAGTGAAGATCAGCAGCAATCAAAGCCTCAGAAATAGTCAGGCTTCTTTGAGTACAGAGCCATCTTCTTTCAAGCCAGTACTCAGAAGATTCACATGCACACTCCTGTTAAAACTGGTTCTCCAGCAGCAGAATAGCAACAGTTGCAAACCAATTCCCAAGTTCTTGCAAACTCAGCCAATCGGCTTCATGCATTTGATTTTCCATTTAACACACATATAGTATCTTTGCAAACCCTGACAATACTTTCCCATCTGTTCCTGTCAAAATTGATCTAATACATGGCAACTTTCTGTGTTGTGTGCCTTCAAATAATTTCTGACCTATGGTGACTACCATGTGAACTTATCATGAGAATATCTTGTTCAGGTAGGTTTGCCTTTGCCTTTTTCTGAGGCTGAGAAAAACTGGTTTGCCCAATATCTCCCAGTGGACTTATGTAGCCAAGTGGATATTTGAACCTTGGCCTCCAAGGTTAGGTTATACTCTAACTCCTAAATAACTACACCATTGTACACTTCTATTACAGTAGAGCCCCGCATATCCAACCTTCGCTCATCCAACATTCTGTATTATTCAATGCAGTTTGCCTTTTAGTAATCAGTGTTTTTGTAGTCAATGTTTTCAATACATTGTGATGTTTTGGTGCTAAATTTGTAAATACAGTAATTACTACATAACATTATTGTGCATTGAACTGCTTTTTCTGTCAATTTGTTGTAAAACATGTTGTTTTGCTACTTAATTTGTAAAATCGTAATGTAATTTGACGTTTAATAGGCTTTCCTTTAATCCCTCCTTATTATCCAACATTTTTGCTTATCCAACATTCTAACGGCCCGTTTATGTTGGATAAGCAAGACTCTACTGTATAAGTAGACTTGTTTAAGAGTTCAATTGAAACCCAGAATGAATTCCATGGAAACATAGAGACTCCAATAGTGTCCCCCAAAAATTCAATTAAAATCAAAACCTATTTCTTGTTGCAATGATTTTGTTCTATGTGGATAATAATTTAAAAGGGGGGTGGAGAGAATATGGCTACAGTTTTCTATTAGAACAGTAATTTTCATTAGGAGGGTACTTATTTAACATAGTTGTGATAATGAAAAACAGACGGCAATTTTAGTAAAACACACTGCTTGCAATATGTCAAACACTCAGGGAAAATACATGTTTCTTGTTACAAAATTAAATGTTAGAAATGAAAACAGTTGCAGCATATTCCCCTCTTTCTCTCTTTCTGAAATAAAATGCAGGCAATGAAATGGATGTCTTGCTGTGGTCTGTCAGAACATTGTAATATGCCATTTAGAACGACTGAGGCTGAATGTTTGTGCTGTTTCCCATCATTTGTGCTGTAAACACACTTGCTGGTCTTCAGCGCAATAAAAATATGAAACTACCTTAAAACCCTTAGCAATACGACTTTGTTTCAGGTTATCTTTTAAATCTGAAATTATTACTTTCTTAAAATGTTTCAATACTAGATTCTTTTGCGGTGCCAGACATTTATGTAATAGTACCAACTGTGCACCGAGCATTGGAGACAGAAAAATCCCACAACTCATTGGGCATTCAAGTTGAATCCAGTGCTTCAGAGTACACAGCTGTTGCTTTTTTGGAACAACCAAGTAATGAGCTGAACTAATGACAGTGCTATATGGCACTCATCAACTCCACTCCTCCAATAATGAAGCTGGACAGGGAGACATGCAAAATAGCAGGACCTTTAAATGATGAATGAGGCAGAACTATCTGGAACTGACCAATTTCATTGCAATGCTATTTTTTTCTGTATGCTTGCAGCTAAGATGTGACATGGGACCAGGTTATCTGCAATGACCAGCGAATTGCATCTCCGAAACTTAAACCGCAACAGGATTTCAGCAACACAAGGATTTATAGAGGAACCAGGATAGTGTTGTGGTTTGAGCACTGAACCACAACTCTGGAGATCAGGACTCGAATCCCCACTTAGCTATGGAAAATAATAATAATAATAATAATAATAATAATAATAATAATAATAATAATAAAAGGTAAAGGTAAAGGTTTCCCCTGACGTTAAGTCTAGTCATGTCCGACTCTGGGAGTTGGTGCCCATCTCCATTTCTAAGCCGTAGACACCTCCAATGTCATGTGGCTGGCATGACTGCATGGAGCGCCGTTACCTTCCCGCCAGGTACCTATTGATCTACTCACATTTGCATGTTTTCGAACTGCTAGGTTGGCAGAAGCTGAAGCTAACAGTGGGTGCTCACTCCACTCCCCGGATTCGAACCTATGACCTTTCGGTCTGCAAGTTCAGCAGTTAAGCGCTTTAACACACTGCGCCACCCGGGGCTCCTAATAATAATAATACTTTATTTATATACAAATATACGGCAAACATCCAATACCGTTTGAACAAACAGACAGAACAGACAGAAAGGAGATATGTTGTTTCAAGGTCCATCTTCGGTACCTTGGAGGTTATGCTCAGATCCGGCCACGGGGGGTGCTGTTGGTCCATTCTCTATGACAAAAAGCCATCAGGACTTCCTCCTTCCTTTTGATTACTGGCATTTCTGGTCTTTTTCATTTTATGGTGTTGTAAAATCCCCCCCCCCCCCCACGCTTCATTAGCAGTACCTAATTTCTCTACTTACAGCTCTAAGCTGTTTTCAAACTACTTAGGTAAACAGTGAGCTGGGCTTGACATTCGGGTGCTCATCCCGACCAGGCTTTCAACTGGCCACCTTTCATTTAGTAGATCTTATTACTGCTGGTGATTTACCAGCTATGCTAAAGCCCAGCCCAGCTTTTAAAGAAAACCACCTTGGGTAAATTACTTTTTCTCAAATTCAGAGGAAGACAAAGGAAATTGCAGGGAAAAGAAGATCCAGCTAAACTAGTGGTTCTCAACCTGTGGGTTCCCAGATGTTTTGGCCTTCAATTCCCAGAAATCTTAACAGCTGGCAAACTGTTTGGGATTTCTGGGAACTGTAGGCCAAAAACATCTGGGGACCCACAGACTGAGAACCACTGGCCTAAACATTAGAAATAACTTGCTGACATTAACAGCTGTTTGGCAGTGGAATATGTTGCCTTGGAGCATGGTGGAGTCACCTTCCCATCTGTTAGGGGTGCTCTGATTGTGTATTTCTACATGGCTTGGGGTTGGACTGGATGGCAATTGTGGTCTTTTCCAACTTTATGATTCTATGAAAGGAAAATCCCCTCTGAAAAAATATTGCCCAAGAAAACCTTGTAATATGGTTAGGTATCTTCAAGTCATATGTTGGAAACAAGTTCAAGACACACACATACCACCAACAAGATACAAATTTCCAATTAGAGACCCATCCACTCATTTCATAGAATGAGATGGTAGAATTCTGCATTGTACCATTTCAGATGGCAGGACAGGGCTCATGTGTTTTTAATGCTTTCTGATATACTTCCCAAATTGTAACTGATACAGAATTCTGCATTCGTTCTATTTGCAGAAATATTCAGCAAACAATGAAGTAAATGGATATGTGTGTGCATTTGTTGCTGGATATCTTCAAGCCATTTCTGATTTATGTTGACCTTAAGGTGAACCTAATCCCGAGGTTTTCATGGCAAGATTTATTCCAAGGAAATTTGCCATTGGTGTCTTCTCAGGCTAAGAGACTGTGAAGCAATCTTACAATAGAACTAATAGCTGAGGCAGAAATGTGAGGTGGGCAGTTGAGTTGAGTTTCTTTCTGTTGTGTTCAAAAGATGTTAGATTTCGGGGGGATTCACCAGTTAGCATTGCTTCTAGACAGAGGTGGGGAACTTTTAAATCTCCCGATGTTACCATAATTCTCTGCTGTCCATACTGGCTTAGATATCTGGCATCCTAGTGATTTTGGATTAGAATTCCTTGATCTTGACTTACTTTTTCTAATGTAGTGTAAAACCCAGATATTTTATAAAATGATAGCAATTTGAGTTCAATATGGGATTTTAAAAATTATTATTTGTAATACAGAAATATTTAAATGTTTATGTACATAAGTCTAAACTGGCCAAACCACCTCTGAGTATTCCTTGCCAAGGAAATACCTATGAAATTCATGGTGTCACCATAAGTTGACCGGTGACTTGAAGGCACAAGGTATGATGCAGCATGACTTGTCTTTAATGGACAAATTATACCAATTTCTTCTTCTTCAGAAAAGTGATCCCAGTAATAATGGGTATTTTCAATTCAATTACATTCAAATTTTTGGATGCTGATACATTTATAAATATAATTGTATAATTTATAAATATATAATATATTGTATATACATATAATATTGATAATATTATAATGGAATACAATATTATACTACTAATAATACAATATAATAATATTAATTATATATTATACATTAAATGTAGTATTACTAATAATATTACTATATAATGATATAGTACAATATAGTTTGTTTTTTTCTTCGTGTCAGGAGCAACCGGAGTTGCTTCTGGAGTGAGAGAATTGGCCGTCTGCAAGGACGTTGCCCAGGGGACGCCTGGATGATTTGATGTTTTACCATCCATGTGGGAGGCTTCTCTCATCCCTGCATGGAGCTGGAGCTGATAGAGGGAGCTCATCCGCACTCTCCCCGGGTGGGATTCGAACCTGGTAGCTTTCAGGTCAGCAACCCAACCTTCAAGTCACGAGGCTTTTATCCCCTAGGCCACCAGAGGCTCCTAGTACAATATAGTAATTTAATGCTTATATTGTGCTATGCTAATAATATATTGTATGTTCATTTGATTTATAAGCCACTCTGAGTCCCCTTCGGGGTGAGAAGAGCGGGATATAAATGTAGTAAATAAATAAATAAATAGTAAACATTCTAACTTATTCCCATTGAAATTAATGACATTTCAAAGAGCAAACTGAGGGCATAGAAAGGTAGCTGCCTTCAAGATAGATTTTGATACATTCACTTGATAGAATTTATACATTTCATACCCTTTAGGAATTAACACAGTACATGAAAGCTGCAAATTAAACAAAATAATCAAGTTGATACATTTTATTAAAGCCTTAGATTTGATAGTTTTTAGGGTACAGCTAATGCATGTAACGGCACTCCATGCAGTCATGCCGGCCACATGACCTTGAAGGTGTCTACGGACAACACCGGCTCTTCGGCTTAGAAATGGAGATGAGCACCAACCCCCAGAGTCGGACACAACTGGACTTAATGTCAGGGAAAAACCTTTACCTTTACCTTTACCTTTAAAGAGTACAGCTGCTGCTAGGTCCATTTTGGATCATCAAGCGGTTTTGACACTTTTCAACTTTGGAGCCGCAGAAATGTTTTAAAAACAAATACAACAATACAACAATACCAAGTATCAAAACCTTGTGAGGGTTTAGAAAAACATTTGAAAGATGCATGTTTATTTATTTTTAAAAAATAAGGTATCTTTTCTCCCACGTTTTAGCAGCATACACATGAACTAACTGCTGTGAATCAAGGAGCTAATTTTAAGTGTACATCTTGCCATATCAATATCAGAAGTATTAAGTGAAGAGGAAAGTGTATTGGCTGTTATTCTAAGAGAGTTTTCATATGCTGAGTGTAGGAACAAAGCAAAAAATACCGCCAGAGTTTTCCAAAAATGCTTATCTTAAATTAGCTTCGTCATGCATTTATTTGTAGCCAAGAGTGACATTCATATAGCCTCTGCAAAGACGGGAAATGTTTCCTCATTAATTTATGGCTCAGGGCCAGTGTTTGGCCTGGTCTTGCATATTTGTATACATGCCTGCAAAGTTCATGTATTTAAAGAGGACTGATTTGGCTAAGGGAGAAATTCCTGGTGCTCATGATGTTTAAATTGTCTTCTGAGCAGACCCATACAAATTCTGACATTTTCAACTCAATTGGTAATGACTACCAGGAGTCTTTTTATAGTCTAAAACCAGCCTAAGGGATTTTGCAACACCAGCACGGGTGTGTGCCCAATGCTGCAGAAAAAGACTTGGGTTGCTTCAGAATGAAAGTTCATCATGAGGAACAACTATAAACGATTTTGCTGTGAGAAACTTCAGTCCAACTCCAACTATGAGTCTAAGGCTGACTCTTAAAGATGCCCACAGGATTTCTTTCCCAGGGAATTGGGGATTTGCACAGAAGTGTGTGGATATAACACTATGTAGCATGATTTTTGTTACTAGGGTTTATAAATGTCATCTTCTAATTGATTCTATCATAAAAACATGGAAAAAATATCAAACTGTAATAACATTGGTTTTGTAGGAAATTCTACAGCACATTTTGCTATAGTTTTTCAATGAATATCTCATCCAATTCAATATAGTTTGTAACAGTATAACAACTACTTTTAAAGTAAGTACCACACAATTAAACAGGAAATAACACTTTCAAACCAGGAACAGATCATTTTTCAAATTTTGTTTCATAGTATGTGTGGCAGTGCAGCCTTTTTCTTGTGCTTCAATCTTTACAGTCATGTTCAATGATTAAAAACAGTGGGAGGAAAGTGGGATGGAACTGGTGTAGTGCAGTAGTTTGGGTGTTGGACTATGACTTTGGAGATCAGGATTTTAAATGAAACATTTAGAAGAAGAGAAGGGGAAAGAATTCAGATGAATGACCTATTTAAGAATAACGTACTGTATACAGTATTACATATTTCCTTGCTTTACTGCCTTTATTTACAACTTTGCAAGACTTTCCTATAAAAGAGCCCTCATATTCTAATCTAGATCCTTGGAATCATTAGTGAACATATTGTAAAGTATAGATTTAGTTTTTGGATGAATCACTATCTTTAGCATGAGAAGGAGAGATTAATAAGTTTGGATGTTCCATAAGTACATAAGTACATTTTAACTTCTACATCAACCATCAATAACATAATTTTTCATTTAGTTGAATTTTAAACTGTATAATTGTCTTTTGGAACACCACATTTTGTGTTTGAAAATATTTGGTTATTCAAACACTCTAATCCCCCCCCCCCCCCCAAGCCAATGTGTATAGCAACTAGGGAACTTTTCTAGACTGGACAAAGATATGCTAATACCTACACACACACATATAGAGTTTCAGAAGTGTTCTTTTTAGTTCCCCCAAAAATATCTACTCTCCCTTAAAATATATTTGCCTCTAAATCATGCTCTCAAGAGACAAGAATAAGCAGACTTCTTTAAAAGTAACATAGTTGATTTACTCACAAACTTAATGTATTCAGCATACAGGTAATTTGCTTATCAATCTAGTTACAAATAGATTTGAAGTAGTTTCTTTGTGTAGGTAACACAGTGCATCATTCTTAGAATCAACTGTCCATAGTCCAATGGAGTCTAACGGCTTCTACTGTTCCTGCATTGAAGTCTGATGAATACAGTTCTTACTGAAGTCTAAATTGAACTGTTCTAAAATGGAGTCTGAGTCCTGAACATGTCCAGTTCTGATCACATGGTCTGCAACCCCTCCCACAACAAAGATTTAAGGTAAAATCGCATACCAATACACACATATAAAATACAGTAAGCAATCTGAATTATATACATAACAAATAACTAGTGGAGGCTTGAGATGGTTGCTATTTCCAACACATACACAATTACATCTCAGTTTTTCTCTTCTCCCAGGAAAACATACCCAGCTCCCCGATTTTTTTCTCATAGGGCTTGGTTTCCAGATGTTTGACCATCTTTTCTTCTTTGGACATGTTCCAGCTTGTCATTACCGCTTTTGAACTGTGGTACTCAGAGGTGGATACAGTATTCTAGGTGAGGCTTGACCAAAGTTGAATAGAGTAGCAGTATTACTTGTCTTGATCTACACACCGTTGATGCAGTCTAGAACTATGCTGGCCTTTTGGGAACCTCATCACACTGCTCACTCATGTTTAGCTTGTTTTTTGTTAAGACTTGTAGACAGTTTTTACAGAAAATGTTGTAGACTGGACAGGCATAGGGCTTCTAAGCTCAAAATAACTACATTCCTACAATATACAAATGTGCTGAAGTGAAGAGTGTACAGTAGCAATCTGTTAAACACACACATCTACAAGTATGATGTAAATGCAAAAATCATTAATTAAATTTAGAAACACACCAAGTGGATGCAAGCCTTTGCTTAACTCCCAGGGAAGTAGATCATTTACATTCCAAACCTTTGCTGCATAATAAATACCCAGATTCAAATCTCTTTAGACTGTGGCTCTCCATAGATTTCTAAAAATGTACGCTTATGGAGTAAACAGAATGCTTAATGGCTTCCAGCGGCATATCAGATTTGTTACACTTATGGGAGGATTAGTTATCAAATATTCATGCTCACAGCTCTTATGCAACACTAGGATTTTTTTCCAACTTGTGGAATAAATACAAAGTTCACCAGATGTATGAGATAAAGGGATTGTTTTATCTGACATGGGCAGGCAAGTTTTTCTATGGATTATTAATGTCCAGAAAACTCAGAGGGCATGATTTGCAGAACATAGCTTTTGTAGCAGGCCCTGCGATGGGAATGCAAAGGCTTCTTGGTGATTGCATTTGCAGCTCTATTAGCAATGCAAAAAATCTAAGAAAAATAATAAATACCATGGTCTGAAACTGAGGATGTCAAGAGATCTGACTGCATATTTTATTTCTGCTTATCTGCCTCCAATATTTCCAGAACAGAGAGTTGTATAGTCTCATCTTACTATTTCTGTACCTGGGGGATCGTCAACACCAAAAGAATATATAAACTATGGCTTTAAATGATTTAACCATTGTGTTTCATCCCTGTGTATCTTGGGAACAGAGCCAAAATACATTTTCTCCCCTTTGTCCATTTATTTCCTTTGCAGATGTTGATGGCAAATATTCTTAAGTCTTCAGTGCATGCGGAGATATTTTTCTAAATGTTAAGTGAATATTTGCTACTCAGTATCAGCCACTGACATATATCCAATTATTTTGTATTAGCGTCAACAACCGATGAAGCATCACATTAAAAAGTAAGGGAGTAAAACATCTACCTAGGCTTAGGAATCTATCATTGGTAACGGTCCCTATCACATGACATTGTGTGCATCCTGCTGATTGTCTTCCCTGATTCTCCTATGTCTTGCTATTGATAGGTGAAACCCATCAAATGTTCTCAGTCCTAGTGTTCCTGTCACCTACTTTGGTGTGATGAGTCTCTTCCACTCAGAGGCGGTCCAACCATAAGGCAAACTAGGCATTTGCCTGTGGCGCCATTGTCCTGGGGGCGCCATCGTCCTGGGAGGAGGACGCCAATCTCTGCCTCCTTCTCCTTCGGGCCTCCCAGTGCCCGCGCTGGGCCTTCCAGCCGGCGCAGGCCCGCCTTCGCACCATGCGAGCCCACCTTTGGGGCCTTCAGAGATTGTGAGGTTTGTGGGAACTTGGAAGCTAGGTATGTGGGGTTTATATATCTGTAGAAGATAAGAGAAAGAACTCTTCTTTGAAGCAGGTGTGAATGTTGTAATTAATCACCTTGATTAGCATTTAATGGCCCTGTGGCTTCAAGGCCTGACTTCTTCTTGTCTGGGAGAATCTTTCTTTGGGAGGTGTTAGCTGTCCCTGATTGTTTACTGTCTGGATTTCTTCTCTTTTCAGAGTGTTGTTCTTTATTTATTGTCCTGATTTTAGAGGGTTTTTTTTAATACTGAGAGTTATCTGGGTTACTCCTCATGGTGTCTGTGGAATGCACACATATTGGTAATTCTCTGCACCTGTGCAGCTTATCCGGAACTTCAAACAGCTGAGTCTAGTTTGGCTACAGCCCCACCCACCTTCCCCTGAAGGTATATAGCGTCAGGTGGGGATGTAGCCCACGTTCCTTTTTTTGCCGCCGCAGCAGCGTTGAGGAACTCTCTCAATAATTTAGTTTGGCTTTCTGACATTGGCATTGTGGCTCAGGCCCAGCTAGCCGGCATAGCCACCCTTCGATTCAAGAAATGCTCAGGCTGCGGGGGTAACCTTCCGGAGTCTGATGGCCACGACAGGTGCCTCCTCTGTCTGGGGGAGGCACACTCCGTGAAAACCTGCGGGGTCTGCCGGGCATTTACACCCCAGGCCCGGAAGAACAGGGAAGCGCGGCTGAAGGCGCTCCTGTATGAGCGCGCGCTATTCCCTGTGCAGCCAGAGAAGCAGCAGCTTCCCTCAGGCCCTCCAGCCCTCTCCCGGCCGGACCAACCTTCACTCACCTCTTCGTGGCCGGCAGGCTCCAGGCGGCCACGCTCCCCGTCCTTGCAGCGAGAGCGGTCTCCCCGGGCCTCAGGAGAGGAGCGCGGCCGCAAGAAGAAAAAAAGACACAGGGACGCTGAGGCCTCAGCGTCTGCGGCCATGCGGCCGATACCGGAAGGAGGAGCATCCGGGTCCTCGCAAGCTCCGCCCACCGCAGCGCAGAGGCCGGGCGGAGCTGGGCAAGCCACGCCGGGGACGCCGAGCCGGCAAGCGGGTGCGGAGCTCCTCCCCGAAGCGGAGGCAGCCCCCCGCAGCGAGGGCCAAGCCGCTCTGCAGCATGCTGCTGCTGAACTGGGGCCCCGGGACCAGCGGCAGGCGGCCGCCTCCGTGGGATCGTTGGCCTGGGGTGAGCGGCAGCTATCCCCCTTCCGGCATGGCCCTGGTGCGGCCTTTTCGCCGCGTAGGCCATTTCACTCGCCCTCCCTGTTTAGGTCTAGGAGCCCGTCCCAGGCAGGCCTCCTAGACTTTGCATCCTCCCCAAGACGAATGGCTGAATCCAGCAGCCTAATCACGTGGCAGGGAGACTCTGTCAGTCGGGACCGTCCGTACCGGGAGGACTTTGTACATTGTTCACCAGGGGGCCGAGCCTATGTATTTGGCCCTATCCTTGTGCCAGAAAATCAGAGGGCCCAGCCACCGGTCCCCTCTCTGCAGGATGGGCCGCAGCCTTTGCAAGTCCCCTGTACTGGGGTGGGTGTAGACGCTCCAGACCTGGACGGCATGTCTCTCTCTGGTTCCCGCACTCCTTACTCTTTGGTAGAGCACGATCAGGAGGCTCAAGTGGAAACACCTATGGCTGCAGATGCTGCCTCTCTTCCAGCCTTGTTGTCACGACTTACTAAGGCTCTCAAGGTCCCAGTAGCACCTCCAGTGGAGGACTTCTTGTTTCCTTCTGACCAGCAACAGCAGGCCCCACTCCCGGCCACGGTTTTGCCAGCCATTCCCTATATTCTACAACTCACTAAAACCCCTGATGTGGCACCTCCCACTGTAGCTCCAGTTTACAGAAGGAACGAGCTTCTGTATAAGATTGACCTGGCGACAGCTCCCTGGGTTGCCAAGCCGCCACAACCCAACACCATTGTGGCGGATATGACTCGTGGAAGGGGGTCAAGGTCCCAAACTTCACCTGCTGATAAAGAAGGAAAGAAGTTGGAGGGTCTGGGCAGAAAAGTACACGCCGGCGCGGCCTTCGTTACGCGCCTTGCGCATTATGGCGCCTACATGGCGGCGTACCAAGAATACCTTTGGAAGCGTATGGCCGCCTATGTAGATTCTCTTCCTCAGGAACATCAAGCCTATGCCTCCGCAGTGCACCAGGAAGCCCTCCTGCTCTCTAGGGCACAGAAGGACATGGCGAAGCATACGGCAGACACCGCTGGCCGTATGTTTGCTACTTCCATTGCGATTCGTCGTCACGCTTGGCTGCGCGCATCGACGTTGTCGGAAGAGGGGAAAGCTCTCGCCGAGAACCTTCCTGTACACGACACCGGCCTCTTCAATCCGGAAACAGATGAGAAGCTAAAGCATAAGCAGGAGGTCAGGCAAGCGGCCAACAAGTATGGTTATACCACGCAAAGATACCCCAGGTAGAATACCTCGAATACCTATGGTCGTAGGCCCTACAATTCGGGCACTAGGCCTTTCCCGCAACAGTCATCATCTCAAGCAACCCGCCAGCCTCCGCCGTCCCGCCCTCGACAGCAGGGTAGGGGCCGCTTTCAATCCCAGTCCAGACGGCGCGTTTAGCGCCACCCATTCGCCCCTTGGGGCGCCCAGGGCACGTGTGGTGATTGGTTTATCCCCGCACAATGGTGATTTTCCTTTTTCCCTTGCTGACCTTACGGCGCTAGAGGAGCGTCAGGCCCTACCAGGGGTACATTTTACGTTTGGGTCATGCCTGCAGCAGTTTTTCGTGGCGTGGACCGCCATTACCACGGATAGGTGGGTTTTGGATGTAGTCCAGAATGGCTACTCAATTGATTTCCATACGCGGCCGGTTACAGGCCACGTTAGGGCCACCCAGCCTTCGGAAGTTTTATGGCAAGAGGTGCGCACTTTGTTAGATAAAGGGGCCCTTGCACCCCAGTTCTTTTTCAAGGGCGTTCTTTTCTAAGTACTTTTTAGTTTCAAAGAAGGGCGGAGGTCAGCGCCCTATTTTGGATTTAAGAGCCCTCAACACTTATATCTGGGCACCCACCTTTCGGATGGTAACTCTGGCGACCATTCTCCCTCTCCTCCCGGAGGGGGCGTGGTTTGCGACGATTGACCTCCGGGACGCTTATTTCCATATCGCGATAGCTTCGCGACATCATCGTTTGTTATCTTTTATGATTGGCAGTAGCGCATTTTCTTTCCGCGTCCTCCCCTTCGGGATCTCCACGGCTCCCCGGGTATTCACAAAGGTGATGGCGGCGGTGGCGGCACACCTGAGGACCCAGGCGGTCATGGTGTTCCCGTATATCGATGACTGGCTGCTGGTCGCAGGGTCCCGCCACCGCCTCCTATGCGATATTAGCTTTACTCTTTCGCTTCTCCAGAGCCTGGGGTTAGTTGTGAATCACACAAAATCCAACCTCCAGCCGTCGCAGAGAACCAAGTTCATCGGGGCTCTTCTCGACTCGACCTCCCAGAGGGCATACTTACCAGAGGAGCGCTTTCTCGCACTTCACTCATCACTGTTGCGGATAAGACATCAGCCCTTGGTGCGGGCAGACCACATCCAGTCTGCGCTGGGCTATATGGCATCAACAACGTCAGTCACCCCGTTGGCCCGCCTTCGGATGCGGCCCCTTCAATCTTGGTTTCTTCGAAGCTTCAGGCCGCTGCGAGACGAACCCTCCACTCTGCTCGCTCCGCCTCCGCACGTCCGCCACTCCCTGCTCTGGTGGCTGTCCAGGGCAAACGCTTGCAAGGGCATGCCCTTCCGGGTTCGAGACCCATCCCGTACCATCACGACAGACGCCTCTCCCCTCAGGTGGGGCGCCCATATCGGACGCCTCGCTGTGCGCGGCCAGTGGACACCGGCCTAGCGCAGGCGACATATCAACCTACTGGAGCTCCTCGCCCTGTACAAGGCCCTGCAGACCTTTCAGGACATCCTGAGGGGGCATGCAGTACAAGTTTGTACAGACAATACCACGGTGGTCTGGTATGTGAACAAGCAAGGGGGCACGAGGTCCCGCGCCCTACTGGCTCTCACCGTGACGATCTGGAATTGGTGCGTGGAGAACGCCATCCTGCTGTCTGCAGTACACCTGCCAGGGCACTTCAATACCTTAGCCGACCACCTCAGCAGGACTCCAAGCACGGGCCACGAGTGGTCCCTTCACGACGACGAGGTGACAGCATTGTTTCGTCATTGGGGCCGTCCAGCCATAGACTTGTTCGCATCCCAGGACAATGCCAAGTGCGATCTCTTCTGTGCTTGGGGGACGAAGCCGGCCGGGACACGTTGCCTCGGGGACGCGTTCCTCTTTCGTTGGACAGGCCCTCTTCTGTACGCGTTTCCGCCCACTCCACTCCTCTCCAGGGTAGTGTCCAAGCTGTATCACGACAGAGCGGATGCCATCGTGATAGCACCCTGGTGGCCTCGCCAGCCCTGGTTTCCCCTCTTGGCAGCCATGGCAGATGGACGTCATTACGACCTTCCCCGCCGACCAGATCTTCTGACGTGCGAGAGGGGCACAGTCCGCCACCCGGACGTCCACTGGCTTCACCTCGTGGCGTGGAGAGTGCGCCCCAACCGTTCTCCAAGGCCGTGCTGGACATACTGGCAGCAGCGCACAGACCGTCCACCCAGCGGTCATACACCTACAAGTGGGGAAAGTTCACAGAATTCGCGGAGCAGCGGGGGGCTGACCCGCTAGCTGCGCCAACACCCCTCTTGTTGGACTTCCTTGCCTCCCTGGCACGCAGAGGCATGGCACTCTCCTCTGTCAAATGTTACCTAGCGGCAATTTCTGCCTATCGAAAGCGACGCGGCCTCCCGTCTTGCTTCCAGGACCCCATGGTCCAGGTTTTCCTGCAGGGCTATAAAAACACCTATCCACCTCACGCCCTCCCGCTGCCCGCTTGGCAACTCCGTCTGGTCCTCTCGGCGCTCACGAGGCCCCCGTTTGAGCCTCTCGCCACGATCGACCTTGCCCACCTTCTTAGTGGCTATTACGACGGCGCGACGCGGCAGCGAACTCTGCGCCCTGTGCGTCGACGATCCTTACATGAGGTTCCATAAGGACAAAGTGGTGATGAGGACGGACATCGCCTTCCTTCCCAAGGTCGTTACCTTATTCCATTCAGCACAAGACATTGTACTCCCAGCCTTTTTCCAAGAGCCTGCTACCCCATTGGAGCAGGCCCTCCACCTACTAAATGTCCGCAGGGCATTAGCGTTCTACGTTGAGCGAACAAAGGAGTTCAGGAAGTCTCCTCGCCTCTTCTTGAAGTATAGGGCAGACGCCAGGGGAACCCCAGTGTCTCCACAACGGCTGTCAGCGTGGGTGGTCGCCACAATTAAGCTCGCATATCAGATGGCAGGGCAAGAGCCGCCTTCGGGGCTCAGGGGCCACTCCACGCGGGCCGTTGCGGCTTCCACAGCTTTTGGCCACGGTGTACCCTTGGAGGAAGTCTGCAAGGCAGCAACCTGGTCTACACCACTTACCTTCGTGTCACACTACAAGGTGGATCTGCTGTCCAAGCGCCAGGCATCCTTCGGGAGAGCGGTGCTGTTTTCAGCAGTGGCATGATGCCCTCCGTCCTCGGTAAGTGGCTTGCTAATCTACCAATATGTGTCCATTCCACAGACACCATGAGGAGTAAAGTATGGTTGCTTACCTGTAACCGTGTTTCTCCGAATGGTGATCTGTGGAATCCACACATCCCCACCCATCCTCCCCGCTAACATCATGCCTCTCTCAACTGCCGCTACGGCGGTAGGGAACGTGGGCTACATCCCCACCTGAGGCTATATACCTTCAGGGGAAGGTGGGTGGGGCTGTAGCCAAACTAGACTCAGCTGTTTGAAGTTCCGGATAAGCTGCACAGGTGCAGAGAATTACCAATATGTGTGGATTCCACAGATCACCATTCGGAGAAACACGGTTACAGGTAAGCAACCATACTTTATCTAAGTCCACACTGCCCTATATCCCTGTTCAATGTTTAGTGCTAAATTCGCAAATATAGTAATTCCTACATAACATTACCATGTATTGAACTGCTTTTTCTATTGATTTGTTGTAAAACATGATGTTTTGGTGCTTAATTTGTAAAATAATAATGTAATTTGATGTTTAATAGGCTTTTCCTTAATCCTTCCTTATTATCCAACATTTTCACTTATCCAACGCTTTTATTTTTCAGTGATTGGTTTCGGGGGGGGGGGTGCCAAAATTCTGTTTGCCTACACTTGAAAAATACCTGGGGCCGGCTCTGCTTCCACTTCAGTGCTGGCATGCTAAGGTGATATCAGGGGCAGGATTTTCCTCCTCTCTCTGACTTCCTTGCTATTCCCAAACTGGCTGAATTCCTTTTATTTCATTGTGTCATTAACAAATTAATAAAACGGATAGTTTGATGGTAATCCATAAATAAGAAGTTGCTCTTAAATCTACATCAGATGGATGTCATTTGAACACTTATTATTGCACAAAGTCTTTTTGCATTTCTAAGATCTTCTGGGGCTGCAGTGAGTTGAAAGTTTATTTAGATATAATTTGGAGAGCAAGATGCTGATCTGCATATGTAGGAGTCTGTATACACAGGAAATGACAGTCCCATAAGGGAGTCATTGATTTTACAATATCAGCAAGTCAGACGTTTTCCCAGTTGAATCCTATCGGCAAAACAACCATGCTCGAGTCACTCCTGGGATGCTTTGATGGAATTATGGGAAGAATCTAAAATACCAGCCTCAAAACTGTACTCAGGTGGCTGCTATCTATCCATATGCATTCAATTCAAACATCTTAGTATTGGTAGAAACAGCCTAAAACGAGTATTCACATACAGTCTTTCTCACATATATACAATACACAAAACAGTTCTGGCAGACTCAGGTACACATACACGAACACATATACTATCTGAAAAATCCCCATAAGTACTAAAGAGCACTGAATGCAGAATGAATTATCACATATCTAAACTAGATAAGGAGCAAGTGTGGTGTAGTGGTTTGAGCACTGGACAAAGTCATTGACAGATGCGGGTCAGAATCACTACCTGGCCATGGCCCGGTTCTGTTTAACATCTTTATTAACGACTTAGACGAAGAGTTAGAAGGCACAATCATCAAGTTTGCAGATGACACCAAACTGGGAGGGATAGCCAACACTCCAGAAGAAAGGAGCAGAATTCAAAACGATCTTAACAGACTAGAGAGATGGGCTGAAACTAACAAAATGAAGTTCAGCAGGGACAAATGCAAGATACTTCACTTCGGCAGAAAAATTGGAATGCAAAGATACAGAATGGGGGATGCTTGGCTAGACAGCAGTACATGTGAAAAAGATCTTGGAGTCCTTGTGGACATCAAGTTAAACATGAGCCAGCAATGTGATGCGGCTGCTAAGAAAGCCAACGGGATTTTGGCCTGCATCAATAGGGGTATAGCGTCTAGATCCAGGGAAGTCATGCTCCCCCTCTATTCTGCCTTGGTCAGACCACACCTGGAATACTGCATCCAATTCTGGGCACTGCAGTTGAAGGGAGATGTTGACAAGCTGGAATGTGTCCAGTGGAGGGCAACTAAAATGATCAAAGGTCTGGAGAACAAGCCCTATGAGGAGCGGCTTAAAGAACTGGGCATGTTTAGCCTGCAGAAGAGAAGGCTGAGAGGAAACATGATAGCCATGTACAAATATGTGAGGGGAAGTCATAGGGAGGAGGGAGCAAGCTTGTTTTCTGCTGCCCTGCAGACTAGGACGCGGAACAATGGCTTCAAACTACAGGAAAGAAGATTCCACCTGAACATCAGGAAGAACTTCCTGACTGTGAGAGCTGTTCGGCAGTGGAACTCTTTCCCCTGGACTGTGGTGGAGGCTCCTTCTTTGGAGGCTTTTACGCAGAGGCTGGATGGCCATCTGTTGGGGGTGCTTTGAATGCGATTTCCTGCTTCTTGGCAGGGGGTTGGACTGGATGGCCCATGTGGTCTCTTCCAACTCTGCTATTCTATGATTCTATGATTCTATGGCTTGAAATGGGAAATAAGATAGGAACACCACATCTGTGTCTCCAGATTTCATATTACATACTTAGCTGGTTTTGCAACGTGCCATTTTTCGAAATCAGCAGTAACAAAAACAATTCCACGTGCCCCCAGCCCTTGTCACTATGATACCACAAGGGGCCATTTTCCATGTCTTTCACGACTGTCTTACAACCCCAATTCTATCTTGCGCATGTATGTTAGTCTTTTGACTTCACTGAATTTAGCTGAAGTGCCAATGCAATATGCAGGTTTTTTATTTGAGTCCCTGCTTACAGCAAATATGTAATGAACTGTTGAGATAATAGGTACTATATATATTTAAACCAGCGGCTATACAATTCTAGCATGGCTCACATGTAATTTGAAAGGCTCATTCATTACAGCACCACACTCTTTAGCCTAGCTGTGAGACCATTATTCCAGCCACTGAAGTCGTGCTTGGTTCGAATGGAAAAGCAACCACAATCAATTCACCCATTTTTCCTATGGAATGAGAATACAGAGGAATTGTTTTGTCTATGATGACTCTGCAGGCCTTTCCCTCTGGCATTTTTAATTCATCATTTTTATTTGTTGAGTAAGAAAATGAATATAATGGGCACATGGAAGCCCTTGATTTCGCAAGCTGGGTAGCCTTTGTAACTTAATGAAGGTAAATGCTTGGATTTACACTGGAAGCTTATGCTCAGGTAATGCTGGTTCAGGTGACAGACCACAGCATATGATGCCAGGATATACTTAAACACACACACACATATATGTTTATGTGTGCATGTAGAACTTCATCTCATTAAAGGAGAGGCACTAATGTGTTGTGGTCTGATTCACTCTGTGTTGTAGCTCAGCCACAGCAGGCAGGGGGTGTTGGGTTCACTAATGATTTTGAGTCAGATGGGATTGTGGGCTTTCCTGGGGTTCATTCTCATACAGATGGCCATTTTCATGCAGAACCAGAAAGTGAAACTGCTTTAGACCCAGGCACAGATGGGCCTGAGAATATAATTGCCTCTGATCCTGATCCTCCAGGCCGTTCAAGGGAGTTGGAATCATCCTCTCCAGTTAAGGAGTCCAGCGAAGATGAATTAATGAGAAATTCTCATGGGAACACACCTGATGACATTGACCTAAGCAAGGACACTTGCCTGCAAATTCGAGCAGATAGCCAGCTTTGGAGGTCAACATGCCTCCATGGGAAGCAAAAGTTCCAGGGGAATCATAATGCTTTCATGTCTGTATTTTAGGAGCTATGGGCTCTTTGTTCTTCAGTTCAGGCAACATGGCTTATAGTCAGGCCTGGGTTTATTGGTTCTTGTTTTGGTTTAGGGATTCAAGTATTCTGGGAGTTTTTCCATGCTCATGCTCATGTTGTGTATCTGTCACACCTCAGCCTTGATTCACCTTGCTACGGCACACAAATTCCACAGCAGGTTTGTGTCTTTTTATTAAAAATGGTAAAAATTTCTTTAAAAAGCAAAAGTAAAGCATCAAAAGTCAGTTACAAATATAGTCTTGCGATATAAGTCCAGAGCTTACCAGGAATAAACAACATCCAAAGGAAACATGACAAAATCCAAGAAACATGGGTACATGGGCTGCAATATAATCCAAAGCACAGCAAGAAAAATGAGCTTGCTTCTCCGGTAGCGAGAAAGTTGCTTTGACAACAGCTTTTTCCCAAAGCACCCCTTTTAACACTCTCTGCCAAACATGAAAGCATTTCTCTGCCCTCTCACCTCGCCCCGTCTGTTTGCAATCCTTGCACTATGCCGTACCCTCAATTCCAAACGCTCAGCTCTATCTAAGGAGCTCATCCCATCAAAGTCAGTTTGCTTGTTATTTCGATGAGGCTCATTATTAAGCTGGGAATCTTCCATCCTCCCTTCCTCCATTCCCATGTCAGTGTGCACCTGGCTGGCTTCAGTGGGTTCAGGGTCATCGACTCCAACCCTCCCTGTGGGAAACTGAACTTGCACCCTCTGTTCCTCATCTTCCACAACTACAGGCCTTTCAGGAAGATTCTGAACCTGAATCCCTCTTTCCTCATCAGAGTCAATCCTAGATCCTCACTGAATCACAACAGTATCCTTGTTCAAATTTTGTTTATGAATTCAAGTTGCTTTTGGATTTTTGGACTATTCTTGAACTGCCTTGCTTTTGGATTTACAAGAGACATTGGATTGCTGATGTTTTGGACATTATACCTTCTTTCCTTGCTGTTTGCTATATATCTTTCATGTGTTTATGCAATGAACGGTTTGCCTTTACTCTGGGTTCCTGTGTGGTGCTCGGGTCATAGGTGACTTAAGGTGTGGGGTGCAACACTCTGGGTGAATCTACTCTGTAAAAATATTGTAGTTTGACATCACTTTAACAACTATGGCTCAAGCTATAGAATCCTGGGAGTTGTAGCTTCCCAAGCTTTTTAGCCTTCTTTGCCAAAGAGTACTGTGTCTCATCAAACTACAAATCTCAGAATTCTACAGCATCAAGAAATGGCAGTAAAAATGGTGCCAAACTACATTGATTCTACATTGTAAGTACATCCTAAACATTGGACAAACATGGGATTCAAATTCCCATGAGGGTGACCTCTTACTATCCCAGTTTAAACCACCTCACAGGATTATTAAAGAGATAAACATGGAGCCTCTGGTAGCTCAGTGTGTTAAAGCGCTGAGCTGCTGAACTTGCAGACCAAAAGGTCCCAGGTTCAAACCCGTGGGGTACAGTGAGCACCTGCTGTTAGCTCCACCTTCTGCCAACCTAGCAGTTCAAAAACATGCCAATGTGAGTAGATCAATAGGTAACACTCTGGTGGGAAGGTAACGGCGCTCCATGCAGTCATGCTGGCCACATGACCTTGGAGATGTCTATGGACAACGACGGCTCTTCGGCTTAGAAATGGAGATGAGCACCAACCCCCAGAGTCGGTCACGACTGGACTTAACGTCAGGGGAAACCTTTACCTTAAACAAACATAATAATAATAACTTGAAAATTATCGGAAAATCACTTTGGTTTTGTCATGAAAAAGCACCTGTTCAGGAATTGCTTTTTTTGGAGACTTGCAGGAATACATTTTTCCTTGCTTTGAACAATTTCTTCTTCAGTGATGGTGATAATCTAGAGCCTGGGAAATTGGACAGAGAGTTTATGAGATCGGTCTGTTGTCCACTTTTTCTCTTGGACCTAGGAAGAGAAAGATAGAAGGAAATTGTTAAGATATTTAAGCAGGGACTTTCCTGTTTTACATGCTGATGTTTAATAGTGATTGTAATGTGTTGGCCACTTGACAGGAAAAATCCTGGAATTCCTTAGTTAGCATTCAGTCTACAGCAGAGGAGAAAAAGAGAAGTAGAGTCCATCATCACCCCAACTTCACCACATCTCTTCTATCAGGGTCCCTTGATGGAAGAAAAGTGGGATACAAATACAGATTTTTTAATTTATCATCATCATCACCATCATCATCATCATCATCATTATCATTATCATCATTATCATTGATCAACAGTCCTTCCATTATGTAAAGGGAAGGGTAGAAAGGAGGACCCTTCTGTTGCAGCTAGGAGACCACTTCTATTTCGCTCCTCCTTTCATTGAACTATTTCTATTTGATGAAATAAATCTCGGTATTTGATGTTTTTGTATGTATACTCTTTTGCATTTGTAAGCCGCCCTGAGTCCCTGCGGAGAGATAGAGATTCTACTGTATTGGAATATGGATGTACAGTAGAGTCTCACTTATCCAACATTCACTTATCGAACATTCTGGATTATCCAACGCATTTTTGTAGTCATTGTTTTCAATATATCGTGATATTTTGGTGCTAAATTCATAAATACAGTAATTACAACATAACATTACTGCATATTGAACTAGTTTTTCTGTCAAATTTGTTGTAGAACATGATGTTTTTGTGCTTAATTTGTAAAATCATAACCTAATTTGATGTTTAATAGGCTTCTCCTTAATCTCTCCTTATTATCCAATATATTCACTTATCCAACGTTCTGCTGGCCCGTTTATGTTGGATAAGTGAGACTCTACTGTATTTACACTGCAGAATTAATGCAGCTTGGCTGCTCTCTAACTGCCATGACTTAATGGTATGGAATACTGGGATTTGTAGTTTGCTGAGACATTAGCACACTTTCACAGAGCGGGAAACAGACCTTGTAAAACTACATCTCCCACGATTCAATTGCATTGAGCTACGGCAGTTAAAGTGTGGTCAAAGCCCATTAATTCTACAATATAGATGCACCCATAATAAGTTTATATTTATAGATATAGTCCCCTTCCACACAGATGTAATCCACACTGAACTGGATTATATGGCAGTGTGGACTCAGATAATCCAGTTCAAAGCAGATATTGTGGATTATCTGCCTTGATATTCTGGGTTTTATGGCTGTGTGGAAGGGCCAATAGTGAAGCTATAAATATCTGGCATCACTGAAATGATCGTATCAAAGAATCCATGTCATTCATACTTTGTGGTCACATGGCATCTAAAGCTGAATGCCAGATGTAGATGCAAATGTGGAGTACGGGCAAACAGCCAGCAGAAATCTTTTTTTACTAACATGCAAAGTCCATATTTGTTTCAGCATGAGGGGAAGTGGATACAGCTCTGTAGAAAGTTGTCAGAGTGAACTTTGTTCAAGGTGCAATTAAGCTTAGGGAAATACTACACCAGTGGAAATCCCCTCTTCGGTCACAGGCATAAAGTGCCCGAAGTGTTAAACCACCGGTGCTGTGTCAGAAGAAGGAATGTCCCATGTAACTGAGAAGATCAGCTCCGCCCTGCGGCCTGCGGTGAGAATTTCACCCTAACATTGATGGCTAACATATTCTGTGCACAAATTCCATATTATGCACGTTAAAAATTCCACAAAGATGAGGAAGCAGGAGAGCAAAGACAGGTTGCATTTTAACAAAATCAATCAACCTCTTTTCAGAATGAATCACCTTAACAGAATGAAAGTGCCAGAGCGCTTGCCTTCCCCGTTCTTTCCCTGTCTAAACAGTCTGACATCTGTCACCGTCATGGAGGTAAGGGATTGCTCATATCCCTCCTGTGCACAGCGTTTGCTCTCATCATTTCCTGAGGAGCTGGAAGAGATCACTTTTGCCCACATTCTCCAGCTGGTTGGAATGCAGTCTCATCTTATGAATTATTTTCTAGTTGTGACAAGGAGGATTCATGGGCTCTTGCAAGAACACACGTATGTTATTACTTCTGTTTTTCCCGGCATGAGAATTGTGATTGAAGAGATTGAAGCAGCAAGTATTAGGGATTTGCATAACAAATCTGTAAATAAGAAATGAATATACCTCACCACCTCTGAGGATGCCTGCCATAGATGTGGGCGAAACGTCAGGAGAGAATGCTTCTGGAACATGGCCATTCAGCCTTGAAAACACACAACAATCCCAAGAAATGAATAATCACGTTATGAAAAACAATATTTTTTTCCTCAAGGGAAGCATATCCAAAATGTTGCTAATAATGTTATTTGCTTTTTCCTTCCATTCCTGTAACTTTTTCTAGATGTTATCAAACAACTTGTCTTCCCCTGTTTTATCTTTCTTTTTAAAAAACATTGGTGTCATACTAATTAAATCCTTGCTCTCTTTTGACTTTATCATAATTTGATGATCGTACACTGCTTGCTCTTCCCTTTTGCCATGAAGTCCATTACACAATGTACATCTACTTCTGGTGGGGCTTTATGGCAAAAGGGGAGAGAAAGTGGCATAAGCCAGCACCATGGCAACACAAAAAGCATCCCATGTTGTATGTGTTGTCAAAGGCTTACCTCACAACCTCTGAGGATGCCTGCCATAGATGTGGACGAAACGTCAGGAGAAAATACTTCTGGAACATGGTCATACAGCCCGAAAAACATACAACAATTCCCATGTTGTCTTTGCAATAATGGAGGGAAGCTGGGTGGCGAATGCTTCCCCTCGTGGGCTGGGGTGGATGATGTGGGGTGTGGGGTATCGGGTTTTCCACACCCCTCACCAAGACCCCACGGATTCGCCACTATGTGTGGCAAATCCCAACCTTAATGTGGTCAGCAATTTCATCCCATGCCCTTGTTTCTTAACTACAACTTGCACTATCCCTTTCCCTTCTTCTTGTTTACAGTTGGCCATGATTTTATGGCAGTTCACAGTGTAGATCATCAGATGCTGTTCTGAGTTCAAATTGTTGTTTTAATACTACTGGTTTTATTTTATATTGTACTGTGTATTTTATGCATTCTTTTAGGCACTTTAGGCCAAAAAAAAGTCCCTTTGGGGAGACAGAGGCGGGGTACAAAAATAAAGTTATCATTATCATCATCACCATCATCATCATCATCATCATCATCTTATAAGGTCAATAGTGTGTATGTGTGCAAGAATATATATATATATATATATATATATATATATATATATATATATAAAACCCATTAACCATATTGACATATGTTATGACCATGGAACCGGTAATTACGGTTTCATTTACGCCACCATAGACTTTGGCCCCATTTGTTCAAAGCGCTGTTTAGTTCTGCTTCCTGTAATTATTTTGCATGTTTTTACTTAAATAAGTGATTTTAAAATCTATGCTGTCTCAATTTTTATAGGCACCTTGATCCCCACTTCTGGATAAAAGATATCAACATCACTCCATCAGAATTGGAGAATTAGCTGACACTTCCCTCCATGTACTACAGGCTGAGCATCCCTTATCCAGAATTTTAAAAAACAAAGAATCCAAAATCTAATTTTTTCCACAGGGGTGGCTGAGATGGTAGCATCTTTGCTTTCAGATGGTTCGCTGTACACAAGCTTTGTTTCATGCACAAAATTATTAAACTATTGTACAATAACATCACCTTCAGGTTATGTGTATATGTTGTACATGTAACATAAATAAATTTTATGAATAAACTTGGGCCCTATCTTCAAGATATCTCATTACACATATACAAGTTTTTCGAAGTACGGAACACTTGTGGTCCAAGCATTTTGGATAAGTGATACACAACCTGTTTTCTTTTGCCTTTGCAGATTTCACTAGGCATTGCCTACATATCTTGAATATTGATCATTATATAGTCTAGAAACTTGTTTTGCTTCTTTAACTGAACTTTAAGACTCTCAAACTATGTATCAGATGGTGTGCTTCTCTTTTTCTATTCATTACTAGCTAAACCTGGCCACGCTTCACTGCGGTTCAGTATGACATGTTTTGAATCTGAAAGTAAATAAAAGTTTTGTAGCAAATATAGATTCAGTGAGAAAACACACCATTCAATTCAATACCCTGCCTTGCGTTGCTGTGGAATGTGTGGAAAAGAAGGAAGTCTTTTTTTATTATAATGCTCGTGGATTGACTACATTTTTGGTTTGTCTTTTTTCTGCATAAACATTAAGATCAGACGGTTTACCGACTCTGGAGCATACAGTGTATAATTGGCCATGAGCAAGCATTTGTTTTTTTATTTCAAACTTCACACTTGCAAAGATTGCCCCTGAGCTTTATAGATAGCAATTTTGAATACAAGGCATATTGGTAATGGATGTCGGTTGGAATGAGTGGGATTTCCAGGGCAATCTCCCCCAACTCCTGCGTGTATCTAGTATTGGCCATGTTGGATCTGTGTATCAAGTTTGGTCCAGATCCATTGTCGGCTGGGTTTAGTACAATCTGGATAAGGGTGATCTACAACTCCCATAATCAAAGTCAACCCCAACATACCACAGCACTATGTTCAGTTGGTCACGGGGGCTCTCTGTGCCTAGTTTGGTCTATTGTCGGTGGTGGTGGGGGGTTATAATTTCTCTGACGCAGGTGAACTGTAACTTCTGTAAATCAAAGCTGATATCCCCCAAACTTTTCAATTATTTTCTGTTGGTCATGGGGAGTTTGTGTGCCTAGTTTTGTCCAGGTCCGTCATTTTTGTGGGTCTATGTCATCTGTTGAAGTTGAATCGGGAGAAGGTATTGCATATCCCATCATTCATGGTCCATCCTCCTCATGCTGGCATCATGACGTGAAATGGGTAATGGGGTGTCTGTGTGCTAAATATGGTCCATGTCCGTCATTCGTGGAGGTCGCAGTTGTCTGTGGGAACTGTTTCGGGTGAAGGAACTGCAAATCCCACCATCCGTGGTCTGTCACATGTCAGGACATAAAGTGGATCATGGGGGGTTTGTGTGCCAGGTTTGGTCCTGATCTGTCACTGATGCAAGTTGCAGTGGTCTGTTGGAGCTGAAATGATTGAATGTACTGCATATCCCATCATCAGTGGTTTTCCCTCCCCCAAACTCATTTTACTGTAAAACACGCGCATATTGGAATGCAACATTGTGTCAAAATTTCAAGTTAACTGACCAACTACTTTTCGAGTTCTGCATGCACAAATATACACAGGTTGTACTTTTATATACAGTAGAGTCCAACATAAACGGGCCAGCAGAACATTAGATAAGCGAAAATGTTGGATAATAAGGAGGGGTTAAGGAAAAGCCTATTAAATGTCAAATTACATTATGATTTTACAAATTAAGTATCAAAACATCATGTTTTATAACAAACTGACAGAAAAAGCAGTTCAATACACAGTAATGTTATGTAGTAATTTTATTGTATTTACAAATTTAGCACCAAAACATTGCAATGTATTGAAAACATTGACTATAAAAACATTGGCTGCTAACAACTTGACTACAAATAAAGTTAGAATTGCATAAAATGAACGTGCAGTAACAACACTGTCAAAAGTTAAACCTGTAAAAAGTTGTCTTTGCTGCCTGGAGAAACAGCTGTGGATCCAGGCAGGAGGCACACTGCATTGGCTAATCCAGAACATTGGATAAGTGAAGGTTGGATAAGCGAGACTCTACTGTATAAAGATTGCAGCTGTATGCCACTGAGGAAAACATAGATTTGCCCTGGGCTTACTGGGGGAATGGGTTATTTGATGTGACCAGTTCTGGTGATATGGGAGTACACGCTCATAGATGGAAACCAGAAACATATGGTCAAGCAACGTCAGACTGGTTAAAATGGCAAAATGTACTAATGGTCAAGAACAAAGTAGGAGAGGATGCAACAATTTGCTTTTGCCCAAGCTGCTGGGAAAGACTAAACACCATCCTGCCCTCTTCTCTCCTGCTGCTGAGATAATTGACTGCAAATTATAATATTTTTGCAATTTGAGTTTAGTTTGCAGCAATGGAAGCAAGCTGAATGCAAAGCTGGAAAGTGGAAGGTAAATAGAGACAAACTGGGATGTTTTAAAAGTACAGTAGTTGAGAAAATGGGATAGCAGAGGACTGATCAGGACTATTTTTGCCAAATCCGGCCATTTGGAGGGTATGTATAAGATAAAACTTATGAAGCAACAAGTGCCTTTCCTTCTTGCCTCATTCTTGTATAGAAACTATTAAGGTTTCACGATCCTGACTTCATGTTCTGCTTCAACCGGTCAGGATCATCTTGGACCCTTCTGACAGCTTGCCAGTTCCTGGAGAGACATGAAGGTGTCGCTGTATTAAATGACCACGTTCCTCCTGTTGGCCAAAACACAGCGGGCTATCAGGTTTAATTTTAGAGTGTCTCTGGCAGGGACGCCTTAAACTTTATTGGCTTGTGTCACTTTCTATCACAGAGCTTGCACTGTTTAAATGTGGTGTATTATTTTTGGTCTTCGTGACTCAGAGACCTCAGTCGCTCATACAGCAAAAGCTATAGTATGTGTACATTATTGCCTCTATTTTCATGGCATGGGAATTGGCGCTGAAGGGACTAATCACCAGGTACGGGGGATTTGCTTCATAAATTTGCAAATTAAGAGTAAACGATCAAATAGCTTCTCACAGTTTTAAATCGCATGGCTCCCGCTGTCTTAATGGGGGTTTGCACCATGAAATAATAACATTCTTGCAACTGTATAGCACATTTATGCCGAAAAAGAAAATCAAAGAACTCCACATGCTTAACATGCTGGGGTACAGTCTATGTAGGCGTTCCATTCTTTATGAAAACAAAATTGACCCCATGCAAAGGCATTTTGTATTTGTTGGAGTACAATGGCACGTTGGTTATGAAGAGCTAGCAATGTGAACCAACAATGCAATACTAACAGACTTACAGTGGTTTAATCATCATTCTATTTTCCTAGGAAACTCAGAGTACTACAGCTCTGGAAGGGAAATGCAGCACCTTTACCAAATTATGAGTGCATCTATACTATGACTTTAATGCAGTTTGACACCACTTTAACTTTATATAGCTCAGTGTTATGGGTGTTTAACAATATCTTTAGTCTACTATGACACTATAGGCTTTTGGGAACTGTTCTGAGTTCAAATTGTTTTATATACTTGTGGTTTTATTTTGTATTGTACTGTTTATTTTATGAGTTGTTTTAGGCACCTTGTGCCATTTGTAAGCCACCCTAAGTCCCTTTGGGAAGATGAAGGCGGGATACAAAAATAAAGTTATTAAAGTTACTACTATAGGAAAAATTGCTGGTCCTTTGCTAAACTATAAATGCCAGGATTCCATAGCATTGAGCCATAGCATATAAGGAGGAGCCAACCTGTGTGGATGTGGTATTGAAAATTAGACCCCAGAAGAACTTCCTGACTGTAAGAGCTGGACAATAGTGCACTCACTGCCCCAGAATGTGGTGGAGGCTCCTTCTTTGGAGACTTTTAAACAGAGGCTGGATGGCCATCTGTCAGGGATATCTTGATTGTGTGTTTCCTGCATGACAGGGGGTTGGACTAGATTGTCATGGTTTGTATGAATACTATATGTGTGTTAACTGGAAAACCAAATGCATGAAGCCAATTGGCTGAGTTTGCAAGGACCTGGAAATCGGTTTGCAACTGTTGCCGTCCTGCTGCTGGAGAACCTGTATGAACAGGTTTCTCTGTGCAAATGAGTCTTCTGAGTACTGGCTGGAAAGAAGAAGGCTCTGTACTCAGAGGGGCCTGACTATTTCTGAGGCCTTATTTGCTGCTGATCTTCACTGAAGCAGATTTATGGACTAAGAAAAGACTGCTTATGACTGCTGATTTCTGTAAGCAATCAGAGGGACTACTGTAAATACCATTGTTCGGTTGATCTCTTGGACTTAGTAAAAGTTCCTGTGTTATTTGTTCTGCAAAGCTGAGTGGTACATCATTCTGCAGGGTGACTCCGGGTTCATGGACACATGTAAGAACTTCTACCTATCATCCACATTCCCCAACATAGATGGCCCATCCAATTCTATGATTCTATTTAATACAGGTTGAGCATTTCTGACCTGAAATTCTAAAATTTGAAATATTCCAAAACCTGAAATTGTTCATGTGGGTGGCAGGGGATGATGTCATAATCTCAGATAATGAAAAAGCACCGGACTTCAACTCTGTGAATCCTGGCTTTGCTACACCATGATTTATACACATTACCTTTTCTTGTACTAGCCAGATGCACAGTGCATTTCTGCAGTAGATGATCATGGCTGGAGGACATAGGTCTACAGCACAGCAGTGGGGATGAAGGAAAAGCTAGCCCACTTGGTTTCACAACAACCCTATCACATGGTCTTCAAGATATGCATGTGGTTTGGACAGAAGTTGGAAAAATTACTGTTCTTAAAGTCCAGTTCCCAGTTCCCACCACAAGCCTGAATGGTGGTTGGAGGAATTTGGGAAGTGGAAATACAAAAAGCCACTTTTTAAAACTGTCACATGAACTTCCTTGAATATGTGAACATCTCAACTTACAACTTCCTTGCCTTTTGATGCTTGTGAAAAAATGCATAATCCTTCTCTTAAAAGCCACAGTAGAGTCTAGTATGAAAATTAAATCAAGGTTATGGATCAACTGAAGAACATTTCAGAAAAAAAAAATATTGGTCTTCTGAATTCCTGCTGGGATTTCACTCAGGGTATTAAAGACATTATTCCTTGTGTAGCTTTGCATAGGCATGTTAATAGCAAAGATAACAAAAAACTCTCGTAATCCTTTCCCTATCTAGCTGGAGTGCTTTGATTCTCCCAGTGTATTCTGTTCCAAAGAACTAACGTTGCTGATTCATTAGGTGGCAGTGAAGTTCTTTGTTACTGCCTGAAGTGCCCTGGTTAAAGATGTTTATGGGTCATTAAGAACTTAGATTTACCTCTCCTTCCAAGTACAAAGCCCACGTAATTCTAATCCAGTTCCAATAGCATACTCTTCTATTCCTATATATTAGACATGGATGCCAAGAACATATTTGGGTTCCAGTGAAATTATTTTCTCAAGCTACTGAAGTTCATGTTTCCTTCAATGTCCCTTATGTCTTTTCTTCTTCTTTTTGGAAAGAGGATGAGACTTCATTTTACAAACTTCATCCAGAAGCTAGCTATCGCCTTCCTTATTGTGTGCCCTTTTGTGGACAATCTAAACCAGCAAGAAAATATTTGCAGACTGCTTTTGGTGGAAGAGAAGTTGATGAAGAATTGGAAGAGCTGCTTTTCCTGGTGATGGAGGTGGAAGTTTTGCTGCTGGGTCTTGTCTTCTTCTTTTGGGCAGCTGAGTCGACAGTTGGAGGAACATCTTTATGTCTCCTTTGTAGTCATATCCACCATTATTGGAAATTGAATATATTACCAGTAGTTTGAGGAGCCCCTCGTGGTGCAGTGGGTTAATTCACTGAGCTGCTGAATATGCTGATTAAAAGATCAACAGTTCGAATCTGGGGAGCGGGGTGAGCTCCCGCTGTTAGCCCCAACTTCTGCCAACCTAGCAGTTCGAAAACATGCAAATGTGAGTAGATCAATAGGTACCGCTCCAGCAGGAAGGTAACAGCGCTTCAGGCAGTCATGCCGGCCACATGACCTTGGAGGTGCCTACGAACAATGCCGGTTCTTTGACTTAGAAATGGAGATGAGCACCAACCCCCAGAGTCGGACATGACTGGACTTAATGTCAGAGGAAAACCTTTACCTTTTTTAATTAGCATGATAAGGCACTATATAGGGTTGATGAGGGGGATAAAAATATTACCACCCATAGAAATGTAAGGACTATTTCAGGCTTCCATTGCTTATGGTTCCAGACTGTTCCAGTTTGCCAGAGACAGCCCCGATTAATCCTCTGTTTTCCTACTTATCCAGCTTTATTTTAAAATGTCTGTTTGTTTGTCTTTTTACCTTTTTCCTCTCATTAACTTTTTGCAAACTGTGCTCAGTTAACGTGGGGTGAGGCAGAAGAAGAGGAGGCAAAATCTTGCCCTTTCCAGGAGGCTCAAGCAAGAGCAGACTTCTGCAGCCTTCCCTGACTTGCCTGGTCATCCATATTAATATTTTTGCCATCTTGAACATGTCAGGGTTTGCAAAGATATTATATGTGTGTTAACTGGAAAATCAAATGCATGAAGCCGATTGGCTGAGTTTGCAAGGACCTGGGAAATGGTTTGCCACTGTTGCCATCCTGCTGCTGGAGAACCGGTTTAAACAGGTTTCTCTGTGTGAGAGAGAGTCTTCAGAGTACTGGCTGAAAAGAAGATGGCTCTGTACTCAGAAAGGCCTGACTATTTCTGAGCCCTTGTTTGCTGCTGATCTTCACTGAAGCAGATTTATGGACTAAGAAAAGACTGCCTATGACTGCTGATTTCTGTAAGCAATCAGAGGGACTATTGTAAATACCATTCTTCTGTTGATCTCTCGGATTCAGTAAAAAGTTCCTGTGATATTTTTTCTGCAAAGCTGAGTGGTGCATCATTCTGCAGGGTGACTGGGCTTATGGACACATGTAAGAGCTTCTATCTATCATCCACAATCCCCATATTCGGATATTGCTTGGCCACACACCTCCCAGTTTTTGTCTGTGAAATATTGGACGCTATGTGGTTCTACTAATCACAGAATTAGACTGCTAGTCTAGCTCAAAGAGATACAGAATTTGAGCAGTCATAATGGACCAAATGCATGAATTCTCTGCCCTTGATTGACTAACTAATCTTTTCAGGCACTTATTGCTGTACTTCTGTGTCCTCTAACTGGAAAGAACACATTGTTCCTTATTCACCTCTTTCCAGTCCAGATAAACAATTTGTGGTGCTCTCAGAGGGTGAGTAAACAGCCTTCAATATAATGTAAAGCAGCCTGAAATTGACATTGTTTTACAGAGCACAATGTCTACATTCATCTTCCGGCTGTACTTTGCCCAATGAAGTGGCTTTTAGTAGCAATTGGATAGCTACGGGCTCAGATCTCAAAATACATTACTATCATGCTGCTAATGGAGAAGTAAATGTTATTGCATTTATTTTGCTGAATACATTTAAAAACCTCTTAAGGCCAACAGTGGATATGGTCTCTATTAACCCACCTTTGCTACTCTCTTAACCAGTACCCAGGTCAATGAAGACCAGGTACTGTTAGCTATACTTTAGAGGAAGGAAATCACCCCTCTGAATATTCCTTTTCTAAGAAAAGCATATGAAATTCATTGGGTTGCCATAGGCCAATAGGACCAACTATTATATATTTAGAAAAAAATATATACATAGTAATGCTGCTTGTAGGAAGAATTATAACTGAGCCTGAGCCTCTCTAAGCATTTCACCACCCTGACTCCCACCAATATGGGCTTAGTGGATCACCTAGGTTTCAGGCAGAAGTCACTCCAAGTCAAGCCCTGGTGTGCCAGCAGAACTGCTGACCAAAAGGTTGACGGTTCAAATCCAGGGTGAGCTCTCACCTGTCAGCTCCAGCTTCCCATGCGGGGACATGAGAGAAGCCTCCCACAGGATCGTAAAACATCCAGGCGTCCTGTAGGCAACGTCCTTGCAGACGGCCAATTCTCTCACACCAGAGGTGACTTGCAGTTTCTCAAGTCCCTCCTGACACAAAAAAATGCTATCTTCTGTAGAAGATGTCATATTTCCAGTCTCTGATAAGACTCATTTCCAATTACAAAATCTCTGTGATCATGTTCACCTGAAGATGATTCCAAACCTTATACAGAGTTTTGTGCTCAATGTGAAATAATCTAGGAACTGGAAGCCATCAGGCACATAGAGACATTCAGGAGTCATGTTTACATGTACTCTCATGTAACTGTTCCCATTTTAGCCCTATAAACTTTTTAGCTTCCCTGTGCCACACTGATAGAAGAAGAATCGTCTTGGGCCATATGTAAAATACATTAACACTAATGATAACTGATGAGGAGAAAAAATGTCTATGCATAATTTTCATGATACCCACCACCACAGACAAGCAAAAAAAGCCCTCGTATAATAATCCTAATTATGCACCACCTTATTCAGAGGCTCTTTTAAAATCATTTTCTGGCTAAACTGTTTGCAATTGTCAAGTGAATTACAGATAATACTCCAACATTTGTAGATGTAACATACTCTGATTATTCTATTTCATTCTGTTGTCCTCTACAAAGTTCGTGCTCGAGTACCATGCAATCAAGTTACCAAAAAAATAATAATTTCGTAATATTTCAAGAAAGTTTACAATTTTGTGTTGGGCCACATTCATAGGTGTCCTGGGCCACATAGGGCCCATGACCTGCAGGTTGGACAAACTTGCCCTAAAGTGAGCTAGCATGATCAAGTGGTTTGAGTGCTGGATTGCGACTCTGTAGACAAGGGTTTGACATCAGGCTGTGGAGACCAGTTTGACTTCATGCCATGGAAACCCACTCGATGATCTTGGGCAAGTCATCTTCTCTCAGCCTCAGAAGAAGACAAAAGCGAATCCTCTTTGAATGAAGAAAATGCTGTAATAGGGTTGCCATAAGTTGGAAACAATTTGAAAGTGTGCAACGATGATAGCTTAAGTTGGCATAAAGCTAATTCATGTTTTCCAGGTAATAAAATATGTCAGTACAAGTTGATAATGATCTACTTTACTCCTACTCTTTTTCTGTCTCTTACACATAGCAGGTTTATGAATCAGTACTAACACTCCTGTCCTCTACTTAAGAGTCCATAATACTATCTAATCGTAAAGATAAAACTGTGTGGTAAATTTGCTTTGAGATTTGCCATAAATTAGAAATGCCTTGAAGGCACACAACAACTTGAGAAGATAAATCCATGCATGGAACTCTAGAGGGCTCCCGTATGTTTGTATGTAAGTACTAGTCTAGCGCGAACAAATATATACAATGTTCCCTCACTACTTCGCGGTTCACTTTTCGCGGATTCGCTATTTCGTGGTTTTTCAATAAACTCTGAAAGACTATTATAAATAATAAAAATTACAATTTACAGCCTAAGGAAGGGAGAAAGGAGAAGCTGAAGGGAGAGAAAAGGAGCCCAAGTGGCAACGGGAGGAGAAGGAGGCGATTTATCAACACACAATTGGTTGATAAAGACTTAAAATAGTGTATAACTACTAAAATAATGTATAAATATTAAAATAAATATAGCGTCACTACTTCACGGATTTTCACTTATTGCGGGTGGTCCTGGAATGTAACCCCAGCGATAAGTGAGGGAACACTGTAGATAGATAAAAGCCTAGTTCTTGAAATGATTTGAACCAATGTGTGAACTTTACAACTTCAGAATGCAGAGAGATGCTCACCTGATAACAGGCACTAAGCAAAGAGCATTCAAGGCATGTCCTTTACTACTGAAGATTCCAACAAATAATATTATGCCAGGTCAACTGTCTGTTCATCTAATCCAGTATTTTGAAAGTTTTCCAGGATGGTGCCTTTCCTAATCACCTGCTCTCTGATCCTCTTTTAACTAAAAATGTTACAAGTTGAACCCAAAATCCTGCCCATGACAGGCATATGTTCTTCTTCTACACTATGGCCCACTTCTTCTTGGAGATTATTGCTGCCAAGCCCTCAGTCAGATGTTTATGGAGAGCTGTTAAGAGCAAGATACTTATGTGGAGTGTTTAAACAAATAAAGAAATGGTCTGTTTTAATCAGAAAGAGCATGGGCAAATTCACAACAGTTGAGCAAAATATTGATTTAGTGGTCCTGAGCAGGCTTTGATGATTAATTCAGTGGATAAAAATCTATAAGAACAGCTTGCTTTTGTTTGCTGCTAGGAATCTGAAGCATGTGACTAAGAAATCTAGGAACTCTTAACTACTGCACTGAACCTGGAATGCTTTACTGGGTAAAGCAAAGCAAATGAAAGAGCAAAAACATACTCTTTAAAAATCCACCTCAAACCTGGGTCCAGGTTAAAGTGGATGGATCCAATTAAGGAAGGCACAGCACTTGTCAGGATGCAGTCAGTTAGAGATCTTGATTTAAGGAGTAAAAAAACTAAGCTTTATTGTAGGAACGCCACTCTAAAATAGGAAAGTTACTCAGGGTGCTGATATAACCTATGACCTTATCAGACGAGCTTAGTTTCGGTGGCATGCGCCAGATCGCCTATAGTTTTACAACAGAGTCTGCTGGCTCCCATCAGATGCTTATGTATAGATGTGAAGTCCGTAGGGATAATTTAGGCCTTAATTCTTCATTTTCTAACTTATTTTTGTTCTTTACCTTTTTCCCATGTTTTTTCTCATATATGTTATGTTATTGTTCTGTCCTTTTCGCACAGTGGTATGTATGTGTGTTTATCACTTATATTATATGTTTTTCAATAAAATAAAATAAAACAAAGATCAAGGGTCTGGAGAACAACCTCCATGAGGAGCAGCTGAAAGAGCTGGGCATGTTTAGCCTGCAGAAGAGAAGGCTGAGAGGAGTCATGATAGTTATGTATAAATATGTGAGGGGAAGTCATAGGGAGGAGGAAGCAAGTTTGTTTTCTGGAGACTAGGACATGGAACAATGGCTTTAAACAACAGGAAAGGATATTCCACCTGAACATTAGGAAGAACTTCCTCACTTTGAGAGCTGTTTGGTAGTGGAACTCCTTGTTCCGGAGTGTGTTGGAGGCTACTCCTGTGGAAGCTTTTAAGCAGAGGCTGGATGGCCATCTGTTGGGAGTGCTTTGAATGCGATTTTCTTGCCCAGGTAAGACTGCTGTTGTGGATGTGGATTGTATTTGAGAATGTATTGAAACATGTTAATTTCTGTTTCAAAAAGGAGATTATAATAAGCATCCAGAGATTCTTGCATCAATATTTCATCATTCATCCTTTACACTTTCACCTTCATTTGAAACACATGAGGGAACAAAGTATATCTCTGTCCTGATGTATCTGTCATCACTCTGTCTTAGAATGAACAGTCTTTTGCTTCTTGCAGACTTGTGTAATTCCGCAAAGATATGTTTTTGGTCACATCCAATATATGAGTATAGACTAACTAAAAGGACATCTACACTGTTGAAGTGTTTTTCGTGTCAGGAGCATCTTGAGAAACTGCAAGTCGCTTCTGGTGTGAGAGAATTGGCCGTCTGCAAGGACGTTACCCAGGGGATACCCGGATGTTTGATGTTTTACCATCCTTGTGAGAGGCTTCTCTCATGTCCCCGGATGGGGAGCTGGAGCTGACAAAGGGAGCTCACCCGCTCTTCCCAGATTCAAACCGCTGACCTATCAGTCAGCAGTTCTGCCAGCAGAAGGGTTTAACCACTGTTGAATTCATATAGGTTGAGGGCAGTGTAACTGCCATGACTCTATACTATGGAATCCTGGGATTTTCAGTATGAAGAGGCACCAGTCTTCTTTGGGAGAAAAAGTCCATGATTCCATAGCATTGAGCCATGATATTTAAAGTGGTGTGAATCTGCATTAATTCTACAGTGTAGTTGCACCCCATTTCTATGTGAAACTAAATGTAGGTCTTTGGCTTTAAAGATCCTCCATCGGTTCTCCTGTACGATTGCTAACACTTTTGCCTGATGAAGAAGCCAGTGAAGCTTTGAAAACTTGCATGCTGCGTTTTGTGCATTTCAATTGGCCTACTAAAGGTATCACTATTTAGAGGACTTTGAATTTTGTTGCTTTTTGCTGCATAGGGAACACAGTTATGGTTGAATATACCAGCCTGTGTTACATACAGCATAACTTTGTGATACATTCATATGAAAATATACTTGGAAGCCAATCTTGCACCTCTTCCATTACTTCTCACAAATGTGGACGGCATAGGTTATTCCCCTAACTTCAGAGTTTGTTGCAAATCCTACACAGAACTAGACCTCCCCTGAAGGCATTATCTGGCATTATCGCTTGAGCAACTGCATACAATTCTCCTATGTTTCAGCCCGTTGACAAGTGCTGGTCCCACCCTACACACCCCCATGAACAAAAAAGTCTGGAACAATAATGCTTTAACAGATCTATTGATTTTTTTGCTATTGCAGCACAGTATGCCTTCCAGCTAATATACCATAGTGAGTTCAAAATAAATGCCCCATGCCATTTTGCAGCCATGAAACTCAAGTATCATGCTCTGGCTGTCACAAATATTTAGAGGAAACCTAAATTTCTTCTTTGGGGAGGGAAGGCAGGAGGAGGGCACAACGATTTCCTGCAAATGGGACATATCTCACATTGCAGAAAGTATTGACTTTATTTGATTTTCTCTGCCTTTAATAACTTCGTATGTTTCCTGGCTGTGGGTGCTACACATTTATTTCTACCTAGGGGAAAAATGAGAGGCGAGGACACCTCAAATGTCTTAGCTCATAGTGGGCAGTAGAAATTTCTGACAGATTGAAAACTGACAAAAGAAGATGTCAGTGCCACATAGGAACAGGAAACAAAAAAGTCGCTGTGAGCTTTCTGATCTGTATGGCCATGTCCCAGAAGCATTCTCTCCTGACGTTTAGCCTGCATCTATGGCAGGCATCCTCAGAGGTTGTGAAGTTTGTTGTAAACTAGGCAAGTGGGGTTTATATATCTGTGGAATGTTCAGGGTGGGAAAAAGAACTCTTTTCTACTTGAGGCAGGTGTGCATCTTGCAATTGGCCACCTTGTTTAGCACTAAATGGTCTTTCAGCTTCAAGGCCTGGCTGCTTCCTGCTGGAGGAATTCTTTGTTGGGAGGTGTTAGCTGGCCCTGATTGAGTCATGCTCAGAATTCCTTTGTTTTTTTAGTGGTGTTCTTTCTTTACTCTGAGGATGCCTGTCATAGATGTGGGTGAAACATCAGGAGAGAATACTTCTAGAACATGGTCATATAATACGGAAAACTCACAGCAACCCAGCGATTCCGGTCATGTAAGCCTTCGACAACATGGTGAACAAAAGCTTAAGATAAAAACTAAAACCAAGGGAAGAAGTGAAAAAAGTTCAAGTTCGGTTAAAATATCTATGAATTCATGTTAAGCAGTGTTGATAGGCCAACATTGCTCAAGCTTAAGACAGGCAAAATCCCAGCCACTGTGCACATTAAATGTTAAGGGTGGATCCTTAGTTGAAGAAATAAAATGAAAGCTTTAGTTTTCATGTAAATAATTTATGAACCTCTTTATATGAAAGAATGTAATGCTTCTGTTGTCTATTGCGTACATAATTTATATATTTGTGTCTCTGTGTGTACACTTTCAAGTTGCTTGACAACTTTTGGTGCCCCATGAATTTCATAGGGTTTTCTTAGGCAAGAAATACTCAGAGGTGGTTTTGCCAGTTCCTTCTGACATATAGCTTACCTACTATCCATTGGCAATTTTCCATCCATATACTAACCAGCAAAAACTTTGATTGGCTTCCAAGATTCTAATTGACATAGTAAGGATATTTAGGCAGTAATCATATACATAATGAAGTCCCATAAATATAGTCCATATGCATCAGTCTTCAAGTGCATTGCCTTCACTTGCAGAATTACCCTATTTGCATTTTGTGGAGGATGAAACATGGTGGGAATCAGATTTGTGATTGTTCAGCCTAAAACACGGAAGACTCAGGGCCCTTCCACACAGGTGTATAAAACCCACATTGAACTGGATTATACGGCAGTGTGGACTCAGATAATCCAGTTCAAAGCAGATATTGTGGATTATTTGCCTTGATATTCTGGGTTATATGGCTGTGTGGAAGGGCCCTTAGGCCCCTTCTACACCTTTGTATAAAATCCAAATTATCTGTTTTGAACAAATTATCTGCTGCAACAAGCCTCCTGACTGCTGCTTCTCCTCCTCCTCCCTCTCCTTAAGCGGAGCCATTTCATGTGGTGTCTGGAAGCAGGGGCACATTGGTATCTTTGTTTTTAGGACTGTTCCTTGGTTTATTTGGGGTGCTGATTCAGAAAATTGCATTGGATAGACCACATCAGCTCTAGATTACTACGTAAATATGGTTTTCTGTGGGTGGGCAGATGGCAACTACTGGATGGCATGTGTTCTATCAGAAACTAGAGCTGATGTGGTTTATCCAATGCAATTTTCTGAATCAGCACCCCAAATAACAAAACCGAATCTGAGGTTGACCAAAAACTGATTCGTAACCCTTTTGGTACTAGTGTTAGAGAGTGGTCCCTTGTCAAGGTGGCCCTGGTCAAAAAAAGGTTGGGAACTACTGGTTTAGAGGAAACAAAGGCCCCTTCTACACAGCTGAATACAATCTATATTATGTTTTGAACTGGATTATATGGCAGTGTAAACTCAGATAATCCAGTTCAACGCAGATAATGTAGATTATCTGCCTTGATATTCTTGATTAGATGTCAGTGTAGAAAGGCCCAAAGCTGTGTATGTGTAAATTATGCTTTTGAGTTTTTTTAAATGAACAAGGAGCATTTTCAGTAGCATCCAGAAAAGAAGGCAAACTTGTTTGGCATGAGCCACACAAATGAGAGAAGAGGGAAAGGTGTGTGACAAAGTGAACTTTCCTTTTCATATACAGTATATTCTCAGGTTTGATCTACACTGCCATATAAAATTCTGATTATCTGCTTTGAACTGGGGCCCCTTTTACACTGCCATATAATCCAGATTATCAGATCAGATAATCCTCATTATCTGCTTAGAACTGGATTATATGAGTCTACACTGCTGGAGTTAACACTTTAAAAAGTACCTGTTCCAATTTACATACAAATTCTGTCAGGGGTTTAAATTAGCTTGAAATTCCTTGCTGTATAGCGGAAGGGATTCTTCATTTTTGTTTGGCAGCTAAATACCTTCTTGCAGTTCAGTGGTCTCCTCAGGAACAAAAACAGCATGCAGACACAAAGCTGTTCGTTTCAACTGGAAGGCTTTTATTTCTTAAGTTTAAGTGATAGTACAAATAGTAACACAGTATTACAGTATGTACAGTCTCTCTTTCTCTCTCCTGTCTTCATCCACCAACTTCCAACCCTCATCAACTCAACACAGGTTTACTACAAATTTATAGGCAACAATCTCAATATTCAGTTACTGTACTCCAAATACAGTGAACCTGTGGTGAATGCTGAGACACTGATCCTGTTATCAGAAGAAATGCTGTGTAATTTACAAAGCCTGGCAAATTCTACTTAAGAACATATGGGGACAGCCTGTACAAACATTGATCTCTTGGATTGGATCCATTACTTAAACTGTACATTATACTAACTCCTATTAGCGGGTCATATATAGATTTGCAGGAAATATTCAGAACAAAGGCTCATATGTGGCAAGTTTGATAGGCTGTAGAACAGTGGTGGGAAACAAAAGTTGTTCCAAAAGTTGTTGAATTCCAGTTCCAAGAATCCTTAGTTTCAAACATCCTGTTCCCAGCATCCAATGGTCATGGATGCTGGGAATAGCAATTCAACAAACTCTGGAAGTGTTGTCAAAGGCTTTCATGGCCAGAATCACTGGGTTGCTGTGAATTTTCCAGGCTGTATGGCCATGTTCTAGAAGCCTTCTCTCCTGACATTTCACCCACATCTGTGGCAGGCATCCCCAGAGGTTGTGGGATCTGTTGGAAACTAGGCAAGTAAGGTTTATATATCTGTGGAATGTCTAGGATGGGAGAAAGAACTCGTGTTTGTTTGAGGCAAGCGTGGATGTTGCAATTGGACACATTGATTAATAGAATACAGAGTAGCCATTGAAATCCACAAGCATGTGGACAATTTCAACAGAAAGGAGGAAACCATGAAAATGAACAAAATCTGGCTACCAGTATTTTTTTAAAAAAAAACTCTAGAATTAGGACAGTCAATAAAGAATAACACTCAAAAACAGGGGAATCCCAGACAAGAAACAATCAGGGCCAGCTAATCACCTCCCAACAAAGGATTGCCCCAGGCAGGAAGCAATCGTGCCTCGAAGCTGTAAGGCTATTCAATGCTAATCAAGGTGGTCAATTACACCATTCACACCTGCCTTCAACAGACAAAGAGTTCTTTCTTCCACCCTGGATCTTCCACAGATATATAAACCCCACTGGCCTAGTTTCTAACAGAGCTCATAACCTCTGAGGATGCTTGCCATGGGTGTGGGCAAAACGTCAGGAAGGAATGCTTCTTTCTGGAAAATGGTCATACAGCCCGGAAAACTCACAGCAACCCAATCTCTGGAAGGCTGTGCAATTCCTACCTCAGTTGTTAAGGTACAGAAAGGTAAAATGTACCGTCATGATATCCAGAGCATTGTACAATTGTTTTAAGTGCAACATAGTTGTTAAAAGTGAAGCCACAGAACTGCTATGTAAAGCTCTATACCTACCAAATACACAATCAAATAACTATTTTTGGAGAGCTCCTTTCCTCTTCCATGAAGCCTCTGCCATTGTCTCAGTTCTTCATTGTCTTCTCTCTCTGTCTCACTCTCTCTCTCTTGGCAGCATTGTCATTTTTAGCTCCTGACTCGGGGAGAAATCCTCTCTGTGGAAGTTAATGTGATTAAGCAAACAAGCATCTAAGCAGCAGCTCAGTTAAGAAAAAAGATCCAACAACAACCTTAAGCTACACTTTGTCCCTTCTGCTGCCCTTTGATGTTTACACTGACTCAAGACTTAGGGAAAATGCATGCCATAAAGCAGAAATACACCTGTAATCTCCAAACAACTATCATGTCAGACTACACAGAGAAGCCATTGAAATCCACAAGTATGTGGAGAACTTCAACAGAAAGTAGGAAACCATGAAAATGAACAAAATCTGGCTACCAGTATTAAAAAACTAAAAAACCAGAACAGTAAACAAGAAGCAACACTCTGAAAACAGAGGAGTTCCAGACATGAATCAAACAGGGGCAGCTAACGACTCTGAATAAAGGATTCCCCCAGGCAGGAAGAAGCCAGGAGATGAAGCTATTCAATGTTAATTAAGGTGATTAACTACAACATTCACACTGGCCTCCAACTGACAAGAGTTCTTCTCTCACCCTAGACTTTCCACGGATATATATATAAACCTTCCTTGCTTAGTTTCTCAATACCTCACAACCTCTGAGGATGCCTGCCATAGATGTGGGTGAAACGTCAGGAGAGAATACTTCTGCAACATGGCCATACAGCCCGGAAAACATACAACAACCCCAATCTCCATATATTAAATCCCATGTGGTGTAGTAGTTTGAGCATTAGACTATGACTCTGGAGGCTAGGGTTCGAATCCCCATTCAACGATGGCTGAGTTTTTTTTCGTGTCAGGAGCAACTTGAGATACTGCAAGTCACTTCTGGAGTGAGAGAATTGGCCATCTGTAAGGACGTTGCCCAGGGGACGCCCGGATGTTTGATGTTTTACCATCCTTGTGGGAGGCTTCTCTCATGGATTTCAGTGGCTTCTCTGTTCATTTTCATGGTTTCCTCCTTTCTGTTGAAATTGTCCATGTGCTTGTGGATTTCAATGGCTTCTCTGTGTAGTCTGACATGGTGTTTGTTAGAGTGGTCCAGCATTTCTGTGTTCTCAAATAATATGCTGTGTCCAGGTTGGTTCATCAAGTGCTCTGCTATGGCTGTCTTCTCTGGTTGAGTTAGTCTGCAGTGCCTTTCATGTTCCTTGATTCATGTTTGAGCAATGCTGCATTTGGTGGCCCCTATGAATTGTAAATGGAATTATTTTATATATACAGTAGAGTCTCAGCTTATCCAACACTACTCGCTTATCCAACGTCTGGATTATCCAACGCATTTTTTGAGTCAATGTTTTCAATATATATGATATTTTGGTGCTAAATTTTCGTAAATACAGTAATTACTACATTAGCTTTATTGCGCATTGACTACTTTGACAGAAAAAGTAGTTCAATGCGCAATAATGCTATGTAGTAATTACTGTATTTACGAATTTAGCACCAAAATATCACTATATATTGAAAACATTGACTCAAAAATGCGTTGGATAATCCAGAACGTTGGATAAGCGAGTGTTGGATAAGTGAGACTCTACTGTATGTTTATATTGTAAGCCACCCTAAGTCCCCCTTTTGGGATGAGAAGAGTGGGGTAGAAATGTTGTAATAAATAAAATCAAGAAATATGTAGACTTGTCCACAGCTACATGGTATACGGTAGACTCCTGCAGAATCTACCATATATATACCTACACACACAGAGATACCTACCTAAAAACTCCAACCATAACCCAAGTCAAATAGGAAACCCAATTAAAGCCCTGGCAGACCATGCAAAAAGAATCTGTGAACCCCATCTCCTCCAAGGTGAACTGAACCACCTAAACTGGGCTCTACCGGCCAATGGAGACTTCACTACAGACATCAGAAGAGCTGCAAGGCCAAGAACAAGCCAAGAGAGGAAAGACTAAGGGCCCTTCCACATAGACCTATATCCTAGAATATCAAGGCAGAAAATCCTACAATAAGTGCTTTGAACTGGGTTATCTGAGTCCACACTCAGATAATGTGGGATTTTCTGCCTCGATATTCTGGGATACAGGGCTGTGTAGAAGGGTCCAAAGATCCACCCAGAAGAAAAGTGTTCGTACCATATACATCAAGGGAACCACTGACCGCATAGGGAAGCTGATGAAGAAACACAGCCTACAGACTATCTACGGACCCACTAAGAAAATCCAACAAATGCTACATTCAGCAAAGGACAAGAGGGATCCTCTCACCTCTGCAGGAATCTACCATATACCATAAAGCTGTGGACAAGTCTACAGAGGGACCACCAAACACAGCATTTCCCAGACACGAATTAAGGAACATGAAAGGCACTGCAGACTAATCCAACCAGAGAAGTCAGCCATAGTAAAGCACTCGATGACCCAACCTGGACACAGTATATTATTTGAGAACACAGAAATGCTGGATCACTCTAACAACCTCCATGTGAGATAACACAGAGAAACCATTGAAACCCACAAAGCATGTGGTCAATTTCAACAGAAAGAAGGAAACCATGAAAAAGAACAAAATCTGGCTACCAATATTGAAAAAACTCTAAAATCAGGACAGTAAATAAAGAACAACACTCTGAAAACAGGGGAAATCCAGATATGAAACAATCATAACAACTCGCAACAGGCCCATAGCCAGGATTTTGATTCGGGAGAGGCTGGGATTTTGGTTGGGGGGGGGGGGGGGGGGCTAAGTCTGGGTGAGAGAGGATCTACCCTAGCAAACCTTTGGTATCATTATCCCAATACCCCCATGCATATGGGATATATTGAGCACGGTGATCAGATCATGATATGAATAAACATAACAGTTTAAATAATAAATGTAAGGCCTTCTCGTGGACCACTCTGAAAATTTCGGGGGGGGGGGGGGGTAGGAGCTGAAGCCCCACAAGCCCCCCCCCCCGGCTACATGCCTGACTCGCAACAAAGGATTCCCCCAAGCAGGAATCAGCCAGGCCTTGAAGCTGTGTGGCTTTTCAATGCTAATCAAGATGATCAATTGCAACATTCACACCAGCCTTCAACAGACAAGAGTTCTTTCTTCCACCCTGGACCTTCCACAGATATATAAACCTCCCTTGACTAGTTTCCAACAGACCTAGCAACCTCTGAGGATGCCTGTCATAGATGTGGGAGAAACGTCAGGAGAGAATGCTTCTGGAACATAGCCGGAAAACTCACAGCAATCCAGTGATTCCGGCCTTTGACAACACAATTACATGGATGCCACACTGCCTTGCTTATACAGTGTAGATCACGGATGGGCAAACTTAGTAAAGGTAAAGGTTTCCCCTGACGTTAAATCCAGTCATGTCTGACTCTGGGGGTTGGTGCTCATCTCCATTTCTAAGCCGAAGAGCCGGCGTTGTCCGTAGACACCTCCAAGGTCATGTGGCTGCATGACTGCATGGAGCGCCGTTACCTTCCCGCCGGAGTGGTACCTATTGATCTACTCATATTGGCATGTTTTTGAAATGCTAGGTTGGCAGAAGCTGGAGCTAACAGCGGTCGCTCACACCGCTCCCGGGGTTTGAACTTGGGACCTTTCGGTCTGCAAGTTCAGCAGCTCAGTGCTTTAACACACTTCGCCACCGGGGTTCCTTAACCTTCAAGTTTTTTTTTTTCCGTGTCAGGAGCAACCAGAGTTGCTTCTGGAGTGAGAGAATTGGCCGTCTGCAAGGACGTTGCCCAGGGGATGCCCGGATGTTTTGATGTTTACCATCCTTGTGGGAGGCTTCTCTCATGTCCCCGCATGGAGCTGGAGCTGATAGAGGGAGCTCATCCACGCTCCCTGGAGCCCCCAGATGGCCTAGTGGATTAAGTTACTTGAAGGTTGGGTTGCTGACCTGAAAGCTGCCAGGTTCGAATCCCACCTGGGGAGAGTGCGGATGAGCTCCCTCTATCAGCTCTAGCTCCATGCGGGGATATGAGAGAAGCCTCCCACAGGATTGTAAAACATCAAAACATCCGGGCGTTCCCTGGGCAACGTCCTTGCAGACGGCCAATTCTCTCACTCCAGAAGTGACTCAAGTTGCTCCTGACACGAAAAAAATAAAATAAAAATCCATGCTCTCTCCGAGTGGGATTCGAACCTGGCAGCGTTCAGGTTACAAGGCTTTAATCACAATCCAGTGATTCCGGCCTTTGACAACACAATTACATGGATGCCACACTGCCTTGATTATTCAGTGTAGATTAGGCATAGACAAACTTGGTTGTTAGGAATTGTGGGATTTGAAGTCTAAAACATGTGGAGATCTGAAGTCTGCCCATGTCTGGTGTAGATGCACCCAAAGCATGCCAGCCAGTCACTCCTGCTTTCGACCCTCCCCTCCTTTTTTACAATGCAGATCCGACAGACAGAGGAGAAGAGAGGCGAGAGGCCAAGCAGGTTTGGAGCAGGACTGGCATCTTCCCCTCTTGTGCCTCCGAGTTGCGCAAACTCCTCCCCGCCCCGTAGAAAACCACCCAAATTTATGTAACTTGGGAACTAATCTTCCCTAATCTTGAGCGAGGCATGTTATAATCCGCCGAAAAGAAGGCCGCTTTATGCGAGCGCCGAGGTGGAGCAATGCGAGGCAACAAAAGAGGCGTGGGGAGGGCGGAAGGGAAGGAGGCAAAGGTCGCTCGGCCGGGCGCTCAAAACCCGGGTTGAGCGGCTCTCGGGAGAGCCATGAAGACCTCCGGGATCTTCTTCTTCCACGGCCTGGGCCTGGCCTGGTACGCCTACCTGGTCTACGCCATCAGCCTCATCACCAAGAAGAACGTGGAGAAGCCCTCCGACGTCTTAGCCTACGGCGGGCAGTGGAAGTTTCTCACCGTCCTCAACCTGGTAAGCAAAGAGGCGGGAACGTGAACACGCTCTCCCAGTTTGACCCCACTCCAGCTGCCATCGCTCAATGCTATAGAGTGCTGGGATTGGTCGCTTTGTCGGATATTTCCTCTACTAAACTCAGGATTCTATAGACAGGCGTGGAGCCCCGGTGGCCTAGGGGATAAAAGCCTCGTGACTTGAAGGTTGGGTTGCTGACCTGAAGGCTGCCAGGTTCGAATCCCACCCGGGGAGAGAGCGCGGATGAGCTCCCTCTATCAGCTCCAGCTCCATGCCGGGACATAAGAGAAACTTCCCACAAGGATGGTAAAACATCAAAACAACCGGGCGTCCCCTTGGTAACGTCCTTGCATATGGCCAATTAAGCAACTCCGGTTGCTTCTGACACGAATATATCTATATACAGTAGAATCTCACTTGTCCAACACTCGCTTATCCAACATTCTGGATTATCTAACGCATTTTTGTAGTCAATGTTTTCGATACATCGTGATATTTTGATGCTAAATTCGTAAATACAGTAATTACTGCATAGCATTACTGCATATTGAACTACTTTTTCTGTCAGATTTGTTGTATAACATGATGTTTTGGTGCTTAATTTGTAAAATCATAACCTAATTTGTTGTTTAATAGGCTTTTCCTTAATCTCTCCTTATTATCCAACATATTCGCTTATCCAACGTTCTGCCGGCCCGTTTATGTTGGATAAGTGAGACTCTACTGTATATAAAAGAGTGATGGCATCACGGCGACGCACAAAACAACAAAACTACAGGCCCCGCAACCTCGAAATTTGACAACACAACCCATCATCCACGCCTCTAGGTTGATACAACAAAAAGAAAAGAAAAATAAAGTCCTAATTAGATAGAGAGGAATAATTGCTTTTATCCAATTGCTGCCAGTTAGAAGGCTACGCTCCTCCAACTTGGTCTCCTAGCAACCCAATAAAAAATAATAAAAAACACTAAAAAATTGATACAATAAAATACTATAATAACAGAAAATAACTAAAAATAATACAAGAAAATAATAAAATATAATAAATAAAAATATAACTTACAATAAAATTAATTAAAAAAATGCAAATAACGTCAAATAAAAATTACACAACAATTTTTAACCAATACCACCACCACTTTGCCACAGCAACGCGTGGCCGGGCACAGCTAGTCTATATATAGAGAGACAGGCAGGTGAAGTCCAACCACTCTCATTCTCTATATCAGGCATCCTCAGAGGTTGGAAACTAGGCAAGTGGGGTTTATATATCTCTGGAATGTTCAGGGTGGGAGAAAGAACTCTTTTCTGTCTGAGGCAAGTGCGAATGTTGCACTTGATCACCTTGATTAGCATTGAATAGTTCCTGCCTGGGGGAATACTCTGTTGGGAGGTGTTAACTGGCCCTCATTGTTTGGAATTCCCCTGTCTTCTGAGTGTTGTTTTTTATTTACTATCCTGAATTTAGAGTTTTTAAATACAGCGGAGTCTCACTTATCCAAGCTAAACGGGCCGGCAGATCCTTGGATCAGCGAATATCTTGGATAATAAGGAGGGATTAAGGAAGAGCCTATTAAACATCAAATTAGGTTATGATTTTACAAATTAAGCACCAAAACATCATGTTATACAACAAATTTGACAGAAAAAGTAGTTCAATACGCAGTGATGTTATGATGTAATTACTGTATTTATGAATTTAGCACCAAAATATCATGATACAGTAGAGTCTCACTTATCCAACATAAACGGGCTGGCAGAACGTTGGATAAGCGAATATGTTGGATAATAAGGAGATATTAAGGAGAAGCCTATTAAACATCAAATTAGGTTATGATTTTACAAATTAAGCACCAAAAACATCATGTTATACAACAAATTTGACAGAAAAAGTAGTTCAATATGCAGTAATGTTATGTAGTAATTACTGTGTTTACGAATTTAGCACTAAAATATCACGATGTATGAAAAATATTGACTACAAAAATGCATTGGATAATCCAGAACCTTGGATAAGCGAGACTCTACTGTGCTGGTATCCAGATTTTGTTCATTTTCATGGTTTCCTCCTTTCTGTTGAAATTGTCCACATGTATGTGGATTTCAAGGGCTTCTCTGTGTTGTCTGACATGGTAGTTGTTAGTGTTGTCCAGCATTTCTGTGTTCTCAAATAATATACTGTGTCCAGGTTAGTTTATCAACTGCTCTGCTATGGCTGACTTCCCTGGTTGAGCTAATCTGCAGTGTTTTTAATGTTCCTTGATTCGTGTTTTCACAATGCTGTAAACTTGTCCACAACAAAGGACTCCCCCAGGCAGGAAGTAGCCAAGCTTTGAAGCTGCAATGCTATTCAATGCTAATCAAGGTGATCAATAACAACAATCGCACTTGCTTCCAGCACATAAGAGTTCTTTCTCCCACCCTGGACTTTCTGCAGATATACAGTGTATTACGTTGTTGTTTATTTTGTTTGGGCCTCTGCCCTATGTAAGCCACCCCGAGTCCCCGCGGGGAGATGGTGACGGATATAAATAAAGTTTTATTATTATTATTATTATTATTATTCCCTCACTACTTTACGGATTCGCTTTTTTGCGGTATTTCAATCAACTCTAAAATAATATTATAAATAATAAAATATTACAATTTACAGCCTAAGGATGGGAGGAAGGAGAAGCCAAAGGGAGAAAAAAGGAGCCCAAGCAGCAACGGGAGGAGAAGGAGGCGATTTATCAACACACAATTGGTTGATAAAGACTTAAAATAGTGTATAACTACTAAAATAATGTATAAATATTAAAATAAATATAGTGTCCCTACTTTGCGGTTTTTCACTTATTGTGGGTGGTCCTGGAACCTAACCCCCGCAATGAGGGAACACTGTAAACCTGCCTTGCCTAGTTTCCAACAGGCATCACAACCTCTGAGGATGCCTGCCATAGATGTGAGTGAAACATCAGGAGAGAATGCTTCTGGAACATGGCCATACATCCCAAAAAATTCAGAGCAACCCAATGATTCTGTTCATGAAAACCTTCGACAATACATCTCTCATGTTTCTATAGCACTGAGACATGGTAGTTAAAGTGGTATGAAACTGTATCAATTATTCGGCGCAGATGCACTCTCTTTATGAGGCATCCTGTGAGTGTTGCGTCAAACTGCTTTCATTTTCTTTAACTCTTAAATAGTAATATGCAGTGAGTTCCAAATGAATAATGTGAATTAATTCAGGGTTCTGTGGTTTCCAGGCTGTATGGCCGTGTGCTATCAGCTTTTTCTCCTGACATTTTCCCAGCATCTGTGGCTGTCATCTTCAGAGGAGCCACAGATGCTACAACAACAACAACAGCAGCAGCAGTCCCGTCTACCTGTGGGCTCAGGGTGGCTCACAGACATAAAAGGGCAAATATTCAATGCCTTTTCAAATATTCAATTCAATACCTTTAATAAATAAGTAAGGTAAAGGTTTCCCCTGACGTTAAGTCCAGTCATGTCTGACTCTGGGGGTTGGTCTCATCTCCATTTCTAAGCCGAAGAGCCGGCGTTGTCCGTAGACACCTCCAAGGTCATGTGGCCGGCATGACTGCATGGAGCGCAGTACAATTTAAATAAAATGCAGTTTAAATAGTATAAAACAAATAGTTTTTAAATCCATAATGACCATCCTATAAAACACATTAAAACAACATCATTAAAGGGGAAATTTAAAAGTATTTCACATTTCATAAGGCCATGTATTCAATCATTCATTTCACCATACGCTTGCGAACATAGGAAGAAAATGTAGGCAAAAATCAGGAGAAAATGCTGCTAGGGCATGGCTATACAGCCTGGACACTACACAACACTCCAGTAATTCCAGCCATGAAAGCCTTCAACAATATAATGCTAATAGGTGAGCTTTTGAGACAACATTTTCGAATTGGAGTCAACTCAAAGGTACATAGAATAGAATAACTTTACTGCCATTGTATATCATACAGCAAAATTAAATGCCATTCCCAATCACATTGTGGAGCCCCTAGTGGCGCAGTGGATTAAACCACTGAGCTGCTGACTGAAAGGTGAGTGGTTCGAATCCTGGGAGTGGGGTGAGCTCCCGCTGTTAGCCCCAGCTTTTGCCAACCTAGCAGTTAAAAAACATGCAAATGTGCGTAGTTCAATAGGTACCACTCCGGTGGGAAGGTAATGCTGCTCCATGCAGTTATGCTGGCCACATGACCTTGGAGGTGTCTACGGACAATGCCGGCTTTTCGGCTTAGAAATGGAGATATGAGCACCAACCTCCAGATTGGGACACAACTAGACTTAATGTCAGGGGAAAAAATTTATTTTTATGAATCACATTATATATGTATATATGCACCCTTTCAAGTTCTAATCGCTATCACACAACTCCTAATACCATATCAGTTCAATATAGTCACAGCTCTAGGATAAAAGCTATTTCTCAGCCTATTTGTCCTTGTTTTTATCATCCTATATTGTCTGCCAGATGGTAATTAAGCAAAAAAAAATATATATCCAGGCTGAGATGGCTCCTTAAGAATATTTTGAGCTTTTTAAAAACAGAAGGAATTATAAAGTTCTTCCAAATTGGGGCGAGAGCAAAAACTTTATACAGAAAATGCACTCCTTTCCCAGTGCACACTCTCCTCAAAGAACATAGTCAATAGATGCCATAGGGCACCTATGAGGACACTTCTAGACTAGGAATACATGTATGCTTTCCTAATGCATTATGTTATATGTGACATCAAGTCAGCTCGGATTTATGGTGACCCTAGTGTAGATGCACCCTGTGTGGCTTTGAGTTATTTCAGATATATGGTGACCCCAAATAGGGATTTCTTGGCAGAATTTGTTTGCCCTTGGTGCCTTCTGAGGCTGAAAGAGTTCGACTTGCCCAAGGTCACCCAACAGTTTGAACCCGCTTCAACTGCCATGGCTCAATGCTATCAAATGTTGGGATTTGTAGTTTTGTGAGCGCACATCGGAGGCATAACAAACTACCAACCTCAGATTCATGCAGCATTAAACCATGACAATTGAAGTGGTACCAAACTGCTATCATTTTGCAACTTCTTTTGACATCTTGCCTTTTAACTTCTTGGTCTGAAGGGCCATGCAATGGCTAGGGAAGAAGGAAAAATATTGCAGGCACTGAATTAAAGTCTATTCACACTGCAGTTTTACCATCAAGTTATTTTGGATTTATGGGATCCCAAAGAGGGAGATATCGCCGGGTTTTCTTGGCAGAATTGGCTCAAAGGGGATTTGCCTTTCTTTCCCAGAGGCTGAGAACATGTGACTTATCCAAGTGGGTTCCATGTTCAAGTGGGGATAATATGTAGAACCCTGACGTCCCAATGTCCTAGTGCAACATGCAATTCTGGGGTTTGTACTTTGCTTAGAGGTATTAAATGAGCTTTCCGGTTGAAAATTCTGAATACCTCTCCTTAAACTTTAAATTCTAGCTTCCATGGAATGGAGCTATGCCAGTGAAAGTGGTATCATAGTGATATAATTGCGTAGTGTGAAAGATATCTTAGTTAATGCAGGTGAGAACTGGAAAATTCACTTTTAGATTTGGGAATTAGGAGTTCTTAGCCATCAATACAGATACAGGGGGCCCTTTGGTATCTGCTGGGGTTTGGTAGTGAAATCCATGCATGTTCAAGTTCCATTATATAAAATAGTGTATATAATGGTGTGTGTGTGTGTGTGTGTATGTATGCGTACATAATATGTGTGTGTGTGTGTACATACACACACATATGTATTCAACTATATAAAATGGCAAAATCAAGATTTGGAATTGTTTTTGAATATTTTCAAGCTGCAGATGGTTGAATCAGTTGATACAGAGGAAAGACTTGCTGTAGAATTGATATCACTATGTAATAAAGTGTTATTGAAGGCTTTCATGGCTGGAATCACTGGGCTGCTGTGAGTTTTCCGGTCTGTATGGCCATGTTCCAGAAGCATTCTCTCCTGACATTTCACCCACATCTATGGCAGGCATCCTCAGAGGTTGTGAAGTCTCACAACCTCGCAACCTCTGAGGATGCCTGCCATAGATGTGGGCAAAACGTCAAGAGATAATGCTTCTGGAACATGGCTATACAGACTGGAAAAGTCACAGCAACCCAAACTATGTAACAAAACTTGAAAAAAATCTGTTCCTGGTTTGTGTTATTTCTTGTTTAACTGTGGGGTACTTACTTTGAAAGCAGTTGTTATACTCCAAAAACTTCATTTTTGTGGCTGTCACAAACTATGTTGAATTGGTTTGAGACTTGATGAGATATTCGTTGAAAAGCTATAACAAAATGTGCTGCAGGATGTCCTGCAAAAACAACTGTTTTTGCAGTTTCATACACCTTTTCCATGTTTTTATGATAGAAGTAGGAAATGGCATTTATAACCCAGGAACAACAATTGTGTTGCATAGAGCCCTTCCAGACAGGCCCTATATCCCAGGATCCAATCCCAAGTTTTCTGTTTATCCCAGATTATTTGGCAGTGCGTATTTATATAATCCAGTTTAAAGCCGAAAACCTGGGATCAGATCCTGGCATATAGGGGCTGTCTGGAAGGGCCCATAGCGTAACTGAAAACCATCCAGAAATAATAATTAAAAAACAGGTGGTGGAAGCAGAGGAATCAGCTTTGAAGTTCTGATGCTCAGAGATAGTAACCCATATGGTAGGATGTATAGGCAACATACCATGTGGGTTTGGGTCCAGGTTACGTACAGGATCCCCTTCTCCCATACAATCCACCCATGACACTTAAGCTCTCTGCAGGGCAGCTACTCCAACCAGCCAGAACCTGACTGGCAACTGTCATTATCTTTTCATCATCTGCCCCAAGACTGTGGAGTGACCTGGAAGAGGTCAGAATGTAAGACAAAATTGAAGACTCATCTCTTCTAGCAGACCCACCCAGTCAATTTTAACTTGTTTTAATGATGTAGTATCTTGCCTTGAACTGCAGGGAGAAATGGGTAATACATTATTATTATTATTATTATTATTATTATTATTATTATTATTATTATTCAAAAACTCTAAATTCAGGGCAGTAAATAAAGAACAACACTCTGACAACAGGGGAATTCCAGACAGGAAACAATCAGACCCAGCTAACACCTCCCAACAAAGGATTCCCCCTGGCAGGAAGCAGACAGGCTTTGAAGCTGCCAGGCTATTTATTGCTAATCAAGGTGGCCAATTGCAACATTCTCACCTGCCTCTAACAGATAAGAGTTTTTCTCCCATTCTGGATCTTGCACAGATATATAAACTCCACTTGCCTAGGTTTCAACAGACCTCCCAACCTCTGAGGATGCCTGCCATAGATGTAGGTGAAATGTCAGGAGAGAATGCTTCTGGAACATGGCCATATAGGCAGGAAAATTCACAGCAACGTATTATTATTATTATTATTATTATTATTATTATTATTATTATTATTATTATTATTATTAGTGCAGTTTAAGGGGACCAGCATTGTTAATCTGTTGGTGCAGATGTGTGATAGACCAATTTGACAAAATATATAAATGTATGCATTTAAAAAATTATGTTGGAGTGCCATCCCCTTTAAGAAATCAATCCTAGCACATCTGAATAGTTTTAACTTGCAAAATACAAGTGCCTTGCTTTTGATTTAGATTTTTACAAGCTGGAAGGAAAGGAGCAATATGCATTGCTCCAGCTATTATTGAATTGCAGCTCCTAACATTCCTTGCCATTTCCTATGCCAGCTATTGTTGCTGGGAACTACAATCTGATAATATCTGAAGATTTATATTTTGCCCACCCTTGATCATAAATTTGTGGGGCACATTTCTGCAGTATAAGATACAAAACCATGTTCTACTCAGCATGGTTCTTTATGGAATACTTCAGTCCCTGGAGTATTAGTAGGAAAGAAAGATACAATGAACACAAATATGGCAATCTCTGAACACTATAGGAAACAACATGGCATAGTAACCTTCGATGGGTGAAAACTTGGGGCTATGTCCGTTCTTATTGTTATTTAAAGCTAACTGTATTGTTTTATCTATCTTTGTAAACCGCTCCTTGCCAAATTGGGAGTAGCGGTATACAAGTCCAATAAATAAATAAATAGTAGTTTGTGCATTGAACTACGACTCTGAAAAACCAGGGGTTAGTTCCCTACTTGGCCATGTAAAACCCACTGAATTATCTTGGGTGATTTGTACACTTTCAGCCCCTCCAAAACGGTGATAGGTTTGTTTTAGGAAATAACTTGAAGCCACATCCAGGGACTAACCAGGGCTAACCAGGAGGCAATGCCCTAATTTTGCCTTTCCCAGCTATGCCCTTCACTTCTATTCATAATGAGCCCTTTGCTTTGGGGATTGAATAAAACAAAAATACAACTGCATTACATATTTTACTTGGTAAAACAATTGTGAGAATCGTGGCCTTCCAGATGTTGAAGGCCCGCATGTTCTTCATCATCATCGACGATCACTCGTATCCGAGTAGAATGGCCTTCCAAGTGTAGGATCTTGGTGGTGGGTCCATAGGTGGCTATGGAGACTTATTCTTGACCCGCATGTTCTTCCACAGTGAGGACATCAGTTTCCAGGTGGAAGATGGTTCTGGTCAGGGTTGGCTTGATGCACCTTCCTCTTGACGCATTTCTTCCTTTCGCCCTCCATTCGTGCCTCTTCGAATTCCACAGCACTGTTGGTAACAGCTGACCGCCAGTTAGAGTGCTCAAGAACCAGGGCTTTCCATTTCTCAGTGTCTATGCAGGAGCCGTGGTGGTGCAATGAGATAAACCCTTGTGCTGGCTGAACAGCTGACCTTAAGGTCGGGTTGCTAACCTTAAGGTTTCCGGTTCGAATCCACGAGATGAGGTGAGCTCCTGTCTGTCAGCTCTAGCTTGCGGGGACATGAGAGAAGCCTCCCAGCAGAATGGTAACACATTCGGGCATCCCCTGGGCAACGTCTCTGTAGATGGCCAATTCTCTCACACCAAAAGCAACTTGCAGTATGTTCTCAAATACTTCCTGACATGATAAATAATTGTCTATGCCGCAGTTTTTAAGGCAACCTTAACTCTGCTTAGATCCCTAGATCAGATGGGATCTGATATCTTTAGGGCAGTGGTTCTTAACCTGTGGGTCCCCAGATGTTTTGGCCTTCAACACGCAGAAATCCTAACAGCTAGTAAACTGGATGGGATTTCTGGGAGTTGTAGGCCAAAGCACCTGGGGACCCACAGGTTGAGAACCACTGGTTTGGGACATTTAGGTCTATATAGGAGGCTAAAACCAACCTTAACCCTGCTTAGATACCTAGATCAGATGGGATCTGATGTCTTTAGAGCATTTAGGTTTATATAGGAGGCAATGCCCTAATTTTGCCTTTCCCAGCTATGCCCTTCACTTCTATTCATAATGAGCCATTTGCTTTGGGGATTGAATAAAACAAAAATAAAACTACATAACATATTTTACTTGGTAAAACAATTGTGAGAATCGTGGCCCTCCAGATGTTGAATCGTAGCTTCCAGCAGCCTGAACCAGCATAACCAATGTTGAAAGATGGAGTTCAACAGCATCTTGGAGGGCTGCACAATTCCCACCCATGTAGAAAAGGTTAACATTATATACTACTTTCCCAGTGTGTTGCTTGTGGTTTTCCTGTAACATTTTTGTGTTTGAGTGTATTTGGTAATAACGGTCTCTTTGCTACAGTATTTCTGTGGTATTTTCTCTTGATGGCTTTGTTTTCTGGTGATGGTCTCTCATGTTTTCCTTTATGCTGTTTGCAAATGGCCAGTCCTGAACTCTTGTCACTAATAATTTCTGTATTGCTGAATTGCTTGCATATAATTTACATTATTTTATGGATGTTATTTCTCTCACTCTGCAATTCATGGATCTTTGCACATTCAGGCAAAAGACAACAGCTTAGTCTTATAAAACCTTCCTTAAGCCCATTAAACAAGGCGGTGTTAAAGTTTACTAACCAAATTAATGTATTAAAACATTTTGGGTAAATGAGATAAGATGTAGTCAGTGGCAATTTTCAATGAGCTGGTTCATGGCTCATCCTGAAAATGACTCTCTTGGGAACAAGAGTGGGAGTTTGTTGAGGTGCGTACAATTAAACCTGATCAAGATCTGCTCATTGCTTTAATCAATTTAGGCTTTTCAGGCCGTTTTCTATGGAGTCTCCATGCTTACTGATGCATTTGTACTAATGAAGAAACATCGAATTGCGAAGTCCATGTTTTCCTTCAGAGACCTGCTTTTTGGTGGCCTGGCTTTTCCTCTGTCTATGGTAAGTTACAACAAAACAGAATAATCATTGTTAGAGTATTATTACATGTATTACGTAGAGATTATTTTGAGCTTGTGAGTATGCCTTAAATCGGGTGGACAGTGATCAGGGATACAATTGCTCACTCAACAGCCAAATCTTGGAAGGTTACAGCCAATACTGCTTCCCACACCTTAAACTTAGAATTGTGTGGCCAAATCTCCACCAACCCAGTTTAGAGGTCAATTGTGTCACATTTGGGGTTCAGGAAAGGCCTTGAACAATAAAACACAAAACAGGGTGTCAGCCTTCAGGTCATATTCTGTGATAAAACATCTCTCATTGGTTTGAAACAAGCCTCCATACTAAAATATGGTGAAAATCTACCACTTGCCACCAATGGCTTTTGGGGACAAGCTTTTGTCCTTCAAATATTTTTGGCCCGGGGAGCCTGTGGGCCTCAAAACTAGCCTTGAGGGGTGTTTCTCCACTAGGACCCCCAAATCCCAGGGCACACGATCTCTCAGATCTCAGGCTCAGGTTATAGGAGGAATCCTAGGGCAAGAGCGCTGAGCTGAAAAGGAAAAAAAATGTTTTACTTCGAATGTTGCTGGTCCCCGTTGTTTCAGGCTATGTTGGAGTGAAAATAAAGCCCAGCCAATATTAACTGGTTGTTTTGGAGCCCAATAAACTGTTACATTTTTGGATGAGATCCAGATTCCTCCATAACGACATCCCTGGAAGATGTAGTCAAAAATGCTAGCTTTCCCAATGCCTTGTCTAGCATGCTATGATTAGGCAGCTTTTTATGTCTTAGTAGCCTGTTCAATGTGCTACACTCCAGAGAACCATGTCAAGAGACATAATAACCAAGGCCCCTTCCACACAGCTGAATAAAATCCCACATAATCTGCTTTGAACTGGAATATATGCCAGTGAGGACTCAGATAACCCAGTACAAAGCAGATATTGTGGAATTTTCTGCCTTGATATTCTGGGTTATATGGCTGTGTGGAAGGGCCCTAAGAAAAGCTCTTGGTCTCAGCTTGCTTGAAGAAATGGAGAGAGATAATAAGGCTGTGCACCCCAATGGAGTACATTTGCCTTTAGTAAAGGTACAGGTTTCCCCTGACGTTCAGTCATGTCTGACTCTGGGGGTTGGAGCTCATCTCCATTTCTAAGCCGAAGAGCCGGCATTGTCCATAGACACCTCCAAGGTCATGTGGCCGGCATGACTGCACGGAGCGCCCTTACCTTCCCGCCAGAGTGGTACCTATTGATCTACTCACATTGGCATGTTTTCAAACTGCTAGGTTGGCAGAAGCTGGAGCTAACAGTGGCCGCTCACGCTGCTCCTGGGGCTTGAACCTGGGACCTTTCGGTCTGCAGCTCAGTGCTTTAATGCACTTTGCCACTGGGGCTCCTTCATCTACCTGTATTTCCCTGATAATTTAAAGTCATTTAGATCTACATAGGAGCCACCAGTGGCGCAATGGGTTAAACCCTTATGCTGGCAGGACTGCTGGCCCTATCATTGGCAGTTAAAATCCAGGAACGGAGTGAGCTCCCATCTATCAGCTCTAGTTTCCTATGCAAGGACATAAGAGAAGCCTCCCACAGGATGGTAAAACATCTGAGCATCCCCTGGGCAATGTCCTTGCAGACTGCCAGTTCTCTCACACCAGAATATGATAATATAATAACTTTATTTTTGTAACCCACCACCATCTCCCCGAAAGGACTTGGGGTGGCTCACATGGGGACAAGCCTGATCAATACAATTAAAATATAGCATAGGATTCATAAAAACAACATCATAATAAAACAAAATAGGCAACACACAAAATAGCACAGTATTGCAGTTTCTCAAGTCACTCCTGAGTTAGATTGTCATGATTTGAATTACATCTTCTCTCTATGTCCCCCTGGTAAGGATCATAATTATTGTCAGCCGTCACTCCTGGGACTTGACAACTGAGGCCCCATGTGCATTGCCATAAAAGCAATGTGGGGATTGCATCTGCACAATGCACACAGGGTAATGCAGTTGGACCTGGAGTAAACCACATAGTACAATATGACCCCGGGTTAAAAAACACTGGCAAAGGTTTGAATCCTTTAGCAAGATTGCTTCTCTATCATCAGTTGAGGCAAAATTTACTGCTAGTCTATTTAGCTTCTGGTCATAGAGTGACCAGAGGCGCCACCTTGTTGTTCATAGGCAACCAAATCTTGAGGGCTTGCTTTGAGTCTAAAGGAGTATAAACATATCCCCACAGCTAGAATATGTGCATTTTTCCACTGCACAGATTCTCCTTATCTGACTTGACAATTACAGCACAAAGCAAATGGACAGCTGCTTGTATCCATTCATTTATCATATCACAGCAGTGTGGTTGTATTCTAGATAAAAAAAAATAGAACATGCTTTATGTTGTCACTAAAACTGGGCCCCAGCTGAGCACTTTTGACAGCAACTTCTGTCAGCATTAGATGCTAACTTGCTTAAAAATGTGGACCTCACAAGTAAGTAAATCCAGGTAGAGAAAATATCCCTTGGGAAACCAGAAGTTGCTGTTCTTTCTGCCCTTACGCAAGGGGCTCTTCTGCTGATTCTGGTGACTAAATGTTGTGAAGGAGTTGTTTCTGTATATAAGCAGCCCATACTATTTTTAGCAAAGAACATCCTTTCTCGGCTCATGTGTCCCTGGTCTACTCTTATGTGGGCAGCTCTTTCTCAAAGAGAAAAGAAAGCTAAGGAATGCAGCCAATACTGTTCTTTAATGAAATCTAAAATGGGAAGCTGCTTTATAGTGGATCAATCCACTGATCCTTTTAATCCATTATTTTTTACAATGACTGGCTGCCGTTCCCCAGCCTGACTGGGAGATGCTGCTTATTGAACCAGGGATCTTCTGAATGCACATGTTTTACCACTGATTTACCACTTTCTGATCTACTCTCTCATGTAATGGTCAGATCACAGGTGAGGAATAGACCATAGCTCCTTCTCAATGCCCTTGACCTTACTGAATCTCTAGTTTGAGGAGTAGGTGTTGTTTGTTGTGTCCCTTCAGATTGTCTGCAGCTTATGCAACATAAGGTGAAACTTTCAAAAGGTTTTCTTGGCATTTTTTTTTTCAGAGGGGGTTTGCCATTGCCTTTCTCTGAGGCCGAGAGAGAGTGATGTGCCTAAGATCACCTAGTAGATTTTCATGGTTGAGCAGGGATTCAAATTTCGATCTTCACTGCTCAAACAACTATGCCACATTAGCTCTCACTTTTGGCCCTCTATCTTAGCCAGAACCTGACATTTCATTGAAATTAGGATGGAGAATTTATGCTCTTGCATATTTTAGAAGAACCAGTTTGATCACTGGATTACAACATAGGAGACCAGAGTTCAAATTCCCTAAGGCAGTGGTTCTCAACCTGTGGGTCCCCAGGTGTTTTGGCCTACAACTCCCAGAAATCCCAGCCAGTTTACCAGCTGTTAGGATTCCTGGGAGGTGAAGGCCAAAACATCTGGGGATCCACAGGTTGAGAACCACTGCCTCAAGGCCTTGGAAACCCACTGGGTTATTCTGGGCAAGCCACACACTCTCAGCCTAAAAAAAAAAAACCCCAAGATAGGTTCACCTCAGGGTTGCCATAAAGCAGAAATGGCACACAATCTGGAACATGTCCAGAGGAAGGCAATGAAGAAGGCCAAGGGTTTGGAAACCAAGTCATGTAAGGAAGAAGGAAAAAAAAGTACAATAGCTATCTTTAAATATGTGAAGAACTATTCCATGGAAGATGAATAAGCTTGTTTTCTGTTGCTCCAGATGACAAAACCAAATAAAAAAATTCAAATGACAAAAAAGTAGAGGGTCTATATAGTTTTATCTAGAGTAGGCCCATTCGATTACTTATACAATAATAATAATATATAATAACTTTATTCTTGTACCCTGCCTCCATCTCCCTAAAGGGACTCGGGGAGGCTTACATAAGAAAAACAGTCCATACATTTAAAACACAATATAACAACATAGTTATAAAACAACATAACATGACAATTATTAAAACCAAGACATCAATTGCTATGTCTATATACAAGCCTAAATTCAGCAAATCCAGATCATCCAGGAACTCTGCTTTAGTTTGCACTCGATTTAGACCACTAGAAAGAACTTCCTAACAGTGAATTAGACTGTCATGAAAGATGATCAGCTCTCATTCATCACAGATTTTTAAATGGAGTTTGGATAAATATCTATTATGGTTGCTTTACGTGTGGATTGCTGCAGTGGAAGAAAGCTGGACTCAGTAACAATGTGCATACTTTATAGGGTCAGCTAAGGTGCCAGCTCTGCAGTTCTCTGATTTTGTGCACACGCACAGCAACAGATTAGCCTTGAGGGAATGCAGCCTTTGAGGGGAAACGTCCCATGTCCCACTTCTATATCCTTTCTTGGACCATTCTGCGGCCCAAGCTTAGTTTGCATTAAAAGGATGTTTAAATCTCAAAATTTGAGTTTTTAAACTACAACCTACTGAATTTTTTAACCAGCACGGCCAGTGGCTTTGCTGGCTGAAGGATTCTGGGAATTCTATTTGGAATGTTGAAACCTGCAGTCACATCATAAATCTCACAGATGTGTGTGTTTCCACTCCCCCCGCCCCCAAAGCAGTATCTACATGCTTGGGTACATCAGAAATTATATTCCATCACTTCTGCTCAGCATTTTCAGCTAATCCATGGAGGGAATAGATGGGAGATGGGGCATTTGAATGGGTAGCTAAAGGGTAATTGCCACATTTCTGGGTGATTTTTTTCATATGATGGGTAGTGTTGTACATTTGTATAGAATTTCTATCCATTCCTGATTGTTTCATTCGTAAGGCCCTGTTTTCATTTTCGACCACCTCTCCCTAAAAGGATGCCTTTCCGAATGAGCTTTTCCTTCCAAGGTCCAAAAAATGAATATTTTTGGCCCATTGGCAGCAAAGTGTGAAGGCCTGCCAGGACCTAAATCTGAGCGCACTAAGTGTTGAGCACCTCTCACTCAGCATTTGGCGCTCGGCTGTAGGTCCTGTCAGGCCCCGCCAAGCCCAAATCTGAGCTTGTCAAGCCCCCCACACTCAGTGATTGGTGCTCAGCACTGGGCTGTAGGTCCTGCCTTGGAAGGAGTGTGTGTGTGGCAAGCAGGCCCAAAGCGCTTGTGCCTCCCAGGGCCTGCAGCAGAGCGCCAAAAATCAGCCAACCAAATGGTTACGATTCCTTCTTAACTTTTGTTTCCCGGGTGCCCGGGCTGTGGCGCAGGCTGATAAAGCAGTCAGCTGCAACAGATCACTCTGACCGGGAGGTCATGAGTTTGAGGCCAGCTCGGAGCTGCGTTTGTCTCTGTCTTTGTTCTATGTTGAGGCATTGAATGTTTGCCTTGTATGTGTGATGTGATCCGCCCTGAGTCCCCTTCGGGGTGAGAAGGGCAGAATATAAATACTGTAAATAAATAAATAAATATTTCCGTGCTGAGGGGGGCGTACCATTTCGTGCATTCCAAATGAACAAATTGGTATTGAAACACAAATTAAAAAGATGAGATGGTAACTGGGCCCATGACTAATGGTGGGTTTGTGCTGTTTTCAGATAGGAAATCACCCTCCAAATTCATTAGGCTTTGGTAGACTGCTACACTTCACAGACATTGATTTTAGGGTCTGCATGCACAATGTGGATCATACTTTCTCCCTAAAAGCAGTTAGCTTGGTGCAGTTAAAGCAAAGTGTTGGTTAAGAGTATACCTGCAACACACTTGCTTCCCACATGGCTGGAACACCTACAGAAAGATGTGGTGGTGCCATCCATTCTGGGAATCATTCCAGCTTCCAGAAACTTGCACATAAACAGGTTCTTCTTGTTTGATCCTTCAAATGTGGACAAATGGGTAGACGAATCATGTGAAGGGGACCTGTTTGCAAAGAAGTGTTGGATGGTAGATCACCTGTTCAAAGTGACATGCTAGCTGGGAGATTATAAATGTATTTTATTATTATGGTCCAAGACCAGGAATGTAAAACTTTAAAACATTACAAACAGAGGGTGTGTAAGTAAGGTCTACTTAAAATTCATATTGTTATGCCAAGATCTGGAATCAATATGTTCCATCATCATTGGGGTGGTAAAAACATCAAAACATCTGGGCGTCCCCTGGGCAACTTCCTTGCAGATGGCCAGAAGTGACTTGCAGTTTCTCTCTCTTTTTTTTAAATATGTTTTTATTGTAGATATCAGCGAAACAACAAAATCCATTAACATACACACCAATTCTCGGTAACATTACACTTGTTAGTTCCACTTTTATCTCCCACTTATGTCCAGTAGTTTTTCACCCCTCCCCCCTCCCCCTCCCTCTGGGAACAGTACTTTCTTCCATTCAGATATTATTTTAATTGATCAATCGTAAGTAGAGAATGATTCAATTCTTTATATTTTCTTTGTCCTTTGACTCTATCTATCAATCTTCCCCATTTCAGATCCCAATTCTTTTTGATTCGGCCTGATATATATTTAGTTCTCCTTTCAAGGATATAATCTTGAAGCATAAAATCAGCTAGGTATTCATACCATTTTTCAACTTCCCATTTTGTTTGTTCTTTCCAACCCAAGGCAACTGTTGCTTGAGCGGCAACTAACATGTATTTTATGATTTCCCCCCAGTCCTTAGTAATTTTATTCTTATCTAATTTCTGGATGAAGAATTCTTTATTTTTCAAAATCAATTTATGTCCTGTTAAATCTTCCATTTCCTTCTTTACCTTGTTATAAAATTTTTGCACTTTATCACATTCCCACCACATATGAATATATGAGCCAGTTATCCCACATCCGTGCCAACACAATTTTGTGGTTGTTTTAGTTATATAAGCCAATTGGATTGGGGTTCTATACCATTTAGTCAGTATTTTCCTTTGGGTTTCTCTTATCCTTATCTGCTTGATTTTTTTAATTGAGTTGATCCAGTATTCGATATCAGAGTCGTTAATATTCATGTCTTCTTTCCATATCTCGGCCAATGTTTGTTTCAATTTATATTGTTTTTCAATTAATATCTTATAAATAAAACCCATCAGGCCTTTTTCCTTTTCTAATGTCCATTTTAAAATTTGGTCAAAATCTTTTTCTGGACCTTCCTTTTTCTTGCAGTTTCTCAAGTCGCTCCTGACTGGAAAAAAAATCATTACAGTAGAGTCTCACTTATCCAAGCCTCGCTTATCCAAGCTTCTGGATTATCCAAGCCATTTTTGTAGTCAATGTTTTCAATATATCGTGGATATTTTGGTGCTAAATTCATAAATACAGTAATAACAACATAACATTACTGTGTACTGAACTACTTTTTCTGTCCAATTTGTTGTATAACATGATGTTTTGGTGCTTCATTTGTAAAATCATAACCTAATTTGATGTTTAATAGGCTTTTCCTTAATCCCTCCTTATAATCCAAGATATTCGCTTATCCAAGCTTCTGCTGGCCCGTTTAGCTTGGATAAGTGAGACCAGGCCTGTAGCGAGGGGGGGGGGTTAGGGGCTCAACCCCCCCCCCCCCCCGAAATTTTTCAAGTTATAAAAAAAATCTCGTTTACTCATGAATTTTAACTGGTTAACCAAATCCCCATGCTAAGTCTATGAGATGCAAAACATTAAGAGTCCCTCCAGGCACTATCTCAAGCAGATATTGACAGGTTTGTAGCGGGGAGGGGTATGTGCTAGGGGTTCAACCCCCCCCCCCCCGAAATTTTCAAAACCCCTCCCGAAATTTTTTTCTGGCTATGGCCCTGGATGAGACTCTACTGTATTTCAAAAATCATCATCCCAACATGCTGAGAGTTTAAGGAGCTTGTACCTACCATCTCTTTTAGGAAAACAACACTAGACTTTGCTATTGAGCCATTGTTAGATAAATCGAAAAATGATGTATGTCTGTTTCAAATGTTTTCTTTCAGTTTGTGTTTACAAGCTTTTGGATGTTATACTCTTATGACCGGGAGTTAGTTTACCCCAAGAGCCTTGACTTGGTCTTTCCTGTGTGGATGAATCATGCAATGGTGAGTAAAAAAGAAAAAGTCTGGAGGAGTGGGTAGAAACATGCTGTGTGAAATAAAGCTAATTTTTAATCAATATCCCTCTCTAAAGTGATTTATGAAAAAGAAAGCAGCCATGACCTAGTCAATTATGCACTTGTAGGTTCTAATGATTTCCAAGGATGAGTCAGATACGCTCTTAATCCTTCTCATAGAAATTGGTGAAAAGAGTGAGAATTATTTTACTGGATGTGAACATTGCGAATGTTCTTTTGAGGGGTTTTTTTTTTGGCTGTCTCTTTAAGAACTGTAGCAAATGAGTGGATGTATGAATTGCTAAAAGAAGCCTTAAAGCACAGAGAGGGAAATGTCAGTGAATCATAGTTTGCCAAGTTGAAGTCAATGGAAAGATGTGAAGTCATTAAATGGGAGGCGGAGAGACATTTTCTAGGTTACCGCAGTGCATAGAAAAGAATGAAACTGCTGTAAACAGAGTGTTATACAATAGTGTATATTTGGGAATACAAATGAGTGTTTGGCAGTTTTTAGAAAGCAATGAAATATTCCCAAAGTAATCATGCTGAAGCAAACCAACTGGGCAGCTAATTTGTGTGGTACCCACGAAGAAGGGCAAGCTTCACAAAACCTAATTGGTTTACTTGTGTTCCCAGATTGATTTTTTTAAAAAAGGACCTTAGAGTAAACTAATCAAAAAAGAGGGTTGGGTAAACTTTGCTGGCCAAGGGCAAGAAGTTGCTGGTAAAATAGAAGTGGTGGGTGTGTTGCTAAATTCATGATGCATCCTCTTGGGGAAAGTGGGAGGAAAAGTTCAGTACAAGACTGAGTCATAGCAGTCGAAACAAATGAAATAATCCTATCCGAGATACTGTTTGGTTTGCTGAACCTTTTGTGCTCAGTGCTCTGTTAGGTGGCTGGCTGTGGATCAGGGAAATGCTAAAAAAGACCAGCACTCGGTGTCATCACAATCCTCATTCTGACTGTATTCCTTGGCGAATTCAGTTTGCATTATTTATTTCATTAGAATAGGGCTAGGTATAGTTTGGTCTCTAGTCCACTTGAGGGTTCCTGGGGCCATTTTTGTGGCCTCAGAGATATCTCCGCCACCTGTTTTATTTGCTCTGAAGTGCCCAAAAATAATATCTGGGGATGTCGGGGCATTCTATGTAAGGGGTATGGTGGCGCAATGGGTTAAACCCTTGTGCTGCTGAACTGCTGACCTGGAGGTTGGAAGTTTGAATCTGTGGCACGGGGTGAACTCCCACTGTTAGCCCTAGTTCTTGCCAACCTAGCAGTTTGAAAACATGCAAATGTGAGTAGATAAATAGGTACCGCTTCGGCAGGAAAAAGGCAAAAAGATGCTCCAAGCAGTCATGCCAGCCACACAACCAGGAGGTGACAATGCAGGTCCCTCGGCTTGGAAATGGAGAAGAGAACTTCCCCCAAAGCCAGAGATGAGCCATGCCTCCAGAGCCGGAAATGAAAGGAGAAGCCTTTGCCTTTGTCTGTGTATGTGTGTCTCATTGTAACAAGGCATTAAATGTTTGCCTGTGTTTGTTTATATGCTATGAGGGTTATCCAGAAAGTAGATTACGTTTTGGAATTAATCTAGACACTTATCATAGTGATGAATGAGTTTGGCAACTCCTTCCCCACAAAACTCTGCTGCTAGCGTCCTTAACCAGCCGGTCACCCCTTCCCACAGCTGCGCATTGTCGCCAAAAAAGCTGCGTTGAGGACGCAAACTGCAGTGTTTTGTGGGGAAGGAGTTGCCAAGCTCATTCATCGCTATGATAAGTGCCTAGATTTGAATGGCGACTATGTTGAGAAGTGGTATTTGGGTGTGGCTTTCAGCTGCATATGGTAAATGTTTTCTCCTATACTTTGTTCATTTTTAATTCCAAAATGTAATCGACTTTCTGGATACCCTCGTATAATATGCTCTGAGTCCCCTTGAGGAGAAGGGCAGAATATAAATAAAGTGTGATTACTACTACTACTACTACTACTACTACCACCACCACCACTATGTTTGGACCTCCCCTTGATGCTTCCAGGGCGCAAACTGAAAATTTCACTTTTTTTTCAAAAAGCGTTTTTTTTTTGCCTCAAAATGTGTTCTGTACACCCACAAAGGCCCAAAACATGCCACTAAAGGGTGTTTGGGGGAAAAAATAATTTTTTTTCTGAAATAGTTGAGGACGGAGCCTTGTAAGGTCTCCTTATGGACTAATGAGGATCCTTAAGCCTTCACTATTAGCCACTCCTGCTCTATGACACGTATTGATTTATTTATTTACAGTACTTCTTCTTAAACTGTGGGTCCTGATTGCAAATGGGGTCCCCTTAGCTCAATGCTGTGGTCTGAAAAGGTTTGGCAAAAGTGAAATGTTTCTGAATGTCACCTAGTGGCTGTTGTAAATATTAGACAAATCTGTTAGCTGTGTTTACAATGGACTCTGCAGCAAAAGCTTCAGCTGTACTTCATAAAAAGGGGGAAATGAGCCTGTTTAGCAAGCCTCATTATCAGTAAATCTTTGATTTGTTACAGTTTATATACCCTATATAAGCCAACCCTAATATAAGCTGAGGCACCTAATTTTATCACCAAAAACTGGGAAAACATATTGACCCAAGTATAAAACGAGGGTGGGAAATGCAGCAGCTACTGGTAAATTTCAAAAATAAAAATGGATACTAATAAAATTATATTAATTGAGGCATCAGTAAGTTAAATGTTTTTGAATATTTGCATAAAACTGTAATTTAAGATAAGACTGTCCAACTCTGATTACCTATTTACTCTAGTATAAGCTGAACCGAATATAAGCTGGCCAGAACCCTCACTTGAGTATAAACCATGGGGTTTTTTTTTTCAGCCCTAAAAAGGACTTGGGTCCCCTTGGGGAGATAGGGCAGAATACAAATAAAGTCTTATTATTATAAAACTTGGCCTATACTCGAGTATATTCGGTATCTATATATACTTGGGGCCACGTAAAACATTCTTGGGCAGAAAGGGGACCCAGGTGAAAAAAGTTTAAGAATCCTGCTCTAGAAGAATGGGCAACTGTGGCTGCCCATATTCAACAACTCCAACTAGCTCTTGGTAACATAGCCAAAGTTGATAAATGATGGACATTGCAGTCCAGGGATAGGAGGCCAAGAGTCTTTCCTAGTCGGCCTGTTGTTTTCTCTCAGCTCACTTAGAGTTTTGTGAGGTAGGAAACAACAATCTATATTGCCTTTAGTTCCTTGGAAGAAAAACAGGATATACGTACATCAAATAAATAAATACAATTTTCCACTACCAGACACACTGAAATCCTTTTTTTAAAACAATGCAGTCCCGCAGAGATCACATACTTTGAAAGAATGATGACTTTGAAAGTTTTCACCTCTCTAGGTGGGATCACAAGAGTTTTGCAACTGTTGTAATGATTTCCTACATTTTAGGACATTAGAGTGAAATTTCCACTTGCACCACAGTGTATTTTGCACACAGAAGGTAGTTAAAAAAATATATCTTAGTGCTTTTATAGAAATGATGGCAATAATACACCAGCTCTTTGTAATACATCTCCAGGAAACCGTTCTTATATTTTATATCTTCCTACCATCTTTTCTGATTATACTTTTCATCTTCCTTTCCCCCCCCCCTCAATTTTCTTTTTCATCCTACTTCCACAATTTGTAGTAGATTTCCCATCTCCCAGACACCACTATCTAATTTACCTCCATGTATTTGTTTACAGCGGACTCTGCAGCAAAAGCTTCAGCTGTACTTCATAAAAAAGGGGAAAATCAGCTTGTTTAGCAAGCCTCATTATCAGTAAATTCCTCTGATAATTCCTCTGGAATTCTTCTGTTTTCTGAGTGTTGTTCTTTATTTACTGACTTGATTTTAGATTTTTAAAAAATAATTTTGTTCATTTTTGTGGTTTCTTCCTTTCTATTCAGAAAGCAGGCGAATTCCAGACAAGAAACAATCAGGGCCAGCTAACACCTCCCAACAAAGAATTTCTCATGCATGAAACAGCTAAGCTTTGAATCTGCAAGGCCATTAAATGCTAAACAAGGTGGCCAATTGCAACATTCACACTTGCCTCAAACAGACAAGAGTTTTTTTTTTCTCCCTCCCTGGACATTCCACAGATATATAAACCCTACTTGCCTAGTTTCCAACAGATCTCACAATCTCTGAGGATGCCCGCCATAGATTTGGGTGAAATGTCAGGAGAGAATGCTTCTGGAACTCAGAAAACTCACAGCAACCCAGTTTCTACAATTATCTGAACAGAATAAAATTGTTCACGGCTTCTACCCATTAACAGCTAGATTACTATGTGTAATGCTGTTCAGATCAGCAGTTTTGGTTTGGGTTTTCTCCCTCTTGTTTGGGAGGGGAGAGAAATGCCCACCCCCAGTTACTTTTCTTTGTTTTACTTGTTGCAAATGAAACTGAAAAGAAACTGTTAATGGAAAACACTAGAATGAGTCACTGTTTCCATCCATTTCCCCTCCAACCTTCAGAGACTGGTGTCAATCCAGGCCTAATTACTACGATTTGCTTTTTTAAACAGTTTTTTTATTAAAAAGATTTGCACAAAGAACAAAGCTTGCATTTATTTGAATGAATGCTAGATTAAACAATACATTATAGTGGAAATGAAGTTTAATTGCCTTTAATAGCTCATGGTGTGCAGGGTGACTAGAGCCATATTAAAAATGGCTCTGAGGAGGTACTACTTTTCCAAGAAGAAAACAAAATGCATTTAAAGGCATTTCAAATGGTTTGGAGTTGTGATATGTGGTCCATTACTAATGCCAACACAACAGTCATTGTTCTGTCATCTACAGAAAGAAATTCATTTGGAGAACTAATTGAAATTCATTGGCAAGTGGAAAACTTCGTAATAATGGTTCAGTTATGCAATGCTTTGGGAATTAGACTTTATCAATGTAAACCTCCATAAGCTCATTTCCTTTCTTTATGTATTTCTTTTTTCACCATAAATTGCTATGAACACATTAAAAAAATGAAGGCAGGCTTAAATTAACTTTGTGTCATTGGGTGCATCTACATTGAAGAATTAGTGCAGTTTGACAACACTTAACTGCCATGGCTCAAGGTTATAGAATCATAGGACTTGTAGTTTTACAAAGTCTTAACTTCTTTACATCCCCTTGCTGACCGAAAGGTTGGTGGTTTGAATCTGCGGAGCGGGGTGAGCTCCCACTGTTAGCCCCAGCTTCTGCCTACCTAGCAGTTTGAAAACATTCAAATGTGAGTAGACCAACCTCTGGCAGGAAGGTAACGGTGCTTCATGTAGACATGCCAGCCATGCCAGCCATTTGACCTTGGAGGTGTCTATGGACAACACTGGCGCTTCAGCTTAGAAATGCAGATGAGTGCCACCTTCCAGAGTCAGACACGACTAGATTTAATGTCAAGGGGAAACCTTTACCTAACTTTCTTTGCCAAAGAGTGCTGGTGCCTCACCAAACTGGAAATCATAGGATTCCACAGCATTGAGCCATGACAATTAAAGTGGTGCCAAACTGAATTAACAGTACGGTGTAGATGCCCCATTGTTAACCAATCTAGCTTTGTGATTCCAGAACTTCTTTCCAAAAATCCTTTGCTTGTTTAATTTAGTGAATCCCATTCAACACTGGATCTTATACATACATCCCAAGCTTGTTGTATTTATGTTCTTCAGGTTGATTTTGGGCTTATGGTGACCCCACGAATTTCAAAGGGTTTCCTTAGGAAAGAAACATCCAGAAATGGTTTGCCATTAGTGAATTGCCAGTCATGAGGTTATCTATAATGTGTCAGTTGAATAGATATTTTCTAGTTGCTTCTAGGTAAAGATTTCCCCTGATGTTAAGTCCAGTTGTGTCTGACTCTGGGGGTTAGTGCTCATCTCCCTTTGTAAGTCGAAGAGCCGGCATTGTTCGTAGACACCTCCAAGGTCATGTGGTCGGCATGACTGCATGGAGCGCCGTTACCTTCCTGCTGGAGCAGTACCTATTAATCTATTCACATTTGCATGTTTTCAAACTGCCAGGTTGGCAGAAGCTGGAGCTAACAGCGGGCACTCACTCCGCTCCACAGATTCGAACCTGCGACCTTTCGGTCTGCAAGTTCAGCAGCTCAGCGCTTTAATACGCTGCATCACCGGGGGCTCCGTTGCTTCTACAGTGCCTTTTAATTGGCTTTTAAGCATGTAGGAATTTTTTAAACTTGCTATTCTATTATCAATCCTACTTTTTCTCCAAAATATAAATAAATCAAAGCAATTAGCAATACACTGAGTTACTTTGTGTAATATAACAAGTAACAACAAGTATCTTCTTACTGTTGGGGGGAAACCTTTTCAAGGTCTGTATATATGCAATGATGTATAGAATTTCTAGAAACAATTTAGTAGCTGGCACATGAAAGTGAATCTAAACTTCTATACAACACACTGTGGAATTAGAATGCTATTAGAAAAAGATGTATCATGTATCTGTATCCATGTATAACCTCTTTCTTGACTCTTGTTGTCTATTCACTGTGATCTTAGCAGAATACAGCCTCCTGGGTTCTGGGGATTACAGATGGTTTCGTAAATATTGGTGAGTTTTTCAGAGGCACCTTGAGTACAATTTTGTGTGACACAAACTGTGTTTTCTTCCCAGCACACTGCTATATTCCCCTTGACCATGTTGGATCTCTTCAGTACCCCTCGTCGTTATCCGTCAAAGGGGAAAGGGCTCAGCCTATTAGGAATTGGTGGTTTTTCCTATTTGTGTTGGTAAGAATTCTTCTTTTTTTAATGAATGAAGTCTCTTTCACATGATGTTTGGGCGAGAAGCCAAGAGGGGATTCCTTCTCTCATCGAGTGATTACATGCGGCCAGATGTCCTCGGTTGAAAAGACTTTGCTTTCCTCAGCCGGCCTGAAAGAAGTCCTGACTGTTCAGCTACAATGAACTCCTGATCTGACTTTAGAAAAGCTTTGGAACTCTGTGAACGATGGCATTATACAACCCATACATTAGGCTGTGCAAGGGGCTTCTTAGTCTAATCAAATCCTAAACGTAATGAGATTATGCACGCTGCTTATCAAAATTCCTTTCCCATGTACCAGCTTGCTTTGTTACTTAACTGCTGTGCTTTGTGCTATCTACAGGTTTTTCTGTTGGGAGCTTAGGGTAGTCTAAGTATATTCAACGTATGTGTTGTCCTCACCTATCACTACTTGCACCCAGAGTTTGGAAATGTTATTTTTGGGGACTATATGTTGCACCTCAGCACTGGTTCACCTTGCTCTTACACACACCCCACCACGGCAGACTTGGTTTTTTCAGTTTGTTAATAAAAGAGCAAAAACTTAATAAAAAACAGTAAAGAAAACAACAATCCAATTGCAAAGGCAATCTACAGAACACAGAAGTCTTCGTAGATAATAGTTCAGAGTCCCTAAAATAGCATAGCAGTACCGAAGAAACAAGGTAGCATGAGCTTCAAAAATATAATCCAAACACAGATTCTAGGCATGAAACGAAGCAAAGATATATTTCCATGAACCTAGACAAGGCAAGAGTTAAGCTTCTAGAATCAACATTGCTCTGTCTGAAATCTTCCCCCAATTTTACCCCTTTTAACCTTTCTTTCAAGTTAGAAACACATTCCTCTGAGCTTTGGCTCCCACACGCTTGCCCGCGATTCTCACGGAACGCCTGGGACCGAACCTCAACCTTAATCTAGTGTTTCTATCTAAGGAGATCTCCTCTCCCTCGCTGCCAGAGCCATCTGGACTTTGTTGATGTTGACGATGCTTAAAATCCTGTGAAAGGTCATCCTTATCACTAACTTCAGCTTCCCTGCTAAACTCAGAGCTTTCAACATTCCCTTGATCAGCCTGCATTTCTGAGCTTTGATCAGCCTGCATTTCTGAGCCTTGATCAACCTGCATTTCTGAGCCTTCAACATTTCCTGGATCAACCTGCTGAAACCCAAATTCCCCTTCATCATCAGACTGAACCACAACACTATAACTATCAGATTCCTCCGACCAACATGGCCAGTGGGCATTCAAAGTAATGCTTCCAAGATTTGCCTGTGAACCTCACATGAGAGGAACTGGAGGAGCATATATCTTTATTTATTTATTTACAGTATTTATATTCCGCCATTCTCACTCCAAAGGGTACTTGGGGCGGAACACAGAACATACATATGCGGCAAGCATTCAATGCAATTTATACACTGACAAGACAGATAGTTGTACATAGATAGAGGTATATACATAGGCTTTTCCCATCTTCGACATCTTGGATCCTTGTGCTTGGTTCCAGCCAGGCAAGGGGGGGGGGGTGCTGTCACTCTCTCTCCCTCTCCATCACCCCTTATGGCAGGAGTGAGACCTTATGGTACTCTAGATGTTACTAGCCATTCAGCCCTTGTCCTTGGCCATGGAACAAGGGGAGAGGGTAAGGATGCTTCTGCAACTTATTCCGTTGCAGTGTTGCATGCTGTCAGGCAAGAATTCCAAATACACTGAATCGTGTTTTCTGAACCAGATAGAAAACATTCCTTTTGGAATAGAAGTAATGTACTAGATATTTTTGGACTTTTGGGGTTTGTCAACACTGATGGAAAAAAATCCAGTAAAGGAGGTGATATAAAGGCATTTTCCCACCTGAGGTGCTGCACACACTCTTTGCATTTAGATGCAAGGTCTTGGAAGCCTGAATGCACCATAAAGGTAGGATTACTATGCCCTTCTGTACCTGATCGTTTAACCATGATCAGGTGGTTGAACAAATACATAACTTTAACCACATCACACTACCATCCTTTAAGGTGTGCTGTGACCAAAATTTGGGAAAATTCGGTTTTGGACTACAGCTCCCAGAAATTCCCAACCAGTATGAGCACTGACTACACTCACTATGGCCCCATCTACACTGCTATATAAAATCCAGATTATCTGCTCTGAACTGTGTTATATGGCAGTGTATACTCATATAATCCATTTCAAAGCAAGTAATCTGGGACCAGATACTGGATTATATGGCAGTTTAGATCCAGCCTACAGCTTTCATGGACCTATAACCCAGAAAAGTTACTTTCCAAAGCTTATCTATGGGTCAGGATTCCAAGTAGACATTCCCACAACAAAAATGTCCAGTTACCACCAGCAGCAAAATCTCCGTCGAGAGTTTGTAGAAAGTTGAGTCACCAGGAGATTTCTTGGAGGCTATTGATATCTGGTTTTGAACTGGGAACAACGCATTTCCATCACAAGAAGTAAATTCAGGAACCATGGGTAATGAAGAATTAGTGCCTACCCTAAATATGCCTTGGTTTGGATCCAGACCCTGTACAGCTCTATCTGACATTTATTTGTTTATTAGTAAGTAAGTAAAAGTTTATTTGTATACCGCCCTCTCTCCCAAAAGGGACTTAGGGTGGTTTCCTATATAAAATCGGCATAAAACATTGTACAATAAAACACTGAAACACTATAAAACGCTATAAGAATACAAAAAGAAGAAAAAAACATAACAATTGACTAAAACAATCACATAAACAGAAAAAATATAATCACTCAAATAACATATGAATCATAGAAGAAGAAAAAAGGACCACTGGGATGGAGGAGAGGATGGCCTGGAGGGGCCACTAGAACTAAAGTGCAATGTTATATTCTAAGATGTTTTGGGGCAGAGGAATAATGTGCAGTTTTTCAAGTCAAAGAGATGGCCTGTGCAACTACTATAGCTATGGGCTCGGTTATCCAAAGGCGCAGCAGAAGAGCCAGGTTTTAAGCAGCTTTTTGAAGGAAGCCAGGGTGGGTTTATTGAAAGCATTTATACTCCATTCTTCAGCCAGAAAGACTCCTGGAGTAGTTTACAGAATTTTTTTAAAAAAATTATTTATTTATTTATTTACAGTATTTATATTCTGCCCTTCCCACCCTGAAGGGGACTCAGGGCAGATCACAATATACATGTGATCACAATATACATACACATATACATGGCAAACATTCGATGCCGTTAGACATACGACATATATAGACAAACAAAGAGGCCATTTAACATTCCAGCTTCTGGCTTCATGAGGGTATGCTCAATTCCGGCCACAGGTGGAGCTGTTGCTTCACCATCCATTTGTGACACCAAGTCCTTGATGGAGTACTTCCTCAGTCTAGCGCAAGCTGCTGAAGATATTATGGCGTTGTAAATTAGTTAAATTAGCCTCCCCGTATAAGGCAGTACCTAAATTTCCTACTTGACAAATGCAACTGTCTTTCGGCTGCATAGGTCAACAGCAAGCAAGACTATTAATGGTCGGGAGCTTACTCAGACCCAGGCTGGCTCGAACTCATGACCTCTTGGTCAGTAGTGATTTATTGCAGCTGGCTACTAAGCAGCTGTGCTACAGCCCGCTCCATTTCTTGCCCTTGCCATTACAAAAAAAAAACATGACACTGAAAGGTGGGGAGAAGAAAATGGTAAAGGAGAAACCCTAAGAAAATACAGGCACCAGTTCTTCTTGTGACTAGTTTATTGAATCCAATAGTCTTTTGGCTGCATAGGTCAACAGCAAGCAAGACTATTAATGGTCGGGAGCTTACTCAGACCTAGGCTGGCTCGAACTCATGACCTCTTGGTCAATAGTGATTTATTGCAGCTGGCTATTAAACAGCTGTGCTACAGGCCCGTTCTATTTCTTGCCCTTGCCCTTACAAAAAAAATGACACTGAAAGGTGGGGAGAAGATGGTAAAGGAGAAACCCTAAGAAAATACAGGCACCAGTTCTTCTTGTGACTAGTTTATTGAATCCAATAGGCTTATTAAAAGTATGAGAAGTATGAGAAGAAATGCATCAACATTACAAAGTCATTTGATTGTACTTTTAACTGCCATTTTAATAACTCCATGTAATCCTCGGATTTTTAGTTTGGGGAGTTACTTAGAGAGTCATAGTACTATAGTTCAAAGAGTGCAAACTAAACTAAAAATCATATGATCCCATAGGATTGTGTGAAACTGCTATAACTGTGGCACAGATACATTCCATGTCTAGTTTGAACTCTGTGTTTTTTAAAAGTTTGATATGTTCTAATTGTCTCTTATTTCTTAGGGTCCTATGGATTTACTCTGTAACTGGAAAGTGGGTATACCCTGTGTTTGAAGTTCTAAGTCCGCTCGCCATAGCAGGCTTTTTTCTGGGGAGTTTTATCATCCTATTGATTATGTATAACACAGGAGAATTTTTCTGCCGCATGATTTGGGGTGAGTCCCATCATATCTTCCCTGCCTAGTAATTGTGTGACAATCCCAGTTCCTATAACTGATCAGCATGTCTTATTTTTCCCATTTTTATTTGCTGCCCTCACTTCTCAGATGTGTACTGAATTTGTATAGTCATTTATTGTGGCAAAATTATTTCATATGCTGGAAATTTCCGTACATACAAGCATTTATTTGGAGAGATTAAGTTCTGGTTGTGAACCAGCATGATGTCGTTTCAGTTATGAACTAGGACTCTAGGAGACAACGTTCAAAGCTGCTCAAACATGAAGGTCAGCCATTGTCTGACCTTGAGCAGGTCCTACTCTCTCAACTGGAGACAAAAGCAATGGCAAAACCCTTCTGAATAAACCTTACCAAAAACAATACTCTGATTACTTAGGCAATCCCTCGTAGTTCGAGGATGTCTTCCGTCTTGGGGGGGTGTCCGTAGATGGCTGAAGAGACCTATTCTTGATCTGCATGTTCTCCCACAGTGAGGACATCAGTTTCCAGATGGAAGGCGGTCCCAGTCAGGGTTGGCTTGATGCTCCTTCCTTTTGGCACGTTTCTCCCTTAAGCCCTCCATTTGTGCCTCTTCGAACTCCGTAGCACTGCTGGTCACAGCTGACCTCCAATTAGAGTGCTCAAGGGCCAGGGCTTCCCAGTTCTCAGTGTCTATGCCACAGATTTTAAGGTTGGCTTTAAGCCCATCTTTAAATCTCTTTTCCTGCCCACCAACATTACGTTTCCCGTTCTTGAGTTCGGAGTAGAGTAACTGCTTTGGGAGACAGTGATCGGGCATTCGGACAATGTGGCCAGTCCAGCAGAGTTGATGGCGTAGGAGCATCGCGTCAATGCTGGTGGTCTTTGCTTCCTCAAGCACGCTGACATTTGTCCACCTGTCTTCCCAAGAGATTTGCAGGATTTTTCTGAGGCAACGCTGATGGAAATGCTCCAGGAGTTGAGTGTGACGTCTGTAGACCGTCCACGTTTCGCAGGCATAGAGCAGGGTTGGGAGGACAATGGCTTTGTAAACAAGCATTTTGGTATCTCTACGGATATCCCGATCATCAAACACTCTCTGCTTCATCCTGAAAAATGCTGCACTTGCAGAGCTCAGGCGGTGTTGTATTTCAGTATCGATGTTGACTTTTGTGGAGATGTGGCTGCCAAGGTAGCGGAAATGGTCAACATTTTCTAATGTTACCATTAAGCTGTATTCCTGGCATTGCAGAGAGATTAGCTGGTGCCTGTTGGAAGAGCACTTTGGTTTTCTCGATGTTCAATGAGAGGCCGAGCTTCTCGTATGCTTCTGCGAAGGTGTTTAGAGTGGCTTGTAGGTCTTCTTCTGAGTGCACACAAACTACGTTGTCATCGGTATACTGGAGTTCTATAACAGATTTTGTGGTGACCTTGGTTTTGGCTCTCAGTCTGCTGAGGTTAAATAGCTTGCCATCTGTCCGATAGATGATTTCCACACCAGTGGGGAGCTTCCCATCAACAAGGTGAAGTATCATAGCGATGAAGATGGAAAATAAGGTTGGGGCAATAACACATCCCTGCTTGACACCTGATTCCACCTTAAATGGGTCACTTTGGGAGCCGTTGCTGTCTAAGACTGTTGCCATCATGTCATCATGGAGGAGCTGCAGGATGTTCACAAATTTGTCAGGGCACCCGATTTTTTGGAGGGTGGTCCAGAGAGCGCTGCGATTCACTGTGTCGAATATTCTGATAGGTCCATCTTGGAAGCTCCTTGAGTTCATAATGGCCACCAAGTCTGATCAGTACCATTTTCAGGGGCAAGGTATCCCTATATACATATGAGGGTTATCCGGAAAGTAAGGTTACAAGGCATGTAGCTCTCATGGGGAATTTTCGCAAGGGAGGTTAGTATCACTGCTGTGTGGCGGGAAGCCAATGGAAGCAAATGAGCAGTGCCAGTTGTGAGTAGTTCATCGACTGGTATTGTGATAAAAGTTAGAGATGCGCGTCCTCATTCTTTTTCCCTCCAAGTGCAAAGTTCGCACTGTAATATACTACCTAAATGCTAAGGGTATGAATTCTGCTGCAATTCATTGTGAAATCGTCATGTGATGCAGAAATTTGAAGAAATTGTTCAGTTACGATTTCATGAACAACAATTCGTGAAATGTTTGGACAAAGTTCATGCAGGTCGTCAATTGTTGAATGGCGATCAGAGAGAAGATTTTCTTCAATTTTCTGCACCACGTCATCAGTCACAACGGATGGCCGTCCACTTTTTTCTTCGTTGTGAATTTCTGTCCATCTGAAATTGAAATTCCGTACACATTTTGCCACATGCTGTCTTGACAATACGTTCTCTGCATAAGCTGAAATGATTTCGTGATGAATCACAGTGGCATTCATGCCCTTAGCATTTAGGTAGCGTATTACAGCACGAACTTCGCACTTGGAGGGGAACGGAATGAGGATGCTCATTTCTCACCTTCACCACCACGCCAGTTGATGAGCTACTGATGACTGGTACTGCTTGTTCACTTCCGCTGGTTTCCTGCTACATGGTAGTGATACTGTGATGGCATGCCTGAGCCTTTGGGAAAACTATAGTGTCTGGCTTTACTCGGGGGCTATCTGTATACCTTCTATTACGATCAAGACCCTTAACATACAGAGGCACTTTAGGAAATGTGAAAGTTAACCAAAATGAGTTTACTGAAAACAAGATGAATAAGGGGTTAACTCACCCGGGGCTATTGAAAGCTAACATAAAACAATACATTACCAAAGGAGATTTTGCTGGTCACAGTCATCTCTCTGGGATCCTTGAAAGTCTTTTGCTTCTGATGTAAAGCGATGGATTTGGTCTTCTACTTTGTGAAACTTTGGCTGACCACAAGCTTCTGTTGTCACTAGGACTGATGGTATATGATGAGTTTATTAGTGCTAAGGATGTCTGTTTGAATTCCTAGGACATAAGATTTCCAGACAATATCCAGGCCTCTAAACTCTGTAGCTCTGTTGCAGAAAGAAGGGAGGGCCTAGCAAGAAAGCTCTGTGGACTAAACCAACTAAGGCTGGCCTCTAGGATTTTTTTTAAAAACTCCGCCCCAAAATTAATACAAATGGAGGGAACTGACGCAAAGGAGAGGAAAAGCAGAGCCAAGACTTCACAGATACCAACTTCCCCCCATGAAAATTTCCCGCAAGAGCTACATGCCTTGTAACCTTACTTTCCGGATAACTCTCTTATATTACAAAATATTGTCCCCACTGCTCACAAGTCTTCCTGTGTGCTTGATGAAGCTTAAAAGCAAGAATTTAAGGCCTTTATATAAAAATGTAGCTCTACCCTAAAATCTTAATGTTATACAAGGCATTTGGCAATGCCAGAATTTAGAAAAGGCTAGAATCTTTTAATCAGCATGAGGAATTCTGAGCATTTTAATCCAAAAGATGTAACTTTTTTGTTACTGTTCAGGATACCCCATCTTGAGTAATATACTGGGGGTAAGTGGCCGGTTTCTTACTTGAGAGTTTGTCCGCTATTACAATTCATGCAACAGTAGAACACACACACAACTAGGGTGCATCTGTACTGTGGAATTAATGCAGTTTGATGGCACTTTAACTGCCATGGCTCAACATTGTGGAATTATGGAAGTTGTGTTTGTTGAGGCATCAGCACTCTTTGCCAGAGAAGGCTAAAGACCATGCAAAATTACAACTCCCACGATTCTATAGCATAGAACCAAGGTTGTTGAAATGGTGTTAAAATGCATTAATTCTTCAGTGTAGCTGCAGGTATTCTGAGGAGACTACAAAAGCCTTTTCCTTGTCTTCTGCCATACACAATTAATTCCTATCCCACACATCTACTTTTGGTTTAGCAGCAGGGAACAACACCCAGCCTCATTCCAGTGGCCAGATTTTATTTAGTGCTGGCAGTTGCCAACTCCTACGTTCATTCATAGCTCTCTTCCTGTCATGTTTTGTTGTATTCTTCATTACTCATCTCTCCAACAACCAATTTTGTTCCTCCTTGCCCTTGTACAGGTGACTCAATAGTAATACTTGACATTTACAAGAAGAAGAGCAAATGAAACATTGATGTGCCTGCGTAAGATCTAGAGGAGTTATGAAACCAAGGAAGACCAATTATGAAACCAGTGAAGACGAAGAAGGAGATCTTCTTATTTGAAACTTTTCTTCACCCCATTTGAACATTTCGTATTTTTCGATGAATATAAATATTATACTCCGCACAAAGAAAACAAGTTTCAGGTGGTATTTTGGGGAAATCCGGTTGGGCAGAACTAGCTTAAAATTCAGAAAGTTGAAAAAGCCCAGAAGAAGTCCCAAAGTGCATCAAGCCACATGCCAAGCCTGCTGAAATTTCTCTAGTTTCTTGGCATGTGCAAATTAATAGCCAGTACATATCATGGTATAGAATCCTGTAATGTTGTGGCAAATGTTTTGAGATGCAACACCACCCTTATCTGTCTCTAGCCCCTCACTAAGGTCCTGATGGAGTCACAGTGGTCTTGAAGACCTTGGATGTTCATGCATGCCTTTCATGTTGTTGTGGAAATGAACATTCCTATAATACTAGATGTCTGCTACAGGTCTTCTAGTGAAGATTAAGTTATTCTCCCATCTCTCAAAAGACAGTTTTAGGGAAGAAAAGATTGGAGAAGCCTATATGGCAGTGGTTCCCAACCTTTGGGCCTCCAGGTGTTTTGGACTTCAGCTCCCACAGTTCCTAACAGCTGGTAAGCTGGCTGGGATTTCTGGAAGTTGAAGTCCAAAACACTTGGAGATCCAAAGGTTGGGAGCTACTGCTATACGGAGAGGATCATTGCAAGCTGGAATGTTTTGGGCTCTCATAGATGAGTACACTGAAGGCCTCTGGGGAGCTACAGTCTATAAGACCTGATACAGATCACATCTAGAGTTAAAATTAACACTAGAATTAAACAATTTTGTACACTCCATCCTTCTCCAAATCAGTCTGATGATTACCATGGGATAAAACTGAATGATGGCATTCTTCTTCCCAATTATTTAAAAAAAGCGAATAGTTACAGATTAAGTAAGAAGAACATCCTGTCCCCAATTCAGTGCCTTAGAATAAGTCATTCCTGGTGTCAGCATGGCTGCAATAAAATATTTGGAAATTTTAAGTATTTTTTTAAAAAAGATATTTTGAGATTCATGCCAGTTATGTGGCTTTTTTTCACTTGGGTTTCATATACAGTAGAGTCTTAGTTATCCAACATAAACGGGCCAACAGAACGCTGGATAAGCGAAAATGTTGGATAATAAGGAGGGATTAAGGAAAAGCCTATTAAACATCAAATTACATTACCATTTTACAAATTAAGCACCAAAAACATCATGTTTTACAACAAATCGACAGAAAAAGTAGTCCAAAACATGTTAACGTTTTGTAGTAATTACTGTATTTATGAATTTAGCACCACAACATCGCAATATATTGAAAACATTGACTACAAAAACATTGGCTACTAACAAATTGACTACAAATAAAGATAGAATTGCATAAAATGAATTTACAGTAGCAACATTGTCAGAAATTATATCCATAAAAAGTTCAGTCCTTGCTGTCTAGAGAAACAGCTGTGAATTGGGACAGGAGGCAAACTGCGTTGGATAATCCAGAACATTGGATAAGCGAATGTTGGATAAGTGAGACTCTATGTTGATCTGGAGTCAAAATCATGCAATTATGGTGGCTTTGTGAATGCACTGACAAATTGTATCATTTTTCAACACGGTTCAACATACATATCTCTGTCATATTTTATGTTCATTTGCTAACTTTTCTAGTTTCACTGATGAGCCTTGGTGTCTTATTACAGCTTAGAGCCCTGGAAAAAGTTTGAAAAGAAAAAAAATAAAGAAATGAATATGACCCATGATGTTATGTTGTGGTCAGCATTCACAAAAAGTAAAGGCAATGTCAGCATTTTAACTTCGGATTTCCTTTGGTTCACACAGGTAAATGTCACTGGGGTTGCACCAAGGTTAGGATGCTATCAAACTAACCCTTTGCCCAGGAGATACCCTGCATCATTATTCACATAATTGGATCAGAGCTTGGAAATGTCATACATTTTTATTTACAAAACATCTACATTCTTGAAGCTCTTGTTCAAAATCATGTTTCCAAACTCTAGCCCAGTGTTTACCTTGCACTGGTAATAGCATCCCACCCCTCTTCTTTTTTCTTCTTATTACAAAACAATCTGTTAATGATGGAAAGATGGCATCGCAATGCAATCTCTTTGAAAGGGTTGCACTGTTCAGAATAACCCAAGCTTGGGGAAAAGAAGAAAGGCCTAGAAGAGAAACTGGAAGGTAAAAGGGAACAGATCAAGCTGGCCTCAACTTCTGTCACTCTATGAATAAGAGACCTCCAAGACACTCTGCCATCAATTGGCCCAGTCCGACAGCTTTGGCTTCATTGACTAGCTCTAAAAGATCTACCTGTATTCCCACTTTACTTAGCATTATTTTTTTATGAGTCATGCTGTCTCATGATATGGCCAAAGTATAATAGCCTCGGTCTAGTCATTTCAGCTTTTAGGCAGAATTTAGGCTTGATTTGCTATAGGTCAGTGGTTCTCAACCTGGAGTCCCCCAATGTTTTGGCCTTTAACTCCCAGAAATCCTAACAGCTGGTATACTGGCTGGGAGTTGTAGGCCAAAAACATCTGGGGACACCAGGTTGAGAACTACTGCTATAGGTAAAGGTTTTCCCCTGACATTAAGTCTAGTTCTGTCTGACTCTGGGGGGTTGGTGCTCATCTCCCTTTCTAAGCTGAAGAGCCGGTGTTGTCTGTAGACATCTCTGAGGTCATGTGGCCAGCATGACTGCATGGAGCGCCATTACTTTCCTGCTAGAGCGGTACCTATTGATCTACTCACATTTGCATGTTTTCAAACTGCTAGGTTGGTAGAAGCTGGGGCTAACAGCGGGAGCTTCTCCTGCTCCCCGGATTTGAACCACTGACCTTCCAGTCAGAACATTGAGCAGCTCAGCACCCAGGAGCCACCCCTGGTGGCTCCCAGTGATTTCCTATAGGGACCATTTGTTACCAGGCCATGATATCTGCAGAATTCTATCACATATCAAATCAGCTGATTCTATTTCACTCAGCCTTCTTTGCTGTCAACTCTACTTTCTTAGATATGGTTATCAAGATTTCTTATAGGTAAGCAGATGGAGACTGGTAGATGGTGTATGTTCTGTATATCAAAAACTAGAGTTGATGGGGGAACCTGGTCCAATTTTTGGAATTAGCAGGTCACATAAACAGGTCTAACAATCGAGGCACCAAAACGTGTGTTGGCCCATGTTATTACTCCAAGCTATACTTACTGAATCAGTGGTGATTTAATACAGTGGACACTAGATATCCACTGGTTTGGTTCCAGGATGCCCCGTGGATACCGAAATACAAGGCTGCTCAAGTTCCTGTGACATGCAATGGCATAATAAAATTGTGTCTTCTAGGTTAGGATATTGAGAGAGACACGAGACACTTTATGTGAGGAGAAACAAATTGTTGTTTATTTGTAGTTTGAACAGTAAATATGCATGATGGTTTCATTAACATTGAACAGTAAAGATGCTTAGAAGTTTCATTAAAGGCTTATGCTTTTCTCTTCAAAGGATGGTTTTATAACTTTGGTTTCTGTGTAAATATGTCCTTCACAAACAGAACAATTTACTTTTAAATCCACTTCTCCTTGGATTTTAACAGGAACACTCTAGACTATAGAGTTCACAATATAGTTCTCAGTCCTTCCTTTCCTGAAGACTTTAACTATATTTCCTCAAAGAGGCTTCCTTTTCAAAACACAGTTCCCAACTGACTGAATTCCAAACTCTAACTCAGGGGTTCACAAACTAATTTGGCCTACTGCCCCCTTTCCCTGCAAAAAATATTGCTCAGCACCCCCTGGAAAGGGGGGCATGGCTTAGAGGGGTGGGCGTGGTTCCTGCTCAAGAGGGTGAGGCTGAGCCTCTCCCCAGTCCAAGATGCAGAGCTGGGAGGGGGAGGTGGGCGGGGCCACAAATGGGTGGCCAGGACTGGGATGGGCGTGGTTACGAGCTCTGAGGCCAGGCTGAGCTTCTATCCCTGTCCTGCGGCACCTGCCAGAACACAGGGGGCAGGGCTAGAGGATGAGGCAGGGCCTCTTCCCAAGTGCCTGACGAGGCTGGACCTCTATACCCCGCCCCGTGTTCTAACAAGCGCCTCAAGGGAGGTATACAGAGGCTCTTGGGAAAAGGCCCCGTGCCCACCCCTAGCCCTGCCCTTTAGTCCTAAAAGGCCTCTCAGGAGAGGCTCAGCCCTGTCTCGGGCTCTTGGAAGGAGGCCCTGCCCCCTTCCCTAGCTCAGCCCTCTGTGCCCCAACAAGCGCCTCAGGAGAGGTATAGATTTTCAGCCCTGTCTCAGGCTCTTGGGGAGAAGCCACACCCACTCCTCTAGCTTTACCCCGTGTGTCCTAACAGGCACCTCAGGTGCTCAGCCCTGTCTCCGGCACTTGGGAAGAGGCCCCTCCCCTCCTCTGGCCCCGCCCCCGTGTCTAATAGGTGCCATCACCGCCCACCTGGATTGCTCCAGCACCCACCGGGGGACGGTAGCGCCCACTTTGGGAATCACTGCTCTAACTGAAAAAGAATTCTCTGGCTCCCTGGCTCCAACTGTCACTTTGGCACCACCCATTTCCAGTTGCTAAGCAACTTCTCATTTGCATCAGCCAATCAGACTGCACCTATGGTAATGTCTGCTTGACTGCTCCTCCCCCTTGCTCTGCTGAGCTTCTGCAAGTAAGGTCTGCAAAATGGCCACACAATTAGCCCTGCAAGGTGGGCCACTTACCAACCTTGCACATGACATTGTTACACATGACATTCCAAAGCAGCGTATTACACTGTCAAAACAGTTCTGATCCTAATTTTTAGGTGGAATCTCTTTTTGTTGTAGTTGAGCCATGGGGCAGTAATGCTACTACTAGTAGAACTACTAACAGGAGGAAAAGAGCTAATGATGAGCAGGTGCTTGATGAGGAACAGCAACTAAAAAGGGTACAGGAAATACTTATGGCTCCTTCTGACGACAAAACGTTTGAAGGGTTTTCCAGTGATGAGGAATCAATGTTGGAGGAAGGAGGGCTAACAGAGAGTAGAGGAACCAAAAGAATGACTCAGGAGCAAGAGTCAGATGAGGAAAGGGAAAGGAAGAAGATCCGGGATCTACTGACTGCTTCCACGGAAGATGAAACGTTTGAGGGTTTTTCTGGGAATGATGGGTCTGGGAGTGGGATGGAAAATTTTACTTTCACTAGAAACACAGAAGTTAAGCGTTTTTAGGTTTAAAATATTGTTTATTAAACATTGTTGACTTTACTCTTCTGTGTGTGGCCTATTTGGAGGGGTCTGTGTCCTGACACTTTTCCTACAGTTTGAATCCATTGCTCTGTGTTCTAGTTTCCAGAGCTGCTAAAAACAAGCCTGCTCTCCTCCCCAATATGACATCCTTTCACATATTAAAACAAGGCTCTCATGTCCCCTCTTAACCTTCTTTTCTCCAAATTAAACATATTCAGCTTGGAAACATTTATTTATTTTGCATATTTTAAAGCTGTGGACAATTGAATCCATGGATACAGAATCTGTGGTTTTGGAGAGTTAACTGGACGTAAATTTGATTGATTCAATGTGTCAACTGTAATTGGGAGCAATCATAAAATCTCAGAAAAAAATACAGTTCTAGACCGACATAGATATAGTTTATTTATATGGAGAAAGACAGTTCTCTGCTCATTTCCAAATGATTTTCACAAGGGTGAAAAGTTCAACCGAAAGAGAATGGATTTTCTTTTCAAACAAACAAAAAATGTTCAAAAAAGAACCAAGAAATCTTTCCTTGGGAAGTGCAGACTATAAATTAAGAGTATACCTACTCAAGAGAAACCAGGATGGTAAAAGGAGGAATCTAAGCTATAGCCAATAATGTGATCTTTCCATATAAACTGATCTGGGGGGGAAATGAGCACTTCCACTAAAATTAGAATTCTGGATTTTTATGGATGACATTTCTAGATTTATTTAGGTGTATTTATAACCATATTCCTTTTCTGGTATGTTCCTGTATAAATTAGAAGGCTTTCTTGAGCAAAGACACCCACACAGCCTAGCTGTGCATGAATGCATTTATACTGCTTGGCAAGCTATGGCATGAAATCGGAAAATAGCAAATCACTCAGTATTAAATGATGGATCTCATAGAAAACATGATGTATGACATCCAAGATAATGTTTGGAGCGCAGAACTTGGATGAGGAAGAACTGAGTTCAAGTTCTCATTCTTTTTCGCATCAGTTAAACTTCACCTAATCAATTTTACAAAGTTGTTGCAAAAGTTAAGATGAGTTAACCTCTCATTCATTCCCTTGAATCATTGTGTAAAAAGTATACTATAGTACAACTCGCATATACCTGCAGGGCTGGTACCTATGGTGTTTTACTTACCTGCATCTGAAAACTATGTCCAGTTGATTCTATGGTATGCTTCTGTTGGAAGTTTATTACATAAGATATCTCTAGGATTTTTCTAGATCCTTCAGGGTGACCCTACAGTGACTTCCATTGGAAGTCATTCATTTTAATAGGGCTTGCTATTACACTTGCTAACACACATTTTGGTGCCTCAAATGTTTATTTATTTATTTATTTACAGTATTTATATTCCGCCCTTCTCACCCCGAAGAGGACTCAGGGCGGATTACAATGAACACATATATGGCAAACATTCAATGCCAACAGACAAACAACATGTATAGACAGACACAGAGGCATTTAACTTTTTTTTTCCAGCTTCATGATTCCGGCCACAGGGGGAGCTGTACTTCCTCATTCCTTTCCTCGTGTTTTGCTGGCAGTTTTTATGATGTTGTAAATTAGTTAAATTAGCCTCCCGCATAAAGCGTACCTAAATTTCTCTACTTGACAGATGCAACTGTCTTTCGGGGCTGCATAGGTCAACAGCAAGCCGGGCTATTTAATGGTTGGGGGCTTAACCCGACCCGGGCTTCAAACTCATGACCTCTCGGTCAGTAATGATTTATTGCAGCTGGTTACTAGCCAGCTGCGCCACAGCCCGGCCCTGAAACATGTTAGACCTAACAGAAACATGTGAGACCTGTGTCTGGGTATGTCTGACCTTCAGACTGCAAAAATGGCACCATCAACTCTGGTTTTTGAGATACAGAACATATGCCATATATCAGCCGCGATTTGTTTGCCCCTAGAAAAAACATGATAACCTAAGAAACTAGAACAAGAAACTAGAGCGGGAGGCTTGGACACCACCAACACCACTGGGCACCGGGAGGCCCGGGCACCGGCTTCTCTGCTTTTTGCTCCCCAAAGCGGCAACCTCGGCTCCTTCCTTGCGGAGGGAGGCGCAGCGACGGAGGCAAGCCACAGGAGATAGGAGTTGCCTCGATGGCGCCCCCAACAAGATGGCCCCACAGGCAACTGCCTAGTTGGCCTGGTGGTTGAACCGCCTCATAGCAAGTTAATGTTTGACAAAGAGGAATTTGTCATTATTTTTAGTATCATTAATTACATCAAGTTACTTCCAAGCACTGAACAACGATACTCTGTACAGCAACGATTTTTTTTATAAAAGAACGCAGTGATATGAGAATGTTTTAACTACATTTCCAAATGATTCACTACGTCTTAATTACATTATATGGATGTTTATTTTCTGACCTTTTCCTTATCTTTTTAAAGGTCTCTTCTGTTTCTATATGAATGACAATACTGAAGGCCACATTTTGTTTCCAGATAACAAAACATTCTTTTTATTTATTATAATGCTAATGTTTTTGCTTTGCATCTTTCCTTCCTCTCCTGTCTTGTTACTTTCTTATGCATACAATTCTATACCATACATTTAATGTACTTAGAATAGCAAAGATTCAAACAGGCCCATAGCTAGAAAAGAAATTTGGGATATACTTAGTAAATATACTTAGTAAAAATTTCATTACTATAACGAGACTAATGAAATTTCATTACTACAGTACAGTCTCACTTATCCAACATAAACGGGTCGGCAGAATGTTGGATAAGTGAATATGTTGGATAATAAGGAGAGATTAAGGAAAAGCCTTATTAAACATCAAATTAGGTTATGATTTTACAAATTAAGCACCAAAACATCATGATATACAACAAATTTGACAGAAACGTAGTTCAATATGCAGTAATGCTATGTAGTAATTACGGTATTTACGAATTTAATACCAAAATATCACAATGTTTTGAAAACATTGACTACAAAAATGCATTGGATAATCCAGAACGTTGGATATGTGAGTGTTGGATAAGTGAGACTCTACTGTATTTCATTCCAGTAATTGTGCAAAATTAAATTACTATAATTAGGGAAAATTCAGGGTCTCCTATCTCCTTCATTTTTATAGCTATTGGAGTGAAACTTGCTAAAATGTTAGAACACCATTACCATTATTAACCCACCAAATTTCAGAAACTTTCACTCATCCATGGAATTTTGGCAAATTTTCAAAAATTTTATAAACAACTTTTTTAATAATAAAGAAAATCTGTTCCTATTTTGAAAGTGTTATTTCCTGATTAATTGCTTAGTCTTTACTTTTAAAGTAGTTGTTCTACACCAGAAACTTTGTTTTTGTGGCAGAAACTTTATTAAGTTGGTGGAGACTCAACAAAGCAAAATGTGCTATAGGATGATGTCCCTTGCGCAAAGACAACGTTTTGCAGTGTAATAAACTTTTGCCATGTTTTTATGACAGAACTAATTAAGAACTGCCATTTATAACACAGGAACTGAAATCATAGTGTAGAATATTAACAAATGTTTTGGAACTCTGGCTGGCTACAGAGTGATCCCCTCTCCTAATTGTGGCTTTTCAGGAAAATGTAGTTTAGGGCAGGGCCTTTTGAATTCTTTGGCATAGGACTCCGCCTCTTCTCAAACTACATTTCCCAGAATTTTTTGCTGTTCCCAAAATGCACTGCTCCCACTTTTCATGATTCCTAATGCTGAGTCTCCATTAATTCCAGGCAGGCAGCCTTTTGGCTTAATGGCTAAATGTACTAAATATGAAATTGACTTTGTGATCCCTCCGAGATTTACAAAACCAAAATGAAAAAGTTTTGGTTCTAAAATATTTGGTGTGGGCCACGCAAATGCTTTGGATATAGCTTCCGATGTAAACTTCCAATTTTTTTTTTACGATTTTCGACACTTTTGAATTTTTTGCACATGCCTAATACTGAGCCATGGCAGTTGAAATGGTGTCAAAGTGCATTAATTCTACAGTGCAGAGGCACCCATAGTCATAACATCTCATGGCAGCAAGATCCACAGCGTAAGCATATTCTTTGTCAAAAGAATAATTTTCAAGAGAGAAAAAGCAGCATATCAATCATCATCATCATCATCATCATCATCATCATCATCTTCAATTTGTGTGTCTTGAATCTTTCATCACACAGTTTTGTTGATTGACCCTGGATTCCAGTGTTGGGGAAAAAAAGAAGGAAAAATTTCTCACTGCTCAGTTCCTCCAGGCAGTATATAATCCTGTGAACGTATAGCAAGTGATTCCCCATAACAACCTAAACCAAACAGCCCCAAACATACTAATTCTGATTACACCTTTCCACACCTTTCTAAGTAATATAGTTTTTCCATCAAGAGACTGTAACATACTTTCCCCCGTAGTGAAATAAAACGTCCAATACAGAAGACAATACAACTGACACGTTTTTTCTTATTGTCTTCAGTGACTGCTGGTTCAAGGAACATGTCTCCTTATTTAATTTGCATTACTGGATGTCTAGGATCAGCACAAATATCCCCAATCTAAAGCAAAACATTATGAAACAAGCCCTGTGGGAAAAGTAAAGCAATTTAAGGGAAACCATTTAGCACCACTGTCTGGAGAAATGACTACATTCCTCTTCAAACAGAGAGATAATCAAGTTGTTGTGTGTTTTCCGGACTGTAGGGCCATGTTCCAGAAGCATTCTCTCCTGACATTTCACCCACATCATAGATGTGAAACGTCCGGAGAGAATGCTTCTGGAACATGGCCCTACAGCCCGGAAAACACAACAACCCTGTGATTCCAGCCATGAAAGCCTTTGACAACATAGAGAGATAACCCTTTCTGGCTCCCAATGTGCTCAAATGCTAGCTGCCTGTCTGATAACAGCACATATCATTCTTAAATTGTGGCTGTTCTCCTGTGGTCTCTGCAGGCAATCCCTGCCAGACTATAGGATATTTTGAAAATCATTCTTCAAGGGTAATTTTTTAAAAAACCAAGGAGGAAATCTGGCACTACAATGCCTCTCCGGCCACCATGAAAATGTACACAACTTTTGCCTCTCCAACACTGAAACTTACATATAGGTAGAGGCAAAAGGACAGCACTATGTGGACAGATTGAAAAACAATTTACAGAGAATTGATAATCATATTCCTTGAATGTGGACCTGGAACAGAATTAAACAGACATCACCCATGGAACTAGCATACATGGTCAGAATACTGTTACAACATATGCAAGACATAGGTGTGCTACACATGTGACGTGATTTCTTGGATGATGTGAATGGATCCAGCTGGTAGTGGAGGGACCAGAGACCTACATGTGGCATAATTGCAGATGTACAATACAGGCAATGACGAGTCACAAACATCATAGTTAAGAATGGGGTGAGACAACAGGAAGTGAGAGAAATCTACGCCTAGGAATGGAAATTCACTGCTGAAAGAATTATTATGGGGAAGGGGGCACCCACTGAAGCTTTCTCGCCAATCCTTGTTTCCTCAACAAATCAAGTTTTTCAATAACTGTGTGCACAACCAAAGTACAGTAGAGTCTCACTTATCCAATACTCGCTTATCCAACATTCTGGATTATCCAACGCATTTTTGTAGTCAATGTTTCCAATACATCGTGATATTTTGGTGCTAAATTCATAAATACAGTAATTACTACATAGCATTACTGCATATTGAACTACCTTTTCTGTCAAATTTGTTGTTAAACATTATATTTTAGTGCTTAATTTGTAAAATCATAACTTAATTTGATGTGTAATAGGCTTTTCCTTAATCCCTCCTTATTATCCAACATATTCGCTTATCCAACGTTCTGCTGGCCCGTTTATGTTGGATAAGTGAGACTCTACTGTATGTGTACATTGAACCATCAGAAAGCAGAGATGTCACAATCTCAGCCATCCATTTGGATGATTTGGGAGTATTTTGGAATTCCAGATAAGGGATGCTCAACCGGTATGCAATGCAACTACGCCTGTGTATGTGGCTATTTTAATTCTCAGGGAAATAAATTGTTAATACAAATGCGCTTCTAGATTTCAGGAAAAGGGGTCGTGATGGCGCAACAGGTTAAACCACTGAGCTGCCAGACTTGCTGACTGGAGGATTGGCGTTTGAATCTATGGGATGGGATGAGCTCCTGTTGTTAGCCAAAGTTTCTGCCAGCCTAGCAATTCAAAAACATACAAATGTGAGTAGATCAATAGGTACCGCTCTGGTGGGAAGGTAATGGTGCTCCATGCAGTCATGCCAGCCACATAACCTTGGAGGCGTCTATGGACAACGCTGGCCCTTCAGCTTAGAAATTGAGATGAGCACCAACCCACAGAGCAGGACATGAGCACCACCCCTCAGAGACGGAAGGCGAAGCCTTTACCTTTATCTATGTTATCTGTGTTATGGTTGTTTCTAGCATTGAATGTTTGCCTTTGTGTTTGTGTATGCTGGAATCCACCATGAGTCCGCTCGGGGAGATAGAAAAGAATATAAATAAATAATTATCATCGTCATCATCATCATCGGGACAGATAGTGAGGGAAAGTTTCTGAACAAGGGCACAGACACCGGGCACCGGGAGGTTCGGGCGGCACCGCCGGGCACTGGGCGGTTCGGGCGGCACCACTGGGCTGGAATTGTGTAATTTGAAACAAAAGAAAAAGAGGGAGAGTGTGGCTTAGCTCTGGGACAGGTAGACACAATTCTAATTTCACTCAGGAGACAATATGTAGAATTCCAAAACTGGCTTAAACCAGTAGTATGATACACTCTGGATTTTAATAATAAATAAATATACTTTGTTTGTATTCTGCCCTATCTCCCCAAAAGGATTTTAGTCTGAACTTTACACTAACCAACACACATTTTGGTACTGCATATGTTAAGAAGTGGTAGATTTCTTGGTATATTTGACCTGCTGATTCCAAAAATGGAACCAGTTTCTCCATATCAACTCTAGTTTTTGAGATACAGAACAGATGCTATCTATCACTCTTCACACTGATTATTTAATGTAGTGTTTAAATCACTATCTTTTAAGCATTGAAGGAAACATATTAATTTTTTAAAAATAAAATGTATTACCTGAAAAACTATTTCATACCAAATGCTCAGATTTATGATACAAACTTTTCAGTCGTTCAGCACACTATAGCTAAGAAACTTGAAATGATGCAGTCTATCTAATGTAATTTTTCTGAATTAGCACTGCAAATAATCCCAGAAACAGGCCTAAAAACCAAGACACCATGAAAAACATGTGTTGGGCTGTGTAAAGGTGCTCCCCAAGGTTGCTCTTGGTGTTTAGTGTCTATTGCAATCTTCTATGATGATGAATATAGTTTAAAAACGATCTAGATTCTAGACAGAAATGACACCAGCTCTTTGGAATGGTGTGCTTGTCTTTGATTTCCCCAAATTCCTTTGTGATTGAGTTTTCTTCTTATTCTCTCCTTCCTCTCTTATTCCCTGTTTTCTTTCTTTCCTTGGTTGTTGTATGTCTTTTGGGCTGTGTGGCCATGTTCCAGAAGTATTCTCTCCTGACGTTTCGCCCACATCTATGGCAGGTATCCTCAGAGGTTGCCTGCCTTTCTTTCCTTGTTGCTCTTCTTGGTATCTCCTCTGGTCTTCTAGTCTTCTTATGGAGAAAGAATGGTTTTATAGGCTCCAAGCGCCATCTGCAGCCAATTCTGATGTCTGCATGAATGAGAAGTGCAGAAAGTATAAGTAGGATGTGTTGTCGAAGGCTTTCATGGCCGGAATCACTGGGTTGCTATGAGTTTTCCAGGCTGTATGGCCATGTTCCAGAAGCATTCTCTCCTGTCGTTTCACCCACATCTATGGCAGTCATCCTCAGATCCCAACCACTTCAACATAGTTTGTGGTAGCCAGAAAAACAAAGTTTCTGGAGTTTAACAACTATTTTCAAAGTCGGGACTGTACATTTAAACAGGAAACAACACTTTCAAACCAGGAACAGATTTTTTTCCAAATTTTGTTCCATAGTGCTCTTAATTACTGGTCTTGTAGATATTATCAGTTGCGCGCAGAATAAATAAATAACTTTATTTATATTCCGCCCTATCTCTCCAAAGTGACTCGGGGCGGATTCCAGTCATAAAAAGGCAAACATTCAATGCCCAAATAAGACAACCAATACACATATAATAGCAAAGAAATAATAACCCAACATATAAAATCCAACTGAAGGACCCAAACTTAAGGTATTCCCAGCATTTTTGTCCTGAGGCACCAAGTGGTGGAAAAGGTTCCTTTCCTGAGGCTACGGAGAGCAACTTCCAGTCAAATTAGACCTTACTAGTTTGATGGACAAATCATCTGACCAGTCTTTAGTTAATATGCCAATACCATGTTCTGCATCAATTTGCATTTGATAATAATATCTATGTACCGTATGTACTCGAGTATAAGCCAAGTTTTTCAGCCCTTTTTTAGGACTGAAAAAGCCCCGCTCGGCTTATACTTGGGTGAGGGTCCTGGCTGGCTTATATTTGGGTTGGTATATGTTCAAGTATATATGATACATTTTTTATTTTTCTCTATTATTTTACTCTATTTAAAATTATTAATACATTTATTATTTTACTCTATTTGCTATTATATTTATTATTTTACTCTATTTTTATTGTTACTATTACATTTATTTCACTCTGATATTATTGTTATTACATTTATTATGTTACTCTTGTTATTACATTTATTATTTCACTCTATTATTATTAAAAGGATACATAAGCACATTTACACTGGAGAAGATGAGAATGATTTAATCAGAGTTGGACAGTCTTATCTTAAATTACAGTTTTATGTAAAGATTTAAAAACATTTAACCTACTGATGCCTCAATTAATGTAATTTTATTAGTATCTATTTTTATTTCTGAAATTTACCACTCTCGGCTTATACTTGAGTCAGTATTTTCCCAGTTTTTTGGTTGTAAAATTGGGTGCCTCGGCTTATATTCGGGTCGGCTTATACTCGAGTATATACGGTAAGTTATATCTCCGATATTACAATCTAATCTAAAGCAATAGAAAAAGTAATCTGAGTTATGACTAAAGTGGCTGTAGAAAATAAATTGCTCTTAAAGCTTTTAGGATAAAAATGGGCCTTTTAACAGGTGTTAAAATCATAGAATTGGAAGAGACCACAAGGGCCATCCAGTCCAACCCCATTCTGCCAGGCAGGAATACAGAACCAAAGTACAGTAGAGTCTCACTTATCCAACATTTGCTTATCTAATGTTCTGGATTATCCAACGCATTTTTGTAGTCAATGTTTTCAATATATCATGATATTTTGGTGCTAAGTTCGTAAATACAGTAATTACTACATAGCATTACTGTGTATTGAACTATTTTTTTCTGTAAAATGTGTTGTATAACATGATGTTTTGGTGCTTAATTTGTAAAACCATAACCTAATTTGATGTTTAGTAGGCTTTTCCTTAATCTCTCCTTATTATCCAACATATTCACTTATCCAACGTTCTGCCGGCCCGTTTACGTTGGATAAGCGAGACTCTACTGTACGTATATCTGTGTAAAGTCCAGTGTGGGAGAAAGAACTCTTGTCTGTTTGAGGCAAGTGTCAATGTTGCAATTGGCCAGCTTGATTAGCATTGCAGCTTCAAAGCCTGGCTGTTTCCTGCTTAGGGGGAATCCTTTGTTGGGAGGTGTTAGCTGGCCCTGATTGTTTCCTGTCTGGAATTCCCCAGTTTTCTGAGTGTTATTCTTTATTTACTGTCCTGATTTTAGAGTTTTTTTTGAAACATATGACTCTCCGGATGTTAATATGCAATAGCCATAAACTCTAACCAGAATTTATTGTTGAGTGCCTTCAAGTCCTTTATGACTTATAGTGACCCTAAGGGGTTTTCTTGGCAATATTTGTTCAGAGACAACTTATCTTTACCTTCCTCTGAGGCTGAGAGAGTGTGACTTGGCCAAAGTCATTCAGTGAGATTCCAGGTTTGAGCTGGGCCTTGAACTCTGATTTCCAGAGTTGTAGTCCAGCGATCCAAGCACTTCACCATACTGGCTCTCCAGGCAATATAGTCAATGGTAAAGGATGATGGAAAATGAAGTCATGAAATGCTCAGCCCTAAGCTATATTCTTCTCTGCCTCCCTCTCACCCTCCTCATTATTTTTAAAAGGGGGGAGGGGGAAGTTGACAGTCTTTCTGCCACATAGTTCAGACCAAAGAGTCAGACCTGGCTTGATAAGAAAGTTCCTCCAGAGTCTAAACAACAATATTTTCTAAACAGTGCTTTGCTGCCAGTAGGCAAACAATGACCCTTATGCATGTTTCACAAAGCTGCCAAAGCAAATATTTGGTACTACTGTGTGTGCTCCCACTCCTGGCCCAGTGACAACTCTGGAAAACAAACAGCTTCTAGAGTTGTGTGGTCCTTTTTATGTAGGCTACTGTGCATCATAACCCACAAACAACGTTAGTTTCTTTAAAAAAGCCTAGTTATAAATATTCAAGAGAGTCAAGAATGAAAAATAAAAAAAATATATGTGGGAAGAGAGAGAAAAAACCAATCCATTATTTCAGCTGAGCAAATTTGGTCTGGAAAGGGCAGCGAAAAGGCCACCCTTTGCCCAAACAATCCCACTCTTTCTGCCCAAGTCTGTGCATGATAATCCACAATAATTTAATAAACAACAATGAATTAAAATAAAGTGCTTTATTTACACAGGCTCTGTATGAATGTTAATGCATGCGGGCAGGTGTAGTTAAATCACATCTTTAAAAAGCTATTTATTTATTCTAGACAGTTCTGAAATACTTTTTAAAAATGCCAAAGCCATTTGCAATGCCAAACAAGAAAATACTGTAAAACTAATGGATAAATCAGCAATAATACACTAACATATTTTGCCTTTTGAGCATACATAGTTATTACCTGCAGCTTGAAATAAAACAGAACAAACAATTTCTTCCTCAGCCATGTCCATGAAATAAATAAACATCTCTGTTCTCCTTAGTAGCATTTTTAACCCCCCCTCCAAAAAAACAAAAAAGGTTCCAAACCCAATACAATTTTTTCAAATAAACGGATGCAACTAATAATGTATTACATAACAAGTATACTTTGGAGTGACCTTTCTTGGGTGTATTAAGACAGCTTATTTATTTCAGGAGGTTTAGACAGAATGCCTTTCCAGAAGGCCCTTTGGAGTATATTATAGTGTTATTGAAGAGTGATGCAGAACTACAGGAATGACGTTTTCAAGCTGGAAGAGATTCCCCGTGTGAGTCATTCACTCTCAACCTGGAGGTTCCTTTCCTGGGGAAGGTCAAAGACCTCACTGCAAAATTGTTGTCCATGCAGAACAGCCTCTTCCTGTTTAAAGCAGTGACCATCTACTGTCGGTGAGAAATACTTCCTGAACATTAGTTCCAAGCACCCGAGTTTGTACTTTGTGAGATGCAGGCAAAGCCAAGTGAATGGAAAACACATTTTGAGGAAACCCATCACATGTCATTCCTAAAGCATGTGGTCATCCGTGACAAATAGAACAAGTATACCTTTTTTCTTTTTCTTTTTCTTTTTGCTTTAAATTCCCTTGTTGTTTAATTTTCTACCACAGTTGTATTTTTCATCTTTACATGTTAGTTTTAATATTACCTTTGCTCCTATATAATAAAAGTCAATGTTTGTTTGCGAGTATGTGGCAGCTTTCTGATTGGCCACCACTTTCACAGGCCACTGTGACTGCCAGGAATCACTGACGTGGCCCAAACTTGGCACACGTAACCCCTATGACCCATTTTATGTCCTGGTGCCGTTTGGGAGATGATGGGCCATGGAGGATGGGATTTGCAGTACTTTCAAACACTTTCACTCCCACAGACTACTGCAATGCCCACCAATGATGGAAATGGACCAAACTTGGCACATAGAACCCCTGTGGCCCCCTTTACGTCCTGATGTATATTAGGGCAGGATGGACCAAGGATGATGGAATTTGCAGTACCTTCCCTCACTTCTTGAGACCACAGCAACTGCCACAAATCACAGAACTGAACCAAACCAGGCACACATATCCCAAATGACACACTTCACATGCTGCAGCAGTTTGACGGAGGAGGGACCAAGGATTATGGGATTTGCAGTACCTTCATCCAATTCACCTCCCACAAACCACTGTGATGTCCATCAATGACAAAACTGTATCAAACTTGACACGCAGGTGCAGCGTAGCCCACTTTACATCCTGGTGCAGTTTGGGGGAGGAGGGACCATGGATGATGGGACTTGCACTATCTTCACTCACTTCCTGGGACTACTGTGACCCCCACCAATGACTGATCAAGACCAAACTTGGCAGATAGAGCCATCATGGCCCACTCTACATCTTAGTGAGGTTTGAAAGAGCTTGGACCTTGCATGATGGGACTTGCAGTATGTTCACTCACTTCCCGAGACCACTGTCACCCCCATCAATGTCTCATCAAGACCAAACTTGACACAGACAACACCCAGGACTCACTCTACACCCAGGTGCAGTTTGGAGGATGATGGACCATGGACGATGGGACTTCCAATACCTTCACTCACTTCCTGAGAGCACCGCGACTCACACAAATGACTGATCAAGACCAAACATGGTACATGGAGCCCCCATGACCTACTCTACATACTGGCTCTGTTTGGAGAGGGATGGACACTTGACGATGGCACTTGCATATGGGAGTTGGAGCTCACCCGCACCCACTGAACCACCTGACATTGGATATAGGCTACACTTGGAACACAGGCAAACAATGCCTTTCTAATGACCCGGGCACTGCCGGGTCCCCAAGCTAGTTCTCTATAGGTGTTGGATAAAGACAGATGATAATTAGCCATTTAAGTACAGTGTGCCTCGTGCAGAGGATACATTCAGCTGATGATAAGGCAAAACAGCCCTAGGTACCCACTCTAGTGGGTCCGTACCATGCAAATGGCCATCGCAACATGTGCGTAGCAAACAAAGAATTTATATCTCGGCTTATCTAAAATTGACCAATGGCTGAGGGTCTTCCCCACCTTCGACACCTACTTGGCACAAGTGATACCAGTGACCTAACTTGTTTACTCTGAGCTTTCTTCTCCCTTTGGAACTTCCTGGAGAAAGGCATCAGCTCACAGGAAGGGAAGGGCATATGCACAGGCAAAGCTACATAGGCAATAGTTTACTATTTTTCTGGCTTATGGTCCCTACATTCTAGCTTGTGGGGACATGAGAGAAGCCTCCCAGCAGGATGGTAACACATCCAGGCGTCCCCTGGGCAACATCTCTGTAGACAGCCAATTCTCTCACACCAGAAGGGACCTGCAGTATGTTCTCAAGTTGTTTCTGACATGATTTTAAAAACATACCTAAAGATTCCAAAAGTTACAAAAAAATGTAGGATCTTGGCCTTAATTTGGGAACATGCTTAACTACAAGATACAATTAATCCAGTTGGTGAGCATAATAAAACAATGAAAAAGAAATTCATTTCAAAACACAGAGGCTCATCAATATTGTTAATCATCAAGACAACGATTAAGACATTATCTAGATGGTGGACAAATTAAGCTTTAGTGGATGGTGGTATTACCTTGCAGAGAACGACCTGGTAAATTCTGTGATAAGCAGACTAATATACACAGATTGTTCCAATATGTAGAAATAAAGTAATTGGCTCAGTTCCTTCAACTATCATTTTGCATCTGTCTCACCTTAAAATATGCCTTAAAGACCCCTCTCTTATTTGTATGGTAAAAGGTAAAGGTAAAGGTTTCCCCTGACGTTAAGTCCAGTCATGTCTGACTCTGGGGGTTGGTGCTCATTTCCATTTCTAAGCCGAAGAGCCGGCGTTGTCCATAGACACCTCCAAGGTCATGTGGCCGGCATGACTGCATGGAGCGCCGTTACCTTCCCACCGGAGCAGTACCTATTGATCTACCCATATTGGCATGTTTTCCAACGGCTAGGTTGGCAGGAGCTGGAGCTAACAGTGACCGCTCACGCTGCTCCCAGGGTTTGAACCTGGGACCTTTCGGTCTGCAAGTTCAGCAGCTCAGTGCTTTAACACACTTCGCCACCGGGGTTTTGTATGGACAGTGACTCTAAGAAAGAATTCATTGTTGGGATGGGGAGGAGAAAGGTATTAGCATCTAAATTAAAGAGTCTAAGCCCCAGAGAGTTATGAATCTATTTAACTTTTTATAATTAATAGGATTTAAAATTGTGTAACATTGGGAATGGTGCGGGCCCATTCCTATTGCTTGGAAACATTACTTTTTAATAACTAAACTTCCCACCGTCTCTCAACCAACATGATTATTGGTCATGCTGGCTAGGGGTTTATGGAAGTTGCAGTTCTCAATTTACAGTTTACCAACTTATAGTGACCCATGAATTTTATAGTGTTTTTCTAGACAAGGAATATTGAGAAATGGTTTTGCCATTCCCTTCCTCTGAATTAGAGTAGCTAATATTCATTGAGAAACTCCCATCCAATACTAACCAGGGCTGATCCTGAGTTACCTTCAAGATCAGGAATTATCTGGTGCCTTTAGAGTTCTTTAGAGGCTCTCCTGTGAATATTACCCCATAATTACAGAAAGCTGATCAAACAGAATTACATGGGTACAATAGGCATTCATATACATCAGTGGTTCTCAACCAGTGGGCCACGGTCCAGCAGTGGGCCGTGAGAACAAAAATCTGACCCTTCCTCTTTATTTATTTTATATATTTTATTTTTGTTCCTTTCCGCAGAGCTGACAATTTCATTGGATAGACCACATCAGCTCTAGATGATTAAATACGGTTTTCTGTGGGCAAACAGATGGCGACTACTGGATGGCATATGTTCTGTGTCAGAAACTAGAGCTGATGTGGTCTATCCAATGGAATTTTCTGAATCAGCACCCCAAATAACCAAACCAAATCTAAAGTTGACCAAAAACTGATTCATAATCCTTTTGGTACTAATGTTGGAGAATAGTTCCTGGTCAAATAGGCCCTGGTCAAGTGGGCCCTTGTCAAACTGGTCTCTCGTCAAGTGGTCCTTGGTCAAAGTGGTCCCTGGTCAAAAAAAGGATGGGAACCACTGATATACATGTACTTGTATTGGTAAGGGGGCAACCAAAGTAATGCTATAGTATGGATTGACACCTGAGTTAATGCTAGTGCAGAGCCAACTTTTCAAAGGTTACTTGAAACCATACATTTCTCATGTATGCTCAGTGCAAACATGGTGCAATGAAGGATATTAATACAGTACATCAATTCCTGCCTTACAAACATCTGATTTGCAAATGGTTTATACTTAAGAATGGAGAAAACAGGAAGTGAGAGAAATCTGCCCCATTGTGTTTGGGTAAATTTGCAGCATTCCAGTCTGAAGGAACAGAAGGCAGTTGAGTGCCAGTCAACCCTTTCAACAGTCCTTCGCTAGAGGCTTGAAGGTACAAGGCAGCCCAGGGAGCTCCGCCGGGTTTCCTGCTATTGTTGTTACAGCAAGACTCGAATTCCAGCTAAATTGATTTGACTCTTTTGCTAAATAGCTAACACATATTTTCCTGATTACTACATTCACAGGGCATGAAGGGGGTTTTCAGCATTGGGGGGAAAAAAGAGACTACAACCTCAGCATATTCTTAGCGAGACAAGCTGATATGTTTGCTTTTTCCAGAATTTCTCTTTCACTTTCTCCTCCAAACGAACAGAACTTCATCCAGTTGGCCAGCAGATAGCAAATCTTATTTATTTATTTAATTTATATACCGCTCTTCTCCCCCAAGAGGACCCAAATCTTCCCAGTGTAGCATATCTTTAGCAGCCATTCTATAGGAGGAATATATTCAGAGGTAACCATGATGGCCATGTAGCAAAATACTACAGAATCCACAATACAGTGATATCTTTATTCAGCCAGTTCCAAAGCATGAAATCTATTATGTAATCTTTCAACACTTCATTGGCTCTTTCATCAGGCAAAGGTTTAAAAATCATACAGGAGCAAAAGTATAGTCACAGGCCTATATTTTGTGTCAGATGTTACTCTGTTGTCAGTTAAGATGGTCTAGACCAGTGGTTCTCAACCTGTGGGTCCCCAGGTGTTTTGGCCTACAACTCCTAGAAATCCCAGCCAATTTACCAGCTGTTAGGATTTCTGGGAATTGAAGGTCAAAACATCTGGGGATCTAAGGTTGAGAACCACTGGTCTAGACTCTAAAGCAGGGGTCCCCAAACTAAGGCCCGGGGGCCGGATGCGGCCCTCCAAGGTAATTTACCTGGCCCCCACCCTCATTTATAATATAATATTTTTATATCAGTTTTAATAATATAATATATTGTATATACATATAATATTGATAATAATATTATAATTTTATACAATACAAAACTAACAATAACATCATATAATAATATTAATTATATGTTATATATTACATATAATATTACAGTATAGTGGTATAGTTCAATATAGTATAATGCTGATATTGTGCTATGTTAATAATATAATATATTGTATGTACATACAGCTGCTCTGAGTTCCCTTCGGGGTGAGAAGGGTGGGATATAAATATAGTAAATAAATGTAGTAAATGAATAAATAAATAATTTTGGACTTAGGCTCGCCCAAAGTCTGAAATGACTTGAAGACACACAACAACAACAACAACAACAACAACAACAATCCTAATTAACCTGACTATCTCATTGGCCAGAAGCAGGCCCACACTTCCTATTGAAATCCTGACAGGTTTATGTTGGTTAAAATTATTTTCATTTTTAAATATTGTATTGTTCTTTCATTGTTATTGTTGTTGTTTTGCACTACAAATAAGATATGTGCAGTGTGCATAGGAATTTGTTCGGTTTTTTCCCCCCAAATGATAATTCAACAGTCCGAAGGATTGTGGACCGGCCCTCTGCTTTAAAAGTTTGAGGACCCCTGCTCTAAAGCATAGCTTTCCAAATTGTGTATCACTACACATTAGTGTATTGGTTACAATGTGTAGGTGTGTCATGGGAACATAATGAGAAATGACAAAAACATTGGAAATGTATGCCCCATTGATGTTTAATTCTGTTTTAATGTTTGCATATTTGCAGACTTTAACGACCTCATCACACATGAAACAATAAATGTCCTAGGATGCTTCTGCCCCAGTTCACTCATGGAGTTTCACACCGATCATTAGATGACATAGGCTGACTTCTGGCGGGGCTCCATGGGTGAACTGGTGTGGCAGTGTGGTAGGGACAATGGGGCTACTTGTTAATGTGGGATTTGTGTATTGATAGTGTATAAATTCAATTTGTACCATGCTTGTATTGCAACTGATTGCATCATCCAGGTAAAGGTAAAGGTTTTCCCTGACATTAAGTCTAGTCATGTCTGACTCTGGGGGTTGGTGCTCATCTCCATTTCTAAGCCGAAGAGCCAGTGTTGTCTGTAGACACCTCCAAGGTCACGTGGCCGGCATGACTGCATGGAGCGCCATTACCTTCCCGCTGGAGCAGTACTTATTGATCTACTCACATTGGCATGTTTTCGAACTGCTAGGTTGGCAGGAGCTGGAGCTAACAGCGGCCTCTCACGCCGCTCCCGGGGTTTGAACCTGGGACCTTTCAGTCTCCAGCTCAGTGCTTTAATGCACTTCGCCACCGGGGCTCCTCATTGCATCATCCAGATTGTACCATAATGTGGAAAGAGTTAATTGCCAAGAATTAATGATGACCTTGATGTGTGGCTGGAACTAGGGAGTATCCAGACACAAGTGTTTGTGCATAACGATTGTCTCAAGTCCAGTTCAGTTGAGTTCTGTCTGCCTAGAGTTCGAGTCAAGTTCTGTTGGAGAACAGAGCAGTCCTGTGTTCGTCTGTCGTCTGTAAGTCTGTTTGTGTTGATTATTGCTGCATACAGTAAAACTTTGTAAATAGTTTTACCAATGTCTCTGAGTGTCTCTTCGTTCTGCGTTCCACTGATTCCATCCAACTACTGCTGCGCTGCAAATACTCTGACACTACTGTGGGATTAAGCCATGCAACGATGCTTCCCCATGTGTGATGGGAAAGCGTCAGCTGCCATCCAGGGTTCCTGAATTGCCCCTCTATCACCCCAATTCACCATGGAGGCTGGTGAATCGTAACGCTGGACCTCTTCCATGTGATAAGGTTCTAAATTGTATTGAAATGCTTTTAACGTAAGTCACCTTGAGTCTCCTTGTGGAGATAAAAAGCAGAGTATAAATAAACATAACAATAATAATAATAGTCTTTTAATCATATATTTAAAAATATAAATGTAACGTTTTCATGAGATATGTTGTGCTCCCATACAATTTATTATTACAGTGTATTCAAGTACCTGTTTCTCTTGTAAGGGCTTCGTTTAATCTTTGGTTTGCTAGTAAAACTGAATTACTGTGTCATAAAATGATGCATGTCTAAAAAGTGTGTCATGAACATAAAATGTTTAGAAAGCTCTGGTCTAGAGGGATCTCAATGAAGGCAGGACCCCCCTTTCTTGGCCATGTGAGGACCATTTTACTCCACCATTGTATATTATGAAGACCTGGCTGTTCAAACAAGCTTTTGAGAACGCTAGTCCCTAGTTGATCTACGCAATTGTTATGAAGCCTTGCACTTCATCCCATGCCCTCTTTCCATGGTTACAGCTTTGCTTTTATTCCATTCCCTGTCTGATTGTTTAGAGCCTGGCCACATTTACAGTAGCTTACCACCATTGGTTGATGAGTGTTGTTTTAACTGAGTTTTAAGTTGTTGTTTTATATGCCTATATTCTTTATTTAATTGGATTTTAAATTATGTTTTATGTTCTGCCTTTAGGCACTTCGTTCCGTGTGTAAGCTGTCCCGAGTCTGTTTGGGGGAGATGGTGATGGGATACAATAATAACGTTGTTGCTGTTGTTATTACTACTATTATTGATAGAATGGAAACCAAACCCAAGCAGATACCAAGAACCCAATGTATCTGCTTTGGCCAATTCAGGGTTTGGTATCTCTTTCCCCTTCTGCAGCACCTAAGTTTCCCTGTGTACTAAACAGCCTCTGAAACCCTCTGAAATTTGTTTCTTGCTCTGTAGAAACAATCCCAGAAGTGTCATCAGATATGAAATGATGGCATCACAGCTGAGACCCACCCAGGGTCCTCCAGGGGTTTCATTGTGTGTCGTCTATTATTATTATTATTATTATTATTATTATTATTATTGACACAACGACGTTGTATGACACAGCAAACAAGATAGATATGCTGGATTTCGTTTCACAAAATCACAAGTCGAACACTTCCCAAGTGTCTAGGACTGTGTGATGTATTTTCGGATGATGCGTGCAGATCCCAGTAAGGTGGCCTTTTGCAGTTGGCAGATCGTAATTTTGTCAATGTCTTACAATAAAAAGCAATATTATTATTATTATTATTATTATTATTGCTTTTTATTGTATGACACAGCAAACATAATAATAATATGCTGGATTTCATATCACAAAGTCACAAGTCGAACACTTCCCAAGTGTCTAGGACTGTGTGATGTATTTTCGGATTTCCCGGTGGGGTGGCCTTTTGCAGTTGGCAGATCATAATTTTGTCAATGTCTATTGTTTCCAAATGCCGGCTGAGATCTTTTGGCACGGCACCCAGTGTGCCAATTACCACCGGGACCACCTGCACTGGTTTCTGCCAGAGTCTTTGAAGTTCAATCTTGAGGTCCTGATAGCGGCTGAGTTTTTCCTGTTGTTTTTCATCAATGCGAGTGTCACCTGGGATGGCAACATCAATGATCCAAACATTTTTCTTTTCCACAACTGTGATGTCTGGTGTGTTGTGTTATTATTGTTATTATTATTATTATTATTATTATTATTATTATTATTATTATTATTACTACTACTACTACTATCATTGCTATTATGATGATGATGATGTTTATTTATACCCCACTTTTTCTCTCCAGAGCAGAGATTCAACGTGGTTTTGGATGTAGCCTAGCCAGTCTCTTCTACAATCCTGCCTGTTCTCTTGCAAAGCAGGGAATATCTGTTGTGGCTCCAGAGTCTGTACAGTAAATTGGTGTGTTAATGGTGATGCTCAGCCTTGTGTAGGCCTCCATGTAGGGATACTAAACTATTCTGAGTCATACACTCCGAACCCTTCATTTTCTTGAAATTGAGTCCACAAAGTTCATCAAGTCAAGCAAGGCACGTTATAAATAGTTTCATCTCTCATCCTGCAGAAAAAGAGAGTCCATTGTCAATTTATTTTGGCAGCATCTATAGCTGAATGTCCCGCAATAGTCCCATCCTGGCAGCGGCATAAGTTTTTATTTCTGTTGTAATAATCTCTGACATTCTGACAAGGGTGTGCCCTGGCAACACAGAAGAAGGCCAACATTGTGAAGAGGAGGCACCCAAGAGACTGACAAGCTGCATTGTTTCTGTCCTTCCAATGCATTGTGTTGTGCTTCACATTCTTTGGATGGGATGCTCGTATTTTACATCTGATTGAGCTCATCCTGTACCAAAGGAATAATGGGAGATAATCTAAAGGACTTGACCCTCATTATCATTTCCAGTCAGATGAGAAAATATTTTATATAGAGACAGGGCACCTTTTCAAAGTGCCAGATTTTGCTTTCCACTATTTTAAAAGCTTCAGTGGAACTAACGAGAAGAGAATATTGGGAAACATCCAGTTTTCAGAAATGTGTTCCCTCTGCAACTAATAACCTTGGAAAAGGATAAAGTGTTCATTGTTTCATGCTGTGTAGTGACTGGCTGGTGACCCTTTACATTTTGTTTGGTTTATGTATAAAAATGGCTCAGTCCTTTGCCTGCTCTTCTCCAGTTTTCCTTCTTTCTTTAATTTATTCAGTATCCAGGTTCATTGCTAGGCTTGTGTGGAAAATACTGTAACAGAAACTTCAGCAAATGCACTTCTCTAATTTTGAAACTCCTTATGTTGTCATTATTTCACATGTCAGCCAACAATTGTCTACATTATGCTATATTACCTTATTTGTTTTGTTTACAACTTTGAGAAATCCGTCTGCTTTAGAACTGCATCTGGTTTTATTAAAGTAGTTGAAATGCCAAAAAAAAAGCATGAGATGAGGTTTCAAACAAAAACCTCAAACAAATAGAGAGAAAATTTGTTCTCTCTCATAATACTAGAATCTCAGACAGACATATATAGAGAGAAGGGAACTCCTTCAGATATTGAGGACCCAAGCCATTGAAGGCTTTCAATCATATTGTCATCACCGTGATTTCAGAATGGCTATATTTTTGTAGGTAGGACAAATCCTATATAGGTAAAGGTAAAGGTTTTCCCCTGACATTAAGTCCAGTCACGTCTGACTCTGGGGGTTGGTGCTCATCTCCATTTCTAAGCCGAAGAGCCAGTGTTGTCTGTAGATACCTTCAAGGTCATGTGGCCGGCATGACTGCATTGAGTGTTGTTACCTTCCTGCCAGAGTGGTACCTATTGATCTACTCACATTTGCATGTTTTCAAACTGCTAGGTTGGCAGGAGCTGGGGCTAACAGCGGGAGTTCACCCCACTCCCTGGGTTTGAACTGCTGACCTTTCAGTCAGCAAGTTCAGCAGCTCAGTGGTTTAACCTGCTGCGCCATAAAGTCCTATATGATCTATGTAAAATGTCATTCACCAACTATCATTTAGAAGCCTTATTCAAAGCCATCAAACATTCCACTAGTCAACATTCACTTCCAGCATTCAGGTGCATATTAAGCACAGTGAATAGCAGAGTGCTTGTCCCTACCCTTTTAAATGATATTGATTGTTGCTTGGACTAAGGAAAGGTAGCAGTTACTGGTATTTTAGGTCCAAATCCAAATCCTGGAGGAGAAGAAGTGACCATTCAAAGATAAGTGATATTATTGAGAGGGAGTAATAATTATACAATGGAATAGTTTGTGTCTGGCCCAAACGCCCTCCATACCTTCAATTGAAGAAGTAATAATAAAATAAGAGTTGGGAGTCATTTGCTATTCTACCTTTTGCAGGAGCACAACTTCACAACTTCTCATAGTGAAAAATGCAAGAAGTTGCCATTCAATAATATCCAGAGGATCCTGGACTACTAAAGTCTAGATGTAGTTAGATAGATGATAGAGTTGGATTGAGAGAATCCTTTCCCTGTTTCCAAAGCAGGCTTTACTGTGTTTTCACTCTATCTTGTTTACGTCACATCCCTTACTTTGAAGTTAGTAGAAATGTGAATCTCTAGGGACACTAACTTCTCATTGGTCAGAATGTTTTATGGCCCCAATAAACTGGACCATGAGGTTGGAACCATTTTGGTTCACTCTTCTCCCTTTGTTCTTCAAGCTAACAAGAACCATCCTGCCATCTCTCCTGGCAAGATGTAACTATTTAGATGTTTATTATTTTTCCTTACCACAACAGAAGTTGCCATTCAATAATATCTAGAGGTCGACATGATTCTCTACCCTGATATAAAATTACCCAGTTCTTAATCTAGGGACTTCATCAGATGCAGTCTTTTCTGTGTCTTCTCTTTATTTCTCTGTACTGCCAAAACAGAGTCCTAGGGAGGCCATCACATGACACAAGCCCACTTCTGGTGGGCCTTTGTGGGACTCCATTTCCGCAGCACAGAGAAACGGAGCCCAGAATGCCTTTTGAGGAGTCAGGTAGAACCAAACGGGAGAAAGTGGGGCAAACACGGACCTCAACAAGGAAAGGACATGGGATGGTTGGCCATTCCAGAAGACGAACCTTGATAGAAGGGAATGGAGTAAGACGCTTCCCTCCTCTTCCTCCCCTGCACACACACACACACACGTGGGATGAGGTCTTAAATACTAGCTCCAATAAGAACATTCAGTCACTGTGATTGTTGAAAATGTTCTACTGTAGTTCAGATTAGCAACTGGAATTAAGCTCAGGTTGTGACATTTGCCCTCTGACCTAAAGGTAGAGTTGTTGGCATTTTTTCTTTAAATGGGCAGGGAATTATCTGTGTCAACAAGTAAAAGTTCAAAGGTACAGCTCTTTCCAAAACAAAGGCACAATGGTGAGAAATGTTTTTGCCTTGTGGCTTCTGCTTTTTGGCTTATTACATTGGCCAACACATATTTTGGTGCCGCAAATGTTAAACATGATTCTGATCATATTTGACCTGCTGATTTCCCCTCCCCATCGTCTCTAGTTTTTGAGATATAGAACATATCCCATATACCAATCTTTATTTGCCCACCATAAGAAATCATGATATCTAAAAAAAAACTACAGCCAATGAGGTCTATCCAATACAATATTCTGAATCCCAGGAACAGGACTAGAAACCAAGGAGCTTATCCCACAAGATATCCAATTTTTAAATAGCTTTTTTGAAAACGGAGGAGAATATCCCGCAACGCAGGGGGACTTCCTGTCAGCACTTGTCAGGATTCATCACGTAAACATTGAAAACAGGGTCAAAAAAGGGAAGGAGGAGAAGACAATAAGAAATCATAGAATCATAGAATCATAGAATAGTAGAGTTGGAAGAGACCTCATGGGCCATCCAGTCCAACCCCCTGCCAAGAAGCAGGAAATCGCACTCATAGCACCCCCGACAGATGGCCATCCAGCCTCTGTTTAAAAGCCTCCAAAGAAGGAGCCTCCACCACAGTCCGGGGGAGAGAGTTCCACTGCCGAACAGCCCTCACAGTGAGGAAGTTCTTCCCCTATTGATGCAGGCCAGAATCCCGTTGGCTTTCTTAGCAGCCGCATCACATTGTTGGCTCATGTTTAACTTGTTGTCCACAAGGACTCCAAGGTCTTTTTCACATGTACTGCTGTCAAGCCAGGTGTCCCCCATTCTGTATCTTTGCATTCCATTTTTTCTGCCGATTTTGTTAGTTTCGGCCCATCTCTCTAGTCTCATCTCAGCAGCCTAGGATGCATTATATTTCATTTCTAAACTGCAAAAAAACATGTGGGATGGGAGTAATAAATAACTCAATATTTCCATTTCAAATGCTAATGGAATTATCACCACTAATTAATGATGCCGCCCCCCCCCGATAAGGTCCCAATACATCATTTTTTTAAAATCAAAGGCCACGAAAGTATGGTGGATATTGCAACTTGGTTTAGATAAATTCAGTAAGAGCATTGCAGCCTTTGTGTAAATCATAGAATCATATAGTTGGAAGAGACCTCATAGGCCATTCAGTCCAACCCCCTGCCAAGAAGCAGGGAAATCGCATTCAAAGCACTCCTGACAGATGGCCATCCAGCCTTTGTTCAAAAGCATCGAAAGAAGGAACCTCCACCACACTCCGGGGCAGAGCGTTCCACTGCTGAACAGCTCTCACATTTCTCACATTAGGAAATGTTCAAGTGGAATCTCCTTTCCTGTAGTTTGAAGCCATTGTTTCACGTCCTAGTCTCCAGGGCAGAAGAAAACAAGCCTGCTCCCTCCTCCCTGTGACTTCTTCTCACATATTTATACATGGTCATCATGTCTCCTCTCTGCCTTCTCTTCTGCAGGCTAAGCATGCCCAGCTCTTGAAGCCACTCCTCATAGGGCTTGTTCTCCAGACCCTTGATCATTTTTGTCGCCCTTCTCTGGACACATTTCAGCTTGTCAACATCTCCCTTTAACTGCGGAGCCCAGAATTGGACACAGCGTGGTTTCAGGTGTGGTCTGACCAAGGCAGAATAGAGGGGTAACATGACTTCCCTGGATCTAGATGAGTGGTTCTCAACCTATGAGTCCCCAGATGTGGCGCAGGCTTGTTAGCAGCCAGCTGCAATAAATCACTCTGACCAAGAGGTCATGAGTTTGAGGCCAGCCCGTGTTGGGGTGAGCACCCGACAATTAAAATAAAAAATAGCCCCTGCTCGTTGTTGACCTAAGCAACCTGAAAGATAGTTGCATCTATCAAGTAGGAAATTTAGGTACCACTTATATGTGGGGAGGCTAATTTACGACACCATAAAAATCATCCAGCTGCCGTTGGAATGAGGAAGTTGCCATCGCAGTGGATGATAAAGCAGCTGCTCCCCCTGTGGCCGGAATCAAGCATACCCTCAGGAAGCTGGAAGCTGGAGAAGGTTTAAATTGCCTCTGCATCTGTCTCTGTCTCTGTTCTATGTTTATATGGCATTGAATGTTTGCCTTATATGTGTACAATGTGATCCGCCCTGAGTCCCCTTCGGGATGAGAAGGGCGGAATATAAATATTGTAAATAAATAAATAAATCAATAAATGTTTTTTGACCTACAACTCCCAGAAATCCCAGCCAGTTTACCAACTGGGAGTTGAAGGTCAAAACATCTGCGGACCCACAGGTTGAGAACCATTGATCTAGATCCAGGGAAGTCATAGCTTAGTCAAACCACAACTGGAATACTGTGTCAGTTCTGCGCACCACAATTGAAGGGAGATGTTGACAAGCTGGAAGGTATCCGGAGAGGGGCGACTAAGATGATCAAGTGTCTGGAGAACAAGCCCTATGAGGAGTGGCTTAAAATGCTGGGCATGTTTAGCCTGCAGAAGAGAAGGCTGAGAGGAGATATGATGCCCATGTATAAATATGTGAGGGAAAATTATAGAGAGGAAGGAGTAAGCTTGTTTTCTGCTTGTTTTCTAGACACTATATTTCTATGCAGTCATGCCGGCCACATGACCTTGGAGGTGTCTACGGACAACGCCGGCTCTTCGGCTTAGAAATGGAGATGAGCACCAACCCCCAGAGTCGGTCACGACTGGACTTAACGTCAGGGGAAAACCTTTACCTTTACCTATACTTCTATTTATGCAGGCCACAACATATAGATGTGTTTTTGGCCAGAATTGTCATTCTTTCAAATGACAATTCAGACCAGAGCTAGCTAATGATTTTAACTCAGACTGCCCTAGTTCCTGCCAGCCAGCGTCTGGACAATGAAAAAGTCAAAATCTCTTCATGCACGTAGCACAGTTGACTTTCTTGCACCTGTTACATTCCACACATCTGTGAAATTCTTCTCTGTATCTTCAGTCATTCCAAAAAAACAGGAAAATAGATCTCTTTCCTTTTCCTTTTAGGCTTTGGATTGTGTATGTGTGTGTCTAAAACATCCAAGAAACCAGGGCTGTTCTTTCTTGCCAGGCGCCACACAGGGCTTTCCTGAGCAGGAGGCTATCCCCCCTCTTCCCGCCAAAGAGTGGCCTGGATCTGCGAGAGAAGCACGGAAGGTCATTCTCTGAAACAGGATGCCAGCAGGACAAGAACTGAAAGGTTGCTGGCTGGCCAAGGGGCCGGCGGCGTACAAACCAAGAATGCCGCCCCATCCCCCAGGGAAATTATTCATGAGCCTGGACTATATGATAAACCAAAACTTCATCTTTAAGCAACTCACAATAACAATGGGTCACATTCCAGAAGAGCCAAAAAACAAACACTGCAGAGAAGGAAAGGGGGGAAAAACTTAGATCCCGTAGTGTTTCTTTGGATGTACACAGGATGAAAATGATAGGTTGGCAGGTTACCTTCTTTTGATATATAGTGCCTCTGAAAGGGGCAGTGGAAAGTATTGTGCTGTAATTTTTTTTCTTATTTGCTAGTTTAATGAAAGGGGGGAGGGAGAATAAAAACAAAAACAAAACATACCATAGTTGACAATGGGATTTTTAAAAGCTCTGAACAAACAGCCAAGCGGATAGGGAATTTTTAAAATACTGTTTATATTTAATCCTGTCTTTATGTTTACATATCTGTATATTTTAAATTGTATGCTAATGCTTTTATGTTAAGCCGCTTTGAAAAATAAAACAGGGTATAAATAACTAAATAATAATAATAATAATAATAATAATAATAATAATAATAATAATAATACAATGAGAGAGCCCCTGGTGGAACAGCAGATAAAACCACTGAGCTGCTGAACTTGCTGACCGAAAGGTCAGAGGTTCGAATCCGGGGAGTGGAGTGAGCTCCCACTGTTAGCCCCTAGCAGTTCAAAAACATGCAAATGTGAGTAGATCAATAGGTACCGTTCCAGTGGGAAGGTAACAGCGCTCCATGCAGCCATGCCAGCCACATGACCTTGAAGATGTCTATGAATAATCAGAGTTGGACACAACTGGACTTAACGTCAGGGGAAAACCTTTACCTTTAACTTAAAATAATAATAATAATAATAATAATAATAATAATAATAATAATAATAATTCCATTGCCCACTTGTTGATGGATGTCCAGAATCAGCAGCATCCACCGCGGTACTTTTTATCCTGGGCGACGACCGAGCCAGTATAGACTTCATTTTGGTTTGATTCTCCATAATGCTAATGGGTTAGGTGCTCTTGGTTCCATTCCTCAGCTGAGGCCTCTCTAGCTTGGTTGGACCTGGCGGTAGTTACACTACCTCCAGCACAGCCCTTAGCGTCCTCGGAGTGGTTAAGCCCCCCCCCCCACTAGGGGGGCATCTGCCTAGAAGATCAGGGGGCAGAGGACAAGTGAAACAAGCAGTCAAAGAAGAGCATGCCCTGGCAGAATATGTAAAGCAAAGTGAAGAACCTGCTTTGATTGAAGTCAAAAATCAGAAACTCCTCAAAGCACAGCAGACAAAAAAACCACACTACAAACTAGAGCTGACAGCTGGCACAACAAAACATTGCATGGAAAGTTCCTTGACAAAATTGAAGGAAAAGCTGATAAGGAAAAGACCTGACTCTGGCTCACGAATGGGACTCTGAAGAAGGAGATAGAAAGCCTGATCCTTGCAGCCCAGGAGCAAGCCATCAGAACAAATGCAGTTAAGGCCAAGATCGAAAAATCAGCTGATGACTCAAAATGCAGACTCTGCAAGGAAACCAACAAAACCATTGATCATCTCCTCAGCTGCTGTAAGAAAATCACACAAACAGATTACAAACAGAGGCACAACTATGTGGCCCAAATGATTCATTGGAACTTATGCCTCAAGTACCACCTCCCAGCAGCAAAGAACTGGTAGGATCACAAACCTGCAAAGGTCGTGGAAAATGAGCACGCAAAGATACTGTGGGACTTCCAAATCCAGACTGACAAAGTTCTGGAACACAACACACCAGACATCACAGTTATGGAAAAGAAAAAGGTTTGGATCATTTATGTTGCCATCCCAGGTGACAGTCGCATTGACAAAAAACAACAGGAAAAACTCAGCTGCTATCAGGACCTCACGACTGAACTTCAAAGACTCTGGCAGAAACCAGTGCAGGTGGTCCCGGTGGTGATGGGCACATTGGGTGCCATGCCAAAAGATCTCAGCCGGCATTTGGAAACAATAGACATTGACAAAATTACGATCTCTCAACTGCAAAAGGCCACCCTACTGGGATCTGTACGCATCTTCTGAAAATACATCACACAGTCCTAAACGCTTGGGAAGTGTTCGACTTGTGATTTTGTGATATGAAATCCAGCATGTCTATCTTGTTTGCTGTGTCATACAATAAAATAATAATAATAATGCAATAAGAGAGCCTCCGGTGGCACAGTGGGTTAAACCACTGAGCTGCTGAACTTGCTGACTGAAAGGTCAGAGGTTTGAATCCGGGGAGCAGAGTGAGCTCCCAATGTTAGCCCCAGCTTCTGCCAACTGAGCAGTTCGAAAGCATGCAAATGTGAGTAGATCAATAGGTACCGCTCCGGTGGGAAGGTAACAGCACTCCATGCAACCATGCCAGCCACATGACCTTGGAGGTGTCTATGAATAATCAGAGTTGGACACAACTGGACTTAAGGTCAGGGGAAAACCTTTACCTTTAACTTAATATAATAATAATAATAATAATAATAATAATAATAATAATAATAATAATAATAACAGTTCCTGGGAAAAATTGAGAGCTAAATTGACAAGGAAAAAAACATGGATGTGGCTTTACAAATGGAACGTTGAAAAAGGAGACCAAGGGCCTGATCCTTGCAGCCCAAGAACAAGCAATTGGAACAAATGTCGTCAAAGCCAGAATTGAAAAGTCAGCTACAGATCCCAAATGTAAACTTTGCAAGGAAACTGACAAAACGATAGATCACAACCTCAGCTGCTGCAAGAAGATCATGCAGACAGGCTACAAGCAGAGGCATCCAGGCCTGTAGATGGGAGGGGGGAGGGGTTAGGGGTTCAACCCCCCCCCCCGAAATTTTTCAGGTTAAAAAAAAACTTGGTTTACCCATGAATTTTAACTGGTTAACCAAATCCCCATGCTAAGTCTATGAGATGCAAAAAATTAAGAGTCCCTCCAGGCACTATCTCAAGCAGATATTGACAGGTCTGAACCCAGGGGGGCAGGTGGGTCAGGGGTTCAACCCCCCCCCCCAATTTTCAAAACCCCTCCAGAAATTTTTTTCTGGCTACAGCCCTGGAGGCATCATACCAATGCTCAGATGATCCATTGGAACTTGTGCCATAAATACCATCTTCCTGTGACAAAGAACTGGTACGATTGCAAGCCTGAAAGTTACAGAAAATGAACATGTCAAACTACTCCGGGACTTCCGAATTCAGTCTGACAGAGTTTTGGAGCACAGTACTCCTAACCTCACGATAGTGGAAAGAAAACAAAGTATGGATCATTGATGTTGCAATCCCTGGTGATAGAAGAATCAATGAGAAGCAACTGGAAAAGCTTAGACAATACGAGGATTTAAAGATCGAACTGCAAAGAGTCTAGCACAAGCCAGTAAAGGTGGTCCCAGTGGTGATCAGCACACTGGGTGCAGTGCCTAAATACTTTGGCCAGCACTTGAAAACCATCGGTGTTGACAAAATTACCATCTGTCCGCTGCAAAAAGCCACCCTACTCGGATTTATTCGCCAATACATCACATACCAGTAGTCCTAGACATTGGGATCCAATACATCAACCAGGGTACGTGGGCCACAGCAGCGAGGCCCAGCCAGCTTGGATGGGCCCTGTCCCCCTTAAATAACTTTGTAGACCTGAAGATAGAAGGGGAGGTTAGTTTTCAACTTCTCTTCTAATCCTGTCAGGAAAAGATTAATTGATTTAACCTGGTCATGACCCATCTCCTGTTTGCAGGAAGTAATTGAGCAGATAATGTTACAGGCAGTAATGCTTTCACACAGGTGTGAAGCCAGCTGCTACTGCTGCTCCCCATCTGGTATGGGACGAGCTTGAATTAGTCAGACCTGAAGTCCAAAACAAGAGTTGTTATGCATGAGGAAAACCACCTAATAATGTTTCCTCTTCCAATAAATATAGCAAGAGCTTTGGATTTGCATCAGATCTAAACTATACAATGACCAGAGCCCTCTATTATAACTTCTCCATTAAAAAAAAAACCAAAATGTAAAGTTTTGTTAAAAATTGTTCCTACTCTCCCTCTCCCAAATACAAAGAAACTATGCTGGTATATGGAGCCTCCGGTGGCACAGTGTGTTAAAGCGCAGAGCTGCTGAACTTGCAGACTGAAAGGTCCCAGGTTCAAATCCGGGGAGTGGAATGAGCACCCGCTGTTAGCTCCAGCTTCTGCCAACCTAGCAGTTCAAAAACATGCAAATGTGAGTAGATCAATAGGTACCGCTCCAGCAGGAAGGTAATGGCGTTCCATGCAGTCATGCTGGCTACATGACCTTGGAGGTGTCTACGGACAACGCCGGCTCTTCGGCTTAGAAATGGAGATGAGCACCAACCCACAGAGTCAGACACGACTGGACGTAATATCAGGGGAAACCTTTATCCTTTACCTATGCAGGTATATCCGTAGGTCATTTCCGTCAGGTGAAAAGCAACTGGGGAGAGAAAGGTTTTGTATGGAGCAATAATCATAAAGGAAACAAAACATTCATCTTCCTTATTTTTTTCAGTCAGACACATATCCTTGTAGATATATTTGGTTGAACAAAGAAAAGAAAAGGAAGAGAAAGGAAAAGAGGTAAATCCAGATAGCTACCCTGTTTCCCTGAAAATAAGACATCCCCAGAAAATAAGACCTAGTAGAGGTTTTGCTGAATTGCTAAATATAAGGCCTCCCCCGAAAGTAAGACCTAGCAAAGTTTTTGTTTGGAAGCATGCAGGATCGGTAAATGTACATACCATAGATTGTTGTACATGGAAATAAAGGTAGTAACAAATAACAATAACAATAATAATAATAATAATAATAAAAATTACGATCTGCCAACTGCAAAAGGCCACCCTGCTGGGATCTGCGCGCATCATCCGAAAATACATCACACAGTCCTAGACATTTGGGAAGTGTTCGACTTGTGATTTTGTGATATGAAATCCAGCATATCTATCTTGTTTGCTGTGTCATAATAAAATAATAATAATAATATAACTTTATTCTTGTATCCCACCTCCATCTCCCAGAAGGGACTCAGAGCAGCTTACACAGGGACAAGCCCAACAACAACATAAATTTACATACGAACAGAAATTTAAAACAGTAATTTAAAAACAGTATAGCAATAAAATATAATATAGAAATTTTTGAAAAGATTCACAGTTTGGTTATGCTGGTTTGTGATGACAACTACTGTACAGTAGATAATCAATTTTCCTTTTTTTAAAAATTCAACCATAAATGTGAATTCTTCTTTGTGGAAAAATGAGACATCCCCTGAAAATAAGACCTAGTGCCTCTTTGGGAGCAAAAATGCCTGATCTAGATGGAAGTGAAATTTTCCATACAAAAATTGTGCCACAACATCTCTACAAGCCTCTTAAGCTGCTATGGGGCATTTCAGTTATGTTTGCTGTTACAATGGCAGCTCTTGGGAATTGATAGCAGAACACAATGGTTGTTTTTTTGTACTCAAGATTCTGATGTTACATACATGCTTATGTTTATCTACGTGGACACGGACACACACTCTTGCATGTTGGAAAGATTTTCCGCTGACCTGTAGTTTCCCTCTAATGTTCTGTTCTTCATTTCCACCTATGACTGCAATTGTTGTTCAGCATCTGGATGATCTAAGCAATTGCAGCAGGAAATCACAAGTACATTATCAGTTTCACCATATGTTTACAATGCCAAAAACGTATTTAAAGCTCTTCCAGAAAGTTTTCTTTTATCCAGAGTGGATCAGATCATTCGCCACATGTAGCAAACTGTGAGTTTGACCTTGGGAAAAGATTTCATATAATGGAGAAAGTGGGTAATTAGAAGTATCAAGGGCAAAATGGAGCCAATGTGCATACGGTAGTAAACATTTTCATATCCCAGCAGTGGAAGAGGAGAATTTTGAGTGTGTGCATTCATTTGTGGTTTAGCGAAACAGGAAACTGGTGAACAGTACTTTTGAAGACATTATAATGAGGAAAAAAGAAAATTCAGAAAATAGTAAACCCTATAATGAATGGCCAGAAGTTACCATAGAGTCACCCTGAAGAGCCTGGGTAATTCCTAGTGAAGTATCCTCTTGGGACTTTCGTGGGACATTTTGTTGGATGTTGCTAGTGGTACTGGTCCCAAGGGCACAGAGTTCCAAGGAGAGGTGGTCCAACCACCCGGGGAGGGAGGCATTTGCCTGTGGCACCATGGTCCCGGGGGCGCAATCGAGCCCCCAGGAGGATGGCGCCACCCCCCGCCTCCTTCTCCTTCGGGCCTGGGCCTTCCCACCGCGGTGGTACAAGTACCAGCTTATTCTGTCATGTGCCACAAAACAGCAGAAGCAGATCTGCCATGCGCAATATAATGCCAGTAGGACTTTAGCGAACCCACAGTGGCACAGCGGCTTAAACCACTGAGCTGCTGAACTTGCTGACAGAAAGGTCAGTGGTTGGAATCTGGGGAACGGGGTGAGCTCCCACTGCTAGCTCCAGCTTCTGCCAACCTAGCAGTTTGAAAAAATGCACATGTGAGTAGATCAATAGGTACCGCTCTGGTGGGAAGGTAACGGTGCTCCATGCAGTTATGCTGGCCACATGACCTTGGAGACGTTGCTCTTCAGCTTAGAAGTGAAGATGAGCACCAATTGGCAGAGTCGGACATGACTAGACTTAATGTCAGGGGAAAATCTTTACCTTTTATCCTATTTATTTATACATTTCCCTGATCATTCTCTCTCTCCTCTCCCCACTTGAACAAATCCTATTATGACAGGGTGACTTTAGGGTTGTCATTAGTTGAAAATGACTTGAAGACACACAATAACAAGGTTATTTTAAGTGTACGTTCATGTGTGCCATTTCTGGGAATTGCTAGAAACAGTTTATGGGGAAATGTTATGTGAAACAATAGACAATAGTGCTGTGTTTCATTTCAAAAAGCAGCAATTATTGCTGGTATTTGGTGTCATCTAAAAATGTTTCAGCTATGTGTTGAAGAGCTATTTAATGCATGGCCACAATTGTTGTTGTGCGTCTTCCAGTTGTTCTGACCTATGATGACCCCAAGATAAACCTATCAGAGGATTTTCTTGGCAAAACGTACCATATTCAGAAGAGGTTTACCACTGCCTTCCTCTGAGGGACGAAGTAGAAAGAGATATTCATAAGGGATTTAATCACTGGTTTTTGCAGTGCTTACAAACAACGCATAGAAATATGAACTACAGTGTTCCCTCACTACTTCGCGGTTCACTTTTCGTGCCCTTGCTGTTTTGTGGGTTTTTAATAAACACTAAAATAACAGTATAAATAATAAAATAATGTTATAAATCCCTTATGAATATCTCTTTCTACTTCGTTCCTAAGGAGAAGCCCAAGGAAGGGAGAGAAAAGGAGGCGGAAGCAGCTTTGTTTTCACCTCACAAGGCAGTGGCAGTGGTGGGAGTGCGCATGCACATGCTTGAGAGGCAAGGAGGGGACAGAGACGCTACTTGCAAACAACATAAATATAGCGTCCCTACTTTGCGGATTTTCACTTTTGTGGATGGTCCTGAAACGTAACCCCACGATAAGTGAGGGAACACTGTATATCTCAATTTACAACTGTGGGGCTAGAAAAAAGACCTACTGTTAAAATTGCATTGTTTTCCCTGGACCACCAATCAGGATTTATTTCTTCTTTCTTCCTATTGTTCTCCATAGCAGAACCAGTATACCTCAGTTGATGATGTTCCTAAACAGTACACTTTAACAAAAAAATTGGTACCAGAGTTATTATTTATTTACAGTATTTATATTCCGCCCTTCTCACCCCGAAGGGGACTCAGAGCGGATCACAATGTACATATAAACGGCAAACATTCAGTGCCATTAGACATACGACACACATAGACAAAGACACAGAGGCTATTTAACATTTTCCAGCTTCTGGCTTCATGAGGGTATGCTCGATTCCAGCCACAGGGGGAGCTGCTGCTTCATCATCCACTGTGGCACTGAGTCCTTGATGGAGTACTTTCTCATCTTCCACACACATGCTGCTGGACATTTTTATGGTGGTGTAAATTAGTTAAATTAGTCTAATAATAATAATAATAACTTTATTTATACCCCGCCATCATCGCCCCAACGGGGACTCGGGGCGGCTTACATGGGGCCATGCCCAGGACAATACAATATAACCATATCATAATACAATTAAATAATACAATACATAAAAATAAACAGTACAACATAAGATCAAAACAGCAGTATAACAAGGGCGGGCCGCATGAACACTAAATTAAAAACTAAATTAAAAACTCTGGGTGAGAAAGGGATCAGAATAAAAGCCTCAAGGGACAGGGACGTCAGATAGTGAACCAGTCTAGAGGATAAATGTTGGGGGGAGTAGCAAAGAACATTTACTCTCCGAAAGCACACCGGAAGAGCCATGTTTTTAAATCTTTCCTGAAGGCTCCTTAGTCTCCTTTATGTGGTCCTTAAATTTTCTACTTGAAAGATGCAACTGTCTTTCGGGTTGCTTAGGTAAACAACGAGCTAGGCTATTTAATGGTCGGGCACTCAATCCGACAGAGGCCTTGAACTCATAGTCTCTCGGTCAATAGTGATTTATTGCAGCTGGCTACTAATCAGCTGCGCTACAGCCTGGCCCTAGTTAGGAATAACACTAGAGATAGGTCCTAGCTCTTAAAGAGATGAGCGGTTTGACATGTTTCAGCAAATTTTGTATTCAAAACTAAACAATGTGTAGTAAAACAATCTCATCAGGCAAGCATTGCATAGCACAGTGGTTCCCAACCTTTGGTCCTCCAGGTGTTTGGACTTCAGCTCCCACAATTCCTAAGAGCTGGCTGGGATTTCTAAGAGTCGAAGTCCAAAACACCTGGAGAAACAAAGACTGGAAACCACTGGCATAGTATTTTGAAGGTAGCTTCTCCACCCCCCCTTTTCCCCCTCACGATTTTAATTATGGTGGCTAAACTTATAGATCTGTGTTGTTCTTATTGTTGACTGTTGGGTATCTATTGAGCGGTTAGACTAAAAAATAACTGTCTCTTGGGGAGATTCCACAAAAATACAGCAGAGTGGCAGAAGCATACTTCGTGAGCAGCAGAAACTTACGTGTGGTGGGCTGGGATAAGCCTTTCTTCTTTAGGATGGCAAAGGATTGCAGAGTCACAATTACAGGTTCAAAACTATTTATTATGGTAAAAAGAAATCCATTGTAGATAGAAAAGGTTCTTGGAGCTAACTAGCTCTCTAGGCTAGCTTCTAAGGAAGGTAAGAAGGTAAAAATAACAAAAATATCTAAATAGCTACATTTTTCCTGGAGAATGGCAAAATGCATGATCTCAGGAGGAAACAAAAGGCAAAAGAGACCAAAAATGCGGCTGACTGTGTGGGCATGCCTAAGGGCAATAAACATTCCAAAGGTAGAGATCACATTACTACAACAACAAATGAGGAAGGTGATGGTAAACAAGTGAAGAAGAGTAGAGATAGGAAGGACTCCTTCTAGGCATGCATGGGTGTAGAGAGAGGATTTCCTCATTCTAATCCTATTCTCTAGTCTAACTACTCATTGAGGACTTGAGACTTGTGGAGTCCAGGATGACAACCAACATTGACATTGTCATCATTTCACATTTTAAAAATACCACCCATAGCAGTGGTTCTTAACCTGGGGTCCCCAGATGTTTTTGGCCTACAACTCTCAGAAATCCCAGCCAGTTTACCAGCTGTTAGGATTTCTGGGATTTAAAGGCCCAGGTTGTCAAGGACAGAACGCCACAAGATCGAAGATAACAGAGTTTATTGGATTACAGAACTCAAAATGCCCGTAAAATACAAGGGCCAGGCAGTATTAGCCTTTAAAAGCAAAAAGGGGCAAGGAAAAACGTTCAAAAGATAAACCGGATTAAACCGAAGTTTAATCCGGGTAAAACAAACAGCTTGCTTCAGCCTGGAGATAAACAAAACAGAAGCCGGGGAACAAAGTGTTCAAAAGAATGCAATTAATTGGCAGCAGATTCCTCTCTGCTGCCAGCACTGTGCTTTGAGTAACTTGAGTCACTCCTCCACACAGCAGGCAAGATTTCCAATACACACAGATCAGCCGAGGATTGAAGCAGTAGAGTAGACCCAGTTCCTTTCCGTAGTTCAAGCCAGAAGCAGACGTTTGTAGTTTCACCAAGTCCGAGTAGGGGGAAGTCAAGCCGTGGTCAGTTCAGTCCGAAATCCAAAACAGGAGATGGCGTCCGTCAAGAAGACGACGGAAGGTCAAAGCTAATGAGATTAAGCACAAGTTTGCACAAACAAAAGCCCACACAATTCCTCCCGCCGTCTGACCCCAAATTCCAAAACAACTTACGTATCAGCACACGAAAACACACCAGTCTTCAGGAAAGCGTCCCACACAGATCCCAAGCGTTCGTCCAGATTACCTTGCCCAACGCAATTTGCAATTGCTCCCAAGCCTCATCACTATCAGCTGCCCTCCTTAACCCGGGCGTTTCCTCATCACTTTCCTCATCAGAGCTGGAACACCTCTGACTACGCCCCACAGCATCCCCAGCTGTGGATCCCGTCCCATCCCTCCAGCTTGTCCATGGGTCTAATCCTGAAGGTCCCCATTCATCTTCCATCCCATCATTGCCAGTGGCACCCAATTCCTCCCTCACCCGAGTCCAATCCATCTCATCCTCCTCCGAGCTAACCAGCCCCTCCTCCATTCTCTCCGTAAACCCCTCAAAAGACTCTTCGTCAGATGGTGCTGCAAAGATATCTCGCAGTCTCTTTCTTTCTCGCTCCTCGAGAGTATCTGACTCTCGAGGAGTCTTACGCCCACGTCTGCCAGTAACAGAGCCATGAGGCTCAATCATAACACTATCCCCTCTCACAAAGGCCTCCTCCCCCGAAGGCGGAGAGGTGGCAGTGATACCCTCCGCTATAGCACCACGACGACTGGAGGTATCTAATTTTAACAGTGAACGATGGAAAACTGGATGGACCTTTAAACTAGACGGTAAACGCAAACGAAACGCAACGGAAGAAATCTTTTTAACGATAGGAAAGGGACCCAAATACCGAGGCGCAAACTTTCCCCCAGCCTGTTTAATATGTTTGGAAGACAACCACACCAAATCCCCTTCTTCCAACTCCTCCCCTGCCTGCCTGCGGCGATCGGCCTGAGTCTTTTGCGTTGCCTTAGCTTCCAACAGTAAGCGACGGGCAACATCATGCAACGCAGCCATTTCCGAAGAGCGGTACACAGGGTCAGAAGAGACCACATTGGTCGACGGCGCCACACCTCCCCGTGGGTGAAAACCATACGTTAGTTCAAATGGCGTATGCTGACTAGACGTGTGCACCGCATTGTTGTAAGCGAACTCCGCCACCGGTAGCCACTTCACCCAAGCAGTGGGTTGATCTAAACAAAAACAACGTAAATATTGCTCTAAGAGCCCATTAACCCGTTCCGACTGACCATCCGTTTGCGGATGAAACGCAGAAGAAACGTTTAACTTAGTACCTAAGCACTCATGGAAGTGTTTCCAAAAGCGTGACACAAATTGCGGAGCCCTATCCGAAATAATCACCTCGGGAGCTCCGTGCAAATGATAGATGTGCTTAGTAAACAGTAAGGCCAACGTAGGGGCCGCCGGAATGGTTGAACAAGGAATAAAATGAGCCAGTTTGCTAAATAAATCCACCACCACCCAAATACAAGTATAACCCCCAGACTTAGGCAAATCCGAAATAAAATCCATGGAAATGATTTGCCATGGCCTCTCAGGAACAGGTAGAGACGACAACAAACCTCTAGGGCGCCCAACAGGCGTCTTACTCTGCTGGCAAACAGCGCAGCTGTCACAAAAGCGCAGAATGTCTTGCCGCATCTTTGGCCACCAGTAGCTCCTGGTGATAAGCTGCACGGTCTTGAACCTGCCAAAGTGCCCAGCCATGGGTTCGTCATGGTGGGCTCTAATCACCTCCAACCTGAGGGCCCCCACTGGTACATAGACCTGCCCCCTGCGTACCAATACTCCGTCTTGATCTTGTAGATGAGGCAGTATTGTACGGTTACCTCCTGATAACAGCATAAGTTGCTCCTGAGTCCACACATCGTCCCTCTGAGCCTCAAGGATCTGGTCATGTAACCCGAGCTCATTATCTACAACACATAGAGAGGCAGTAGGCAAGATGGTCTGACATACTACCTGCTCATTGGTCTTAAACTCCGGCTTGCGGGACAAGGCGTCGGCCCGCAAGTTTGCCTTCCCCTCCACGAACTGCACTTTGAAGTTAAACCTGGAGAAAAACAAAGCCCATCGGATTTGACGCTGGTTTAACTTTTTTGCTGTTTGCAAGTGCTCCAAATTCTTGTGATCAGACCTGACCACGATTTGGTGCCGCGCCCCTTCTAGCCAGTGCCGCCACACCTCAAACGCCACCTTAATCGCCAACAACTCCTTCTCCCATATGGTATAGTTCTGCTCGAATGGTGTTAGTTGCCGCGAGTAAAATCCACAGGGACGCAAGGTCCCTGAGGAATCTTTCTGAGACAATACAGCCCCCAACGCGTAGCTAGAAGCGTCCGCTTCTACCACGAACGGTTTGTCAACATCAGGATGTGTTAGTATGTTGTCTGATTGAAAGCTAGACTTTAGTTGTAAAAACGCGTCGTGAGCTTCCCGCCCCCACACAAATGGCTGTTTCTTACGCAGGAGCTGCGTCAAAGGCACCGTGAGCTTTGCAAAATTCGGAATAAACTCCCGGTAGTAATTAGCGAATCCTAAGAACCTTTGCACATCCTTCTTAGTCTTAAGCTCCTGCCATGAGTTGACGGCGTCAACCTTATGTGGGTCCATTTTAAGTTCCCTACCTGACACTACATGACCTAGGAACTCCACTTCAGGCACATGAAAGACGCACTTGGAAGCCTTGGCGAAGAGCCCATTAGCCCGCAGACGGTGCAGAACCTGCTTGACATGTTGACGATGTTCTTTCTCGTCCTTAGAAAAAATCAAGATATCATCCAAATAAATCACTAAAAATTGGTCAATTAGGTCCCTAAACACATCGTTCATGAACCTCTGGAAGACCGCAGGCGCATTGCAAAGTCCGAAAGGCATGACTCGGAACTCGTGGCATCCGAAGCACGTGTTAAATGCCGTCTTCCATTCATCACCTTCCCGTATTCGGATTAAGTTATACGCCCCCCGCAGGTCAAGCTTGGTAAAGACCTTAGCCCCTTGCACCCTTGATAACAGTTCCGAGATTAAAGGCAGCGGGTACCTATCCCGAATGGTGTATTTGTTTAGGATCCGATAATTGCAGACCAACCTAAGTTCCCCAGTCTTTTTGGCTACAAAGAATACCGGTGCCGCAGTTGGAGAGCTAGATGGGCGAATAAACCCCTTGGCTAAATTTTCATCTAGGAACTCTCGCAAAGCTTGCCTTTCCGGTACAGTCAAGGCATACAGCCTTCCTGCTGGCAATTTCGCACCTTCCGCTAGCTTAATGGCGCAATCATACGGCCTGTGCGGCGGTAACTTGTCCGCTTCTTTTTTACAAAATACATCAGAGAACTCCCCATACTCAGCAGGCACTCCCTCCATATCAGATTGAGAAACGTTCAGAGTGCAACAATCCTGCCTCTTTAAGGTCAACTTACGTGTCACCCAATCTACTTGTGGATTTACTACAGCTAGCCAATCCATCCCCAGGATCACATCGTATCTGGGCAAGCTTGTAATATCCCACACAAACGTTCCCGTTACTCCCTGCACCTCCCACATTACTGCTGAGGTCTCATGGTTAACCACCCCAGTCTCCAGCAGTCTCCCATCCGCTCCTTCCACCCACACGTCGCATGCCTTGCGCACTCTAGGAATGCCATGCTTCCTAGCAAACTCAATATCCACGTAAGAGACCGTAGCCCCTGAGTCCAGCAGTGCCAAAGTAGAAACAAGTTCCTTTCCCCCAACAGATAATGTAATGGGTACGAAAACATGCTTCCTCCCCTCAGTTGACTGCTTTAGAAGCCCTAATGCGTTGGACTCACGTCGCACTAGGGCTGGCCTTTTCCCGAAAGCTGGAAAGGTTTCACATTACAGTTTTTGGCAAAATGCCCAGCATTCCCACAGTACAAACACAACCCCAGCTGCCTCCTGCGGTTCTTTTCTTCTGTAGACAGCTTTTTAAAGACCCCAAGCTCCATAGGCTCTTCCCCCATCACCACAGGTGCCCTGGTTACATGCATAGGTGGCGCACACATTGCTTTCGAGTGTTTACGGGACTCGAACCTGGCGTCCAAACGCAGCACCTTAGCTACTAAGGCATCCCAATTCTCAGCCGGCTCCAAGCGTGCTAATTCATCCTGGAGATAATCACTTAACCCAGCAGTAAACAAAAGCATGAATGCATTTTCCCCCCAGTCCAGCTGGTGGCGATACAAATTAAACTTATTTAAGTAATCCAAAACAGTCCCCTTTCCCTGTTTCAACCGATACAGAGCCCACCCAGCATTCTCCGTGCGGAGAGGGTCCCCAAAAGTGTCAGTTAGTAACTTCTTGAAATTATTCAAATTGTCCTTGACTGGGTCATTTCCCAAAATTAAATTAGTGGCCCATTGTCCTGCGGGACCAGTCAACAAACTCAAAATAAATGCCACCTTGCTAGTGTCTGTAGGGTAAGCATGAGCACTGAGCTGGGAAAAATAAAGCTCAACTTGTGCCAAAAAAGTTGGCAACTTGCACCTGGTTCCGTCAAAGCGTTCAGGAGTCAAAACATGTCCTTTAACAGCATTAGCTGTTTGACTGACAGTAAAGGCCGTTTGTAATTGATCAAACTTAGCCCTTAACTCATCCATCGTCTTCCTGACGGGATTTATTACTGCAATAAACCTTTTTTATGGCGTTGGGCAATCTGTCAAGGACAGAACGCCACAAGATCGAAGATAACAGAGTTTATTGGATTACAGAACTCAAAATGCCCGTAAAATACAAGGGCCAGGCAGTATTAGCCTTTAAAAGCAAAAAGGGGCAAGGAAAAACGTTCAAAAGATAAACCGGATTAAACCGAAGTTTAATCCGGGTAAAACAAACAGCTTGCTTCAGCCTGGAGATAAACAAAACAGAAGCCGGGGAACAAAGTATTCAAAAGAATGCAATTAATTGGCAGCAGATTCCTCTCTGCTGCCAGCACTGTGCTTTGAGTAACTTGAGTCACTCCTCCACACAGCAGGCAAGATTTCCAATACACACAGATCAGCCGAGGATTGAAGCAGTAGAGTAGACCCAGTTCCTTTCCGTAGTTCAAGCCAGAAGCAGACGTTTTGTGATGACCCATGGGCCTTGTAGTCCTGCTCAGGACATTGTAATTCCTGATGAAGATGAAAACTTGGGTTTTTTACCTTCCCAGTCTGAACTGGATTCCTCTCAGCCAGATCTTTCCCAGGCAGATCTGGGAACCTTGCACCTGCAAGAAAGTTGTCTCCCAGAAGTATGTCAAACAAGCCCAGAGCCTACTTCTCCCGTATTCTTGCGCCGGGAGTTTTGTAAACAACAGAGAAGTTTGGATTCAGCTTCGCGCAGGAGTGCGAGGATTGCAGCTAAGAATGTGGCCAATTAAGACTGCTTCTCGTGAGAATCTTTGGGGAGTCTCACATCTGGTCTCAGAGTTAGCTTTCGGTTCTGATTCCCAGAGAACTGCTTCGGCGGGAAAGCTAGACTCTATTTAGGTGTTTAACCCGCGTAGTAACTTCGCGGAGTCAATTCGTCAGCCTACGGAGCGAGTTGTGTCTGGACAACGCGCTCCGGTTCAAGCCTCGCTCCTGCTCAAGCCTTGCCTTGCTATCCAGCCTTCGCCTCGCTTCCCAGCCTTTGTTTATCTACGGACTTTGTCTTGTTTCCCAGGATCAATCCTTGCCTTGTTCCACGGATTTATCAAGTTATTCCACGGACCTTGTTCTTGTTCTTAGTTACCTTGTTCCACGTTCAAGCCTTGTTTTAAGTATCAAGTTATTTCCTAGCCTCGCTCAAGTTTCATGGACTAAAGGACCTTGTCATCTCCCCTCACTTTGCTTGGCAAAGTGAGTGTTTCGGTTATTGGATTACAACTTTGGACCTTAATATTTCTTATTGGACATTGCTTTTTTGGACTAATTCTGACCTTTCCTGAAAGGTCTAATTCTGGACTATTTTCTACACTTGTTTTTATTAACCTTATATATTCCTACAATAAAGATATTAGATAGATTCTGGCCTCTGTGTATGGTTATTGGTGCTCTGCAGCCTGGGTCGTGACAGTTTGACTCCGCCGCCCTAAGCACCAATTAACCTCGGCCAGAATGTCTACCGGAGTCGTACCTGGGCCGAGCGGCCAGCCGATTACCTACACCATCGACAAGGAAGAGGTGGACCGAATCCGTGATAAGCTCAATGCACAGGATGGAGAAATAAGGGGTTTGAAGGAACGCGGAGTTCGTCTTCCGGCCATGGCGTTGCCAACCAAGTTTACTGGAGAAGCTTCTAAGGTTCATGTCTTCCGTCGCCAATGTCAAGCTTATCTGGAGGCCCGTGCTGCCGAGTTTCCCCAAGAAGACATCAAAGTGGCATGGGTTTACAGTCTTCTAGACGGGCCAGCGGCCAGCTGGGCGACGGCACTGTTCGACCAAGCCTCTCCACACCTAAGATCAGCGCAACACTTCTTGGACCACCTCAAGGAGACTTGGGGAATCGAGGACAATTTGGAGGCAGCCGGTCACAAACTCCGTCGCCTTTTCCAAGGAGACAGACCTATGTCTCAGTATATAGCCGAGTTCCGAGTGCTGGCCCACAACACCGGCTGGAACGATGTAGCCCTCAGGGGACAATTCCGGGAGGGTCTCAACATTGAAATGCTGGAAGAAATCTCCAAGGTGGATCCTCCCCAGACCCTCGAGCCACTCATTGATCAATGTTTACGGGCTGAAGTCATGATTGCCAACAGGAAACAGTGGGTTCGAGGCCAGGGCAGTAGAGCCGGGGCAAAACCCCCCGCTCCCGCCAGCGTTCAGCCACGTCCGGTGTGGAGACCCCCACCGCCAACCCCATACCCCAGAGGAGGCGAGGAGGTGCCGATGCAGTTGGGCAATGTGCGTCCCAGACTAGATGCCGCCGAGAAGGCCCGTCGTCAACGCTTAAACCTCTGCTGGTACTGCGGGAACGGGGGCCACTTCGCCAGAGAGTGCCCAGCCAAAGGGAAGCCTGCCGCCCGTCTTGCGGCGGCGTCCTCCACGGAGACGAAGGCGTCTGAGCCGACTGGCACACAGCCGGCGGGGGAAGCCAACGACCGGGTGTAGAGAGGCTCGCCAACCCGGTCAAAAAATCCATCCAAGAGCCGCCAACCGGGGTCCTGTTCCTTCTCGTGGTCACATTATGGTCAGCAAAAAGGGGACCCGTCATGATCCACGCCATGATAGACTCTGGAGCTACCAACAATTTCATCGATAGAGAGTATGCCGACTCTCTGGGATTACAATATCATGATTTCAAGAATGCCCGTGTGGTGCAAGCCATAGACGGCCGTCCCCTCAAGACGGGCCCCGTAAGTCAGTGGTCGGAACCCACCAGGATGTGGATAAGGGAACATATGGAAGAGATTTCCTTCTTTGTTACCGAGGTCCCCCATTTCCCTGTGATTTTGGGAATTCCATGGCTGACTCTCCACGACCCTAACATTTCCTGGTCCAACAGAGAACTGCAGTTTGCTTCACCGTACTGCCAAAACCATTGCCTCGTAGCCAAGGTATGCCATGCCACAGACACCGAGCCCATCATCACCTTGCCAAAGAAGTACTCCGAGTATTGGGATGTATTCAATGAGAAAGAAGCCGAAAAATTACCCCCACATAGACCTTATGACTGTGCCATTGACTTGGTGGAGGGGGCCCCGATCCCGCGAGGGCACCTCTACTCCCTGACTGAACCAGAGCAAGAAGCTCTCAGGGAATTCCTAGAGACAAACCTTCGCAAGGGATTCATCAGACCCTCTCAATCCCCAGCCGCCTCCCCAGTGATGTTTGTGAAGAAGAAGTCAGGGGAACTACGCTTGGTGGTGGACTACAGAGCATTGAACAATATCACCAAGCGGAACAGTTATCCCCTGCCCTTAATCTCGGATCTACTGGATCGGCTTCGAGGAGCCAAGGTTTACACCAAGCTGGATCTTCGGGGGGCTTACAACTTAGTTCGCATCAGGGAAGGGGACGAGTGGAAGACCGCCTTCCAGACCAAATTCGGATTATTTGAGTCCCGAGTTATGAATTTCGGTTTATGCGGAGCCCCCGCAACGTTCCAGCATTTTGTCAATGACATTTTTCAGGACTATCTAGACAGGTTCTTGATAATCTACCTGGACGATTTTTTGGTGTTTTCCAGATCACAATCAGAACATGAGAACCACGTCAAAATGGTGTTACAACGATTGCGGGATCATGGACTTTATGCCAAGCTGGAAAAATGCGCTTTTGATCTACAAGAGGTAGATTTCCTTGGTTACCGCATCTCGCCTCTAGGGCTTTCCATGGATCCAGCCAAAGTTTCAGCAGTATTGGAATGGCGGGCGCCAACTAACAAGAAAGAGGTGCAGCGTTTCTTGGGGTTCGCGAACTACTACCGCAAGTTCATTCCAGATTTTGCCCGCTGGTCCGACCCCATCACTAGCTGCATCCGTGGAAAGCAGCCTTTCCGCTGGACTGATCAAGCAGAGAAAGGGTTCCAGCAACTAAAGAAACTATTCACCTCCCAGCCAATTCTACAGCACCCAAATCCTGGAACCCCTTTTGTGGTGCAAGCGGACGCCTCTGATGTGGCAATTGGGGCTGTACTCTTACAACCGGTGGGAGATCACCTCCACCCCTGTGCCTTTTATTCTCGTCAACTAACCACACCAGAGAGGAATTACACCATTTGGGAAAAAGAACTACTGGCCATAAAGGCAGCCTTTGAAACTTGGAGACATTGGCTAGAAGGGGCCAAATTTCCCGTTGAAGTCCACACTGATCATCGTAATCTAGAACATCTAAGAACTGCCCGCAAACTAAATCAGAGGCAGCAACGTTGGGCTTTATTCTTTGAACGTTTCAACTTTCAGATCCATTATGTGACCCCAGCCCAAACCAAGCAAGCAGACGCCCTGTCACGTAAACCGGAATACGCTGCAGGACGCAAGGAGACCTTTGAATCCCAACTGCTACAACCTGAGAACTTTGCCACGCTCACGGTGGGGAACACCAAATCCATTCCCATTGGTTCAACTTCCCCTACTCCAGGACCCATCTGTGCTCAAGAAATCAGGGCTAGTCAGCAAGCAGATGCCTGGGCGCAGGACCAACTTCGCCAAGGTCTGCATTTCCCCTTTTCGCTTAAAGATGGGCTGCTCTGCTATAGAAATCATGTTTATATCCCACCCGGACCGGGCAGGGAAAAAGCGCTTCGTCTGTGTCATGACTGCAAACCAGCAGGACACTTCGGACTATTTAAAACTATGCATTTGATCCTAAGGGATTTTTGGTGGCCCAAGATCCGCAAGGATGTGGAAAAATATGTCAACACCTGCCCAGTATGCCAGCGCTCCAAGATACGAAGGGAGAAGCCCTCAGGGCTTTTACACCCCCTTCCTACCCCATCTCGCCCATGGGAAATAATTTCCGCGGATTTCATCACTGACCTACCACCTTCCTGTGGATTCACCACGATCTTAGTGGTGGTGGACCTATTCACCAAGTTAGCCCATTTCATTCCCTGCGAAGGCCTCCCCACGGCCAAGGAAACTGCGGATCTATTTCTTCAACATGTTTTCAGACTACATGGATTGCCCAAGAGTTTAGTCACAGACCGTGGATCTCAATTCACCTCTCGTTTTTGGAAGGCACTACAAAAACTATTGGGCATAGACTCTCGCTTATCTTCAGCTCATCATCCCCAAACAGATGGGCAAACGGAGCGCACCAATGCCACTTTGGAGCAGTATCTTCGCTGTTATGTAAACTATCAACAGGACAATTGGGCTTCTCTGTTACCACTGTCTGAGTTTGCCTACAACAATGGAGTTCAAGCTTCTACAAAAGAAACGCCGTTCTTTGCAAACTACGGCTTCCATCCACGTTTCTTCCCCCCTGTCATTGAAACTTCAGAGGTTCCCGCAGCAGAGGATTGGCTGCAGGAACTCACAGCGGTGCAACAACTTTTGCTCCAGCAACTGGACCAAGCCAAGGAGGACTATAAACGCCACGCTGACAAACATCGCCAGCCGGGCCCCGAAATCAAGGTAGGAGATCGGGTTTTCCTGTCCACTCGCTTTCTGCCCTCCCACCGCCCTTGCCGGAAGTTAGATGCCCGTTTCATTGGTCCCTATCCAGTGGTGGCGCAATTAAACCCCGTGACTTTCAAACTCCAACTTCCGCGTTCAATGCGCATTCACCCCGTGTTTCACCGTTCCCTGCTCCTTCCGGCGGATGGTGTGCGACCTGATACAGACCAACCGGCCCCCCCTCCTGTTTTGATGAATGGGGAGGAGGAGTTCGAGGTTGAGGACATTTTGGATTCTCGCTTTCACCGCCGCCGCCTACAATATCTCATTGACTGGGTGGGTTTTGGCCCTGAGGAACGCTCTTGGGAAGACGCCTCCACAGTCCATGCTCCTGATCTAACCCGTCGCTTTCATCAGACCTATCCCACCAAACCACGACCTCGCGCCTCGGGGAGAGGGCCCCAGTTTGGGAGGGGCCTTGAGGAGGGGGATAGTGTGATGACCCATGGGCCTTGTAGTCCTGCTCAGGACATTGTAATTCCTGATGAAGATGAAAACTTGGGTTTTTTACCTTCCCAGTCTGAACTGGATTCCTCTCAGCCAGATCTTTCCCAGGCAGATCTGGGAACCTTGCACCTGCAAGAAAGTTGTCTCCCAGAAGTATGTCAAACAAGCCCAGAGCCTACTTCTCCCGTATTCTTGCGCCGGGAGTTTTGTAAACAACAGAGAAGTTTGGATTCAGCTTCGCGCAGGAGTGCGAGGATTGCAGCTAAGAATGTGGCCAATTAAGACTGCTTCTCGTGAGAATCTTTGGGGAGTCTCACATCTGGTCTCAGAGTTAGCTTTCGGTTCTGATTCCCAGAGAACTGCTTCGGCGGGAAAGCTAGACTCTATTTAGGTGTTTTACCCGCGTAGTAACTTCGCGGAGTCAATTCGTCAGCCTACGGAGCGAGTTGTGTCTGGACAACGCGCTCCGGTTCAAGCCTCGCTCCTGCTCAAGCCTTGCCTTGCTATCCAGCCTTCGCCTCGCTTCCCAGCCTTTGTTTATCTACGGACTTTGTCTTGTTTCCCAGGATCAATCCTTGCCTTGTTCCACGGATTTATCAAGTTATTCCACGGACCTTGTTCTTGTTCTTAGTTACCTTGTTCCACGTTCAAGCCTTGTTTTAAGTATCAAGTTATTTCCTAGCCTCGCTCAAGTTTCATGGACTAAAGGACCTTGTCATCTCCCCTCACTTTGCTTGGCAAAGTGAGTGTTTCGGTTATTGGATTACAACTTTGGACCTTAATATTTCTTATTGGACATTGCTTTTTTGGACTAATTCTGACCTTTCCTGAAAGGTCTAATTCTGGACTATTTTCTACACTTGTTTTTATTAACCTTATATATTCCTACAATAAAGATATTAGATAGATTCTGGCCTCTGTGTATGGTTATTGGTGCTCTGCAGCCTGGGTCGTGACAGTTTGACTCCGCCGCCCTAAGCACCAATTAACCTCGGCCAGAATGTCTACCGGAGTCGTACCTGGGCCGAGCGGCCAGCCGATTACCTACACCATCGACAAGGAAGAGGTGGACCGAATCCGTGATAAGCTCAATGCACAGGATGGAGAAATAAGGGGTTTGAAGGAACGCGGAGTTCGTCTTCCGGCCATGGCGTTGCCAACCAAGTTTACTGGAGAAGCTTCTAAGGTTCATGTCTTCCGTCGCCAATGTCAAGCTTATCTGGAGGCCCGTGCTGCCGAGTTTCCCCAAGAAGACATCAAAGTGGCATGGGTTTACAGTCTTCTAGACGGGCCAGCGGCCAGCTGGGCGACGGCACTGTTCGACCAAGCCTCTCCACACCTAAGATCAGCGCAACACTTCTTGGACCACCTCAAGGAGACTTGGGGAATCGAGGACAATTTGGAGGCAGCCGGTCACAAACTCCGTCGCCTTTTCCAAGGAGACAGACCTATGTCTCAGTATATAGCCGAGTTCCGAGTGCTGGCCCACAACACCGGCTGGAACGATGTAGCCCTCAGGGGACAATTCCGGGAGGGTCTCAACATTGAAATGCTGGAAGAAATCTCCAAGGTGGATCCTCCCCAGACCCTCGAGCCACTCATTGATCAATGTTTACGGGCTGAAGTCATGATTGCCAACAGGAAACAGTGGGTTCGAGGCCAGGGCAGTAGAGCCGGGGCAAAACCCCCCGCTCCCGCCAGCGTTCAGCCACGTCCGGTGTGGAGACCCCCACCGCCAACCCCATACCCCAGAGGAGGCGAGGAGGTGCCGATGCAGTTGGGCAATGTGCGTCCCAGACTAGATGCCGCCGAGAAGGCCCGTCGTCAACGCTTAAACCTCTGCTGGTACTGCGGGAACGGGGGCCACTTCGCCAGAGAGTGCCCAGCCAAAGGGAAGCCTGCCGCCCGTCTTGCGGCGGCGTCCTCCACGGAGACGAAGGCGTCTGAGCCGACTGGCACACAGCCGGCGGGGGAAGCCAACGACCGGGTGTAGAGAGGCTCGCCAACCCGGTCAAAAAATCCATCCAAGAGCCGCCAACCGGGGTCCTGTTCCTTCTCGTGGTCACATTATGGTCAGCAAAAAGGGGACCCGTCATGATCCACGCCATGATAGACTCTGGAGCTACCAACAATTTCATCGATAGAGAGTATGCCGACTCTCTGGGATTACAATATCATGATTTCAAGAATGCCCGTGTGGTGCAAGCCATAGACGGCCGTCCCCTCAAGACGGGCCCCGTAAGTCAGTGGTCGGAACCCACCAGGATGTGGATAAGGGAACATATGGAAGAGATTTCCTTCTTTGTTACCGAGGTCCCCCATTTCCCTGTGATTTTGGGAATTCCATGGCTGACTCTCCACGACCCTAACATTTCCTGGTCCAACAGAGAACTGCAGTTTGCTTCACCGTACTGCCAAAACCATTGCCTCGTAGCCAAGGTATGCCATGCCACAGACACCGAGCCCATCATCACCTTGCCAAAGAAGTACTCCGAGTATTGGGATGTATTCAATGAGAAAGAAGCCGAAAAATTACCCCCACATAGACCTTATGACTGTGCCATTGACTTGGTGGAGGGGGCCCCGATCCCGCGAGGGCACCTCTACTCCCTGACTGAACCAGAGCAAGAAGCTCTCAGGGAATTCCTAGAGACAAACCTTCGCAAGGGATTCATCAGACCCTCTCAATCCCCAGCCGCCTCCCCAGTGATGTTTGTGAAGAAGAAGTCAGGGGAACTACGCTTGGTGGTGGACTACAGAGCATTGAACAATATCACCAAGCGGAACAGTTATCCCCTGCCCTTAATCTCGGATCTACTGGATCGGCTTCGAGGAGCCAAGGTTTACACCAAGCTGGATCTTCGGGGGGCTTACAACTTAGTTCGCATCAGGGAAGGGGACGAGTGGAAGACCGCCTTCCAGACCAAATTCGGATTATTTGAGTCCCGAGTTATGAATTTCGGTTTATGCGGAGCCCCCGCAACGTTCCAGCATTTTGTCAATGACATTTTTCAGGACTATCTAGACAGGTTCTTGATAATCTACCTGGACGATTTTTTGGTGTTTTCCAGATCACAATCAGAACATGAGAACCACGTCAAAATGGTGTTACAACGATTGCGGGATCATGGACTTTATGCCAAGCTGGAAAAATGCGCTTTTGATCTACAAGAGGTAGATTTCCTTGGTTACCGCATCTCGCCTCTAGGGCTTTCCATGGATCCAGCCAAAGTTTCAGCAGTATTGGAATGGCGGGCGCCAACTAACAAGAAAGAGGTGCAGCGTTTCTTGGGGTTCGCGAACTACTACCGCAAGTTCATTCCAGATTTTGCCCGCTGGTCCGACCCCATCACTAGCTGCATCCGTGGAAAGCAGCCTTTCCGCTGGACTGATCAAGCAGAGAAAGGGTTCCAGCAACTAAAGAAACTATTCACCTCCCAGCCAATTCTACAGCACCCAAATCCTGGAACCCCTTTTGTGGTGCAAGCGGACGCCTCTGATGTGGCAATTGGGGCTGTACTCTTACAACCGGTGGGAGATCACCTCCACCCCTGTGCCTTTTATTCTCGTCAACTAACCACACCAGAGAGGAATTACACCATTTGGGAAAAAGAACTACTGGCCATAAAGGCAGCCTTTGAAACTTGGAGACATTGGCTAGAAGGGGCCAAATTTCCCGTTGAAGTCCACACTGATCATCGTAATCTAGAACATCTAAGAACTGCCCGCAAACTAAATCAGAGGCAGCAACGTTGGGCTTTATTCTTTGAACGTTTCAACTTTCAGATCCATTATGTGACCCCAGCCCAAACCAAGCAAGCAGACGCCCTGTCACGTAAACCGGAATACGCTGCAGGACGCAAGGAGACCTTTGAATCCCAACTGCTACAACCTGAGAACTTTGCCACGCTCACGGTGGGGAACACCAAATCCATTCCCATTGGTTCAACTTCCCCTACTCCAGGACCCATCTGTGCTCAAGAAATCAGGGCTAGTCAGCAAGCAGATGCCTGGGCGCAGGACCAACTTCGCCAAGGTCTGCATTTCCCCTTTTCGCTTAAAGATGGGCTGCTCTGCTATAGAAATCATGTTTATATCCCACCCGGACCGGGCAGGGAAAAAGCGCTTCGTCTGTGTCATGACTGCAAACCAGCAGGACACTTCGGACTATTTAAAACTATGCATTTGATCCTAAGGGATTTTTGGTGGCCCAAGATCCGCAAGGATGTGGAAAAATATGTCAACACCTGCCCAGTATGCCAGCGCTCCAAGATACGAAGGGAGAAGCCCTCAGGGCTTTTACACCCCCTTCCTACCCCATCTCGCCCATGGGAAATAATTTCCGCGGATTTCATCACTGACCTACCACCTTCCTGTGGATTCACCACGATCTTAGTGGTGGTGGACCTATTCACCAAGTTAGCCCATTTCATTCCCTGCGAAGGCCTCCCCACGGCCAAGGAAACTGCGGATCTATTTCTTCAACATGTTTTCAGACTACATGGATTGCCCAAGAGTTTAGTCACAGACCGTGGATCTCAATTCACCTCTCGTTTTTGGAAGGCACTACAAAAACTATTGGGCATAGACTCTCGCTTATCTTCAGCTCATCATCCCCAAACAGATGGGCAAACGGAGCGCACCAATGCCACTTTGGAGCAGTATCTTCGCTGTTATGTAAACTATCAACAGGACAATTGGGCTTCTCTGTTACCACTGTCTGAGTTTGCCTACAACAATGGAGTTCAAGCTTCTACAAAAGAAACGCCGTTCTTTGCAAACTACGGCTTCCATCCACGTTTCTTCCCCCCTGTCATTGAAACTTCAGAGGTTCCCGCAGCAGAGGATTGGCTGCAGGAACTCACAGCGGTGCAACAACTTTTGCTCCAGCAACTGGACCAAGCCAAGGAGGACTATAAACGCCACGCTGACAAACATCGCCAGCCGGGCCCCGAAATCAAGGTAGGAGATCGGGTTTTCCTGTCCACTCGCTTTCTGCCCTCCCACCGCCCTTGCCGGAAGTTAGATGCCCGTTTCATTGGTCCCTATCCAGTGGTGGCGCAATTAAACCCCGTGACTTTCAAACTCCAACTTCCGCGTTCAATGCGCATTCACCCCGTGTTTCACCGTTCCCTGCTCCTTCCGGCGGATGGTGTGCGACCTGATACAGACCAACCGGCCCCCCCTCCTGTTTTGATGAATGGGGAGGAGGAGTTCGAGGTTGAGGACATTTTGGATTCTCGCTTTCACCGCCGCCGCCTACAATATCTCATTGACTGGGTGGGTTTTGGCCCTGAGGAACGCTCTTGGGAAGACGCCTCCACAGTCCATGCTCCTGATCTAACCCGTCGCTTTCATCAGACCTATCCCACCAAACCACGACCTCGCGCCTCGGGGAGAGGGCCCCAGTTTGGGAGGGGCCTTGAGGAGGGGGATAGTGTGATGACCCATGGGCCTTGTAGTCCTGCTCAGGACATTGTAATTCCTGATGAAGATGAAAACTTGGGTTTTTTACCTTCCCAGTCTGAACTGGATTCCTCTCAGCCAGATCTTTCCCAGGCAGATCTGGGAACCTTGCACCTGCAAGAAAGTTGTCTCCCAGAAGTATGTCAAACAAGCCCAGAGCCTACTTCTCCCGTATTCTTGCGCCGGGAGTTTTGTAAACAACAGAGAAGTTTGGATTCAGCTTCGCGCAGGAGTGCGAGGATTGCAGCTAAGAATGTGGCCAATTAAGACTGCTTCTCGTGAGAATCTTTGGGGAGTCTCACATCTGGTCTCAGAGTTAGCTTTCGGTTCTGATTCCCAGAGAACTGCTTCGGCGGGAAAGCTAGACTCTATTTAGGTGTTTTACCCGCGTAGTAACTTCGCGGAGTCAATTCGTCAGCCTACGGAGCGAGTTGTGTCTGGACAACGCGCTCCGGTTCAAGCCTCGCTCCTGCTCAAGCCTTGCCTTGCTATCCAGCCTTCGCCTCGCTTCCCAGCCTTTGTTTATCTACGGACTTTGTCTTGTTTCCCAGGATCAATCCTTGCCTTGTTCCACGGATTTATCAAGTTATTCCACGGACCTTGTTCTTGTTCTTAGTTACCTTGTTCCACGTTCAAGCCTTGTTTTAAGTATCAAGTTATTTCCTAGCCTCGCTCAAGTTTCATGGACTAAAGGACCTTGTCATCTCCCCTCACTTTGCTTGGCAAAGTGAGTGTTTCGGTTATTGGATTACAACTTTGGACCTTAATATTTCTTATTGGACATTGCTTTTTTGGACTAATTCTGACCTTTCCTGAAAGGTCTAATTCTGGACTATTTTCTACACTTGTTTTTATTAACCTTATATATTCCTACAATAAAGATATTAGATAGATTCTGGCCTCTGTGTATGGTTATTGGTGCTCTGCAGCCTGGGTCGTGACACGTTTGTAGTTTCACCAAGTCCGAGTAGGGGGAAGTCAAGCCGTGGTCAGTTCAGTCCGAAATCCAAAACAGGAGATGGCGTCCGTCAAGAAGACGACGGAAGGTCAAAGCTAATGAGATTAAGCACAAGTTTGCACAAACAAAAGCCCACACAATTCCTCCCGCCGTCTGACCCCAAATTCCAAAACAACTTACGTATCAGCACACGAAAACACACCAGTCTTCAGGAAAGCGTCCCACACAGATCCCAAGCGTTCGTCCAGATTACCTTGCCCAACGCAATTTGCAATTGCTCCCAAGCCTCATCACTATCAGCTGCCCTCCTTAACCCGGGCGTTTCCTCATCACTTTCCTCATCAGAGCTGGAACACCTCTGACTACGCCCCACAGCATCCCCAGCTGTGGATCCCGTCCCATCCCTCCAGCTTGTCCATGGGTCTAATCCTGAAGGTCCCCATTCATCTTCCATCCCATCATTGCCAGTGGCACCCAATTCCTCCCTCACCCGAGTCCAATCCATCTCATCCTCCTCCGAGCTAACCAGCCCCTCCTCCATTCTCTCCGTAAACCCCTCAAAAGACTCTTCGTCAGATGGTGCTGCAAAGATATCTCGCAGTCTCTTTCTTTCTCGCTCCTCGAGAGTATCTGACTCTCGAGGAGTCTTACGCCCACGTCTGCCAGTAACAGAGCCATGAGGCTCAATCATAACACAGGTTGAGAACCACTGATCTATAGTGATGCAAGCTTATCTGCTCTTTCTTTTTCTCTGTGTGTTGCATTTTATGCAGGCTTAATAAGGGATTTTGGAGGCAGCTGCTGTTTACCTGTTCCCTTGTAGGTAGGCACAATTGGCTACAGTAGGACTGGCTAGAGCAGAGGTTTGCAACCTGTAGGTCCCCAGATGTTTTGGCCTTCAACTCCCAGAAATCCTAACAGCTGGTAAAGTGGCTGGGATTTCTGGGAGTTGTAGGACAAAATACCTGGGGACCCACAGGTTGAGAACCAATGGGCTAGAGTCAAGTCCTGCTCTTCCCAGCTCAAGTTGTATTGCATTGCTTATTCCAGACACATTGTTGTAGCCTGACACTGAAAAGTCAGTTTCTCTCTCCCTACTTCATTATCCTCTCAGTGTCAAAAATTGCTTTTATAAACACCTATAGACAAAGGTGAGGAAAATGGGATTGGACAGGTGTAAAAAGGAATTTTAACAGATGTTTTGTAAGCCGAAGTATGTCTGTATTAGACTTTGAAAATGACATTTTGTCTCCCAAAGCTTGATGGCCATACTGGCTGGAGGATTCTGGGCCTTGTGGTCCAAAATGTACTTTCACCAAGTTCTGTTCTTGCATGTTTTATATAATTTATCAGGATGTTTTTAAAAGAAAAAAAATATTAAGGTGTTTGTTAGGCAGTTCTGCGAGGACAATCCTGCTCAATATGTTTTGAACAGGACAAACAGTAAAATCCATTTGGTAAACATCACTGAAACTTCCTGTGGAAACTTCCAAGGGAAACCCACAGTGACAGTGGGAGATTTTGGTTCTGTTAACTGACAACAGAACAGAGTTGATGCCACCTTTTCAGCGTGGAATCATGTGCATGTGGTAATTGGGAAATTGAAGATTAGGATGTACTAAACCTTCCTTGCCTCTGAATCAAAGCCTGAGGGTACAAAGAGTGCAGAAAAAGGAAACCGCAAATGGAGAGAAATTTCAAAACATCTAGGGTTTGTTATTGTAGTCATTATGGTCAGTGAAGAAAGGTTGAAATGTAAGGGACATTCTGTTTCCAGGCAGGTAATGATTTCCCCGGGCTTTTTCTTCTACTATCAAAATATTAGTTTAAAACTAATCGGCTGTACACAGAAACTTATTCAATCTTAAATCCTGTACATTGGGACTAAAACCAGTTGCAGCCCATTAGAAGGGTATAATTATTTGAGGTAGATCCAGGTGAAGGAGCTTATGAATGAAAACAATGCTCAGCTGCGATATTTGGCACCTGTAATCCCAGTGGGCTACCTGATCATCATGAATTCAGATTGCCAATTGATACAGTCAGAAATATCAACTGTTATATATTACATAGACTGTAGCATCCCAAGTAGCCCATGCAAATATATTTGAAAACTCCACTGTGAAAGAAATAGGGAGAGAGAGAGATATTTGAATTTTGCTAAAGTCTTAGGTAAAGGTTTTCCCCTGACATTACATTTAATCATGTCAGACTCTGGGGGTTGGTGCTCATGTCTAAACCAAACAGCCAGCATTGTCCGTAGCCACCCCCAAGGTCATGTTGCTGGCATGACTCCATGGAGCACCACTACCTTCCCGTCAGAGCGGTACCTATTGATCTACTCACATTTGCATGTTTTCAAACTGCTAGGTTGGCAGAAGCTGAGGCTAACAACGGGAGCTCACCCCTCTCCCCGGATCAGTCAGAAGCTCAGCGGTTTAACCCACTGTGCCACCAGGGGCTGTTTATTATATTTAAAGTTATATATACCGTGTTTCCCCGAAAATAAGACAGTGTCTTATGTTAATTTTTGCTCTCAAAGATGCACTAGGTCTTATTTTCAGGGGATGTCTTATTTTTCCATGAAGAAAAATTCACATTTATTGTTGAACCAAAAAATGAACATTTATTTTATACTGTACAGTAGTTGTCATCACAAACCAGCATAACCAGACAAACTGTGAATCCTATCTAGAATTTCTTGTTACTACCAATATTTCCATGTACAACACTCTATGGTACGTACATTTACCGATCCTGCATGCTCTGGTGTTCTGTTCGATGGACATGTTTCCAAACAAAAACTTTGCTAGGTCTTACTTTCGGGGGAGGCCTTATATTTAGCAATTCAGCAAAACCTCTACTAGGTCTTATTTTCTGGGGATGTCTTATTTTAGGGGAAACAGGGTATATATCTCACTTTCAATATAATATAATATAATATAATATGTATCACAACGTGTAAAATGGAACACTTACTCAATAAAGACAATTCAAAACAGAATTTGTTCAGAAGGGATTTGCATTCCTCAAAGGCTGAGAGACTGTGGCTTGCCCAAGGTCACAGAGGTGGTTTCTATGGCTAAGTAAAGATTTGAACTCAAGTCTCTAGAGCTGTAGTTTAGTGGCTTCAACCACTAAAACCATACTAGCTCCAAAATTGATTTCTTTTTCTTGCAAAGTTAGTATCGGTATATAGTATCAACCTTATCTGTGGCATTAACTCCATCGAAGATGAAAATGAAAGGCTAAATGTTGCCTGAACTCAGAATGTGTGCTATCACTTTAAATAGCAAGCAAGCTGAGGCTCAAGCTACACTTGTCAAATAATAGTTTGAACTATATTATATGATCAGTGTAGATGAATATAATGCAGTTTGAATTGCATTGCACTGTATTATATGGGTCTATACTGATAATATAATATTAGACTTGTGCATTTGTATAAAATTACTTACCGTTTCTGTTTTGTATGGCCCCATTTCCATTTACGTCTGCTGCTTATGGAAATGGGCACCCATATAAATGGGCGCCCATATAAATGGGCTTTTCCGTTCAAGGACTGGGAAAAACAAAGATTTTTCGGGCCTTGGGTGGCAAAGCACCAGGCCCTGCAAGCCAGGCTTACGAGCCATTGAGCGCACAATGGCTCATAGACCTGGCTCATAGGGCCTACAGTTGAACGCTCGATTGTAGGCCCAGCAGGCTGGGCCTATGAGCCATCGAGCACCGAAAATCGGCTGACCAAATGGCTATTGGCTTTTTTGTTTGTTTGTTTCCCTGTTTCTTTTGTTCCCGTGGTGTTGTGCCGTTCCATGCAATCCGAATGGATGGAACAGTATAAAACCACAAAAAACAAAAACAGATGAAATCGGATTTGGGCTCTACTCTATATAATATAGTTCAAACTGCATTATGGCAGTGTAGATCCAGCCTATGAAAGAAGATGAGATTAGAGAAAACATGAGAATAGATCAAGAGCACCATCTAGTGACACAACTCTTGCCCTACAGACAGAATTGGCCCATTGCTAACCATTTTATTCTTCACATTGCTCATTTGTGTGTTTATGCAAGCAAGTGTAAAACCATTTGACTGTGGTTGCCCCCATATTGTAGTACATACCATTTTGGCTGATTTCAGAAGGGGAACTTTTGGTATGTTGCCATTATAGCTCCTAAGTCAGTGGTTCTCAACCTGTGGCTCCCCAGATGTTTTAGCCGTCAACTCCCAGAAACCCTAATGCCTGGTAAACTGGCTGGGATTTCTGGGAGTTGTAGGTCAAAACACCTGGGACCCTCAGGTTGAGAACTACTGTCTGAAGTGATTATATAATGATACATCTCCTGAATTTCTTGTAATTTTTAAATAAACTCAGGCATGTTTATTCATCTGCCTGCCCCATTTGCTACAGTAAAATTTACACGAAGAACTACAGAGCGGATTAGGAAATAGCACATGATTACAATGAACAACTAAGCTAATTTAGGGTGCTTTAAAAAATTAAAACCAAAACAAAGATCCATTCTTCATAATGAATAGGAGGCTGAATTTGTGGTAGAGGATTTCCCCCCCCCCCCTTTTTTTTTTTGCTTTGGTGAGGTGACATTTAGCAGCTCAGCAAAATATTTAAGTTTCCATTCCTTTCCTGTTAAGACAGCAGTGAGTAGGACTGTGTGTATAACCAGAAATGTTTCTGTTTCAGAATACAGTAGAGTCTCACTTTCCAACATTCGCTTATCCAACGTTCTGGATTATCCAACACATTTTTGTAGTCAATGTTTTCAATATATCATGATATTTTGGTGCTAAATTCGTACAGTAATTACTACATAGCATTACTGCACATTGAACTACTTTTTCTGCCAAATTTTTTGTATAACATGATGTTTTGGTGCTTAATTTGTAAAATCATAACCTAATTTGATGTTTAATAGGCTTCTCCTTAATCTCTCCTTATTATCCAACATATTCCCTTATCTAACGTTCTGCCGGCCCATTGTTGGATAAGTGAGACTCTACTGTACCTCTGTTCCTTCAGATGAAGCCCATTTAACAGACAATCATTTTCTTCATGGGGCTAAGTATCAAATGAATATATTTGACTGGAGCCCATGATGGTGCAGTGGGTTAAACCCTTGTGCAGGCAGGACTGGTGACTTGAAGGTTGGGTTGCTGACCTGAAGGTTGCCGGTTCGAATCCAGCCCAGGGAGAGTGGATGAGGTCCCTCTATCAGCTCTAGCTCCATGCAGGGACATAAGAGAAGCCTACCACAAGGACGGTAAAAACATCAAAACATCTGGGCATCCTTGCAGATGGCCAATTCTCTCACACCAGAAGCGACTTGCAGTTTCTCAAGTCACTCCTGATATATATATATATATGTGTGTGTGTGTGTGTGTGTGTATCAGATGTTGATGTCCACCAGAAGTACAACTTTTTAAAAATATATGAATACAGGAATATTTTTTTTTCTGGCAAAAAATGGAGCTCTTATCTTCATTGATGCTTTTCTCTGCTGCAATATGGGTTGTCAGGGAATTTCCTAGAGATGTCTCCTTTAGCATCTTGCTACAGAAAGGTGGCAGGCCAAGGCTTTTGTCAATCTAGCTATATATATTTTTGGGTTCTTCAGTATGCAATTGCTTATTTCTCTTTCTGTTATTGTACATTGTCATGGATTTTCAAGATACTCTAATGTAAGACAACTTGAAAACCATGTTTTTGGCTAACATCTTTAAGTATATAGTCAGCACTCCATATTTGTGGGTTTCACTTTTGCAGATTTGATTTTTTAATATGTTCTGCCTTCATCACTCTAGGTCAAGGGCCCCCAAACTAAGGCTTGTGGACCGGATGCGGTCCTCCAAGGTTATTTACCTGGCACCTGCCCTAAATAAAACTTAGGGTGGCCATAAGCCATAACGGCTTGAAGACACACAACAACAACAACCCTAATCAACTTGACTATCTCATCAGTCAAAACATGCCCACACTTCCCACTGAAATACTGGGAAGTTTATGTTGGTTAAAAATGTTCTTGATTTTAAATACTGTACTGTTCTTTCATATTTTTCTGCACTAGAAATAAAATATGTGCAGTGTACATAGGAATTTGTGTTTTTTCAAACTATAGTCTGGACCCGACAACCTGAAGGATCATGAACTGGCACTGTTTAAAAGGTTTGTAGAGCCCTGCTCTAGGTCCTCCAGCATGACGTTTTGGCCAACCTTTGTCAGAATTTATCACAGAGTTGCACTGGAGAACCTAGAGCAGTGGTTCTCAACCTGTGGGTTTCCAGGTGTTTTGGCCTACAACTCCCAGCCAGTTTACCAGCTGTTGGCAGCTGAAGGCCAAAACATCTGTGGACCCACAGGTTGAGAACCACTGACCTAGAGATTCTGTAGATGCCAAGAAAAAGTGATTATCTTATGTGATCATATTTTGACAGAAGATGATCACAGAGTTGTGCTGGATGATTTTGAGATTCCTAGAGAAGTAGAAAATAGTGTTTTGATTTTTCACAAAGGTCTTGTGGTCCTAACTGCAGCAATTGTGGAAGGGCCAATTGTGGTAAACATATGCTCAGTTGATTGTGAAATTGTGATATTAGAGATGTAACTCATCAGTCAATTCCTTCAATGAGCAAAAAGAAATTTGAGCAATTTTAATCCTGTTCCAAAAAACCCCCAAGCTAATAATCACAAATTAAATTATCTCCAAGTGTTTCCTGTTCAGCTATTACAAATTAAGCAACTTTGATTAATGCTTGTTTTAGGGCCCTGAAGCAAATGAAGATGTAGTTGCAATAATATTGATTTCAGGTTTCGGTATGATGAACCACTTCTGTAACAGAACATCCAGATTTTCTCCTTCCTTGATTGAATGGAAGCCACATCCAAAACACAGGGCCAATCTAAGTATGCAATTATGCTATAGATATAGGGCATTTTTATGCATAAGATGCTTCCACACCCACAAAGGATGCCTCACTGAAGGTGACAAGACTATACATGCATTCTTTCTAAATGGGATTGGATGCTGCAGTTGTGCATGAGAGGAGTTATTCAGGATCATGTGGATGGTTTATTTGGAATTGTATCATTTCAAAAATAATTTATCTACGTGTGTTTAGATTGCATCCTAAGCATACCAACCAAATTCAGTACAGGCAGCCCCCAAGTTGCAAACATCCCAACTTACAAACAACTCATAGTTACGAACAGGGGTGAGATAACAGGAAGTAAGAGAAATTTACCCCTAGGAAGGGAAATTTACTCCTGAAAGAGTTATCATGGGGAAAAGGTGTCTCCATTGAAGCTTTATCACCAATCCTTGTTTCCACAAGCCAAATTTCCCAAAATTCAATTCTCTCAGGAACAGAAAGTGAGGCAAAATCTTCTGAACAGGGGCACAAACAGAAAAACAAACACCACAGGGGTGTTAACCCATAGATCTTATCTTGTTTGTATCTTGGGGACTGCCTGTACTAACAATTTGAGTAATTCCAGGGTCGGTCTAATGTGGAAGCGGATTAAGCCGCTGCGTTGGGCGCACGTCAAGGGGGCGCTGTCGAGGCCTCGACAGCGCCCCCGTGTAAATTTAGCACCAGTGTTTGTCCAGGTGCCGCCGCTGCCGGGGACCATTGCTCGCCAAATGGCCGAACGAGGAAGACCAGGCTCAGGAAGGACAGGCCCTTCTCGGGAGACCTCGTGAGGTTTCCCTAGAAGAGCTAGGCCTTCCTGGAGCCTGGCCTTCCTCGTTCAGCTGTTTGGCGAGTGATGGTCCCCACTGCCCCAGCTCTCAGGTATTGGTTTGTGTGTGGGGGGCGCGCCAAATTCAGGGGAGGCGCAAAGATTTGGTTCGCCTACCCCCAAAAATTACCTAGGGCCGGCTCCGAGTAATTCTCACTCAGATACATCAGTTGTACAAGACGGGGAACTGAAATCTCTTGCTGGCTGAGCTGTCCTTCTGCAGCCGAAATGCCCTGTGCTCACATAACCTATTTCTGCTTGCTTATCTCAGACAACTCTGCCAGCACAGCTGAGATTAGACATCAGAAAAGCTTTAAAAAAAGAATAAGTGGGGGAGTGAAGGATGAGTTAATTTTTTCCCCAAATACAGATTTCCCACAAATCAGGTACATAATGACAAGACTAACAAAAAGTTACACTAGGAACAGTAGTTCAATGTAATTTCTAACACTGAATCTAAACTGCTCTCTAGGCTGAGTAGGGCTTGAATCGAGTACAGCTTCAGTAAGTTTAGTTTCTGTGTTATTCATTTGTAAGAGTCAATATTGCATTCCAAGTTAGGCTATGGGAAATATTTGTCCAAGGGTAAATGAGGACGCAGTCCTCTAAGCTTACAGAGCAGTAGCCTAGCCAGAGTTTGTATTCAATCCCACAAGAGGGTTGTGGTACAGTCTACTGGAGTAGAAATAACTGTTCAGACTTTTAGACAGACATTAGTGGAACTGTGCATTGTTATTCTTAATGATTCGTAATGATTCAGTTATGGAAGGATTCATTGAATGAACAAACTCAACAGTTACGCAGACTGTTGTATTTTCTCCACACAAAAGGAACTACAGTTGTGTAGAGAAAATATCCAGATCAATTATTGAGAAAACTGTGCATAGTGATACACCAATTGTACACACTGGGAAGAATGATTTAAAACACCCTTCAAAAAAAAAAAGATAACCATCTTTTGAGCATAGACTATTTGAGGATGCAGTGAAACAACAGTGAAGTCATTTAGAAGGGAAAGGGTGCAATATTTTATTTCTTTTCTGTGCAAGGCAAGGGATCTACTGTGAGGTCTTTCTCCACTACCAAAGGCAAATTTATTTGAAAATAAAAGATTCCAAATGCAACATGCAACAAATTGATAGTGTGCACTTGATATAGAACTCCAAGTAAATTGCATACTTACACATTTTAATAGAAATGATGAATATATGTTGATAAGGAATGTAACTAGCATTGTCAAATAACTCTTTGAGAATGTCTAAGCAGAAGTTAAAGTTGATTATCTGGCCTCACACAGATAATTTCTTGATTTTGACTATGATAATGTTTCCTATTAAAATAAATTTTGGTATTAAACTGAATTATTAATATCCTATCTCATAATTTCCAAAATATGCCCAGAGACTTTGGATGTAACATTGTGGCATTTCTCTTACACGCATATATGAATGTATTCCTCTGAACTGGATAAACTACAGTGCATATTAAGGACTTTTTCATGTTCTACACTATTTTCTCCCTCAGACTTTGCAGTAAAGACAAAAGACAATTTTCCATGTTTTTATTGTCAGTTCACTTGTTCAGCTTTATTAACCTGAATGGAAGAAGAGGCACACACAGTTCCTCCAAGACCTCTGTGAAATGTCAGTTTCAAACTTGCAGCCACAGTCTTGTTTAACTAACATGTTAAGG